>NC_067143.1:2262042-2862042 GCF_903995435.1 Acomys russatus | reverse complement strand
TGAAGTCAAGAAACCAGAGATGAGATCATTCTGTGTGTAGGGCGGATCCTAAATGCCAGTAAAGCCAAGATACTGACTAGAAGACAGGCTCTGACTCATCTATGAGCCAAACGCATTTGTTTCTTACAGCTTCCTGGTGACGAAGGCTGGTGAGACAAGAGAATACTGCTACTGAGAAGTTCTGCAAGCTATGAACTCAACATCATGGTGTTGTCTGGACTGGTTCCTCCTGACTCTGTGAGAGAGGATCTGTTCCAAGACAAGAACTCAGTTGCTGCTAAGATGTTGACAGTTTTCCACATGCTTCCTGCCTTCTCTCTCTCTCTCTCTCTCTTTCTCTCTCTCTCTCTCTCTCTCTCTCTCTCTCTCTCTCTCTCTCTCTCTCTCTCTCTTTCTCTCTCTCGTGTGTGTGTGCTTGTGTGTGTGTGTGTGCTTGTGTGTGTATGTGTGTGTGTGTATGTGTTCCCTTTATGCAAGGATTCCAGTCATACTGGATTATAACTCCACCCTGCCCTGGTATAATGTAATCCTAACTTAAATAATTACATTTGCAACAATCCACTGTGGAAACAGGTTAACTTTCCGAGACACTGTGGATTAGGAGTTCAACACAGGAGAGGTGGTCGAAATGCCAAGGAGTTGAGTTGCATGTTGCAGATGGAGTTTTTCCTACAGAGATGCCAAAGCAGAACCAACTCTGGTGAAACTTCAATTTTCAGACTTTTCCTTGCAGAAGTGTGAGAAAGGATAGTTCTGTGGCTTTAAGTCGATTGGCATGTGAACTAGTCTTTGACCTTTGCCTTGGAAACATTCACAGAGACTATCTTTTAAGGCTATCAGAGACAAGGTGGATTTTGGGAAGTTTCTTTTTCCCCAAGCTCCAAGTCCAAATATTACAGAGTAGAGTCTTCAGAGCTATTCTGTTGTAGATTGCCTAAAACAGCAGTTCAAAATCCATGGGTTGTAACACATTTGGGTCAATTTGTAACAATGAAAATACATCCTGTGGGACTTCCAAGATGGTGGCAGCTAAAACAGAAATCACAACACTTTCTGCCCACCCACTTGAGGATGGGCCCACAGTTCCACGGGCATTCCAATTGATGCAGCAACCAGAGGTCAGATTTGTCCTGCTTCCCTGAGAGCAGTGCCCAGATACTGAAGACAGCACCCCAACCTCCAACCCATGGTCCCACTGGTACCCCATGGGAGACCTGATGCACAATATTAGCATATAGGGTCACAGGTCCAAGATGACAGAGCCCAGCTGAATCCAAATGCCAGGAGCACAGTGTCTGCTCAAGGAGAAACCCACTTTGAGGCTGACTTCAAAACACACACATTTGCATTCACCAGGACTTCCCCTACCATGCTGAAAAAGACTTCAGACTCCAGAGACATGCAGATTCAGCCTTCCATTCAACTCAACTAGATATCTGCCCTGAAGAGACTGGCAGGAACTCACTGGATCACAAAAATCTAAGAAACTCAGCAGATTCCAGAAACAAATATCCATGGATGGCTAAAGGACAGGATAAGAACACAATCAACAAAAACCAGGGCAATATAGCTTCACCAGAACACTCCCTTCCTAACACTAGATAGTCTAATACAACTGAAACACAGGAAAAGGGTGTTAAACCTTCCCTTATGAAGGTGTTAGAGGCATATAAAGAGGAAACAAATAAATTCCTCAAAGAAATGCAGGAAAATCTCCCCAATCTTAAGAATGAAATGCCTTTAAACATTCAAGAGGCTTACAGGACACCAAATAGACTAGACCAAAAACAAAATTCTTTCTTCCACATAGTAATCAAAATACTAAATCAACAGAATAAAGAAATGATATTTAAAGTGGCAAGGGAAAAAGGCCAAGTAACATATAAAGGAAGACCTGTCAGAATCACACCTGATTTCTCAACAAAGACCAAGAAAGACAGAAGGCCCAGGGTAGTTGTCAAGCAGACACTAAGAAATTACAGATGCCAGATTTCAATCACCACAGATGAAGAAAACAAGATATTTCACAACAAAACAAAAGTTATACAGTATCTATGCACAAACCCAGTCCTACAGAAGATATTAGAGCCAACAAGGTCAACTACAGCCCTCCAAAGCCACAGGATATAAATAACATCACAATAGCAAAACCAAAAAAGCACAAACACACAAGCACAATACACCACCAATCCCACAATAAAAGTAACTAACAATTATTGGTCACTAACATCTGTCAGCATGAATGGATTCAATACTTCAATAAAAAGACACTGGCTAACAGAATGGATAGGTAAACAGGATTCAATATTCTTCTGCATACACGAAACACACCTCAGCATAACAGATAGAGACTACTTCAGAGTAAACAGCTGGAAAAAGGTCTTCTGAGCAAATGGACCCAGGAGACAAGCTGGCATAGGCACTCTAATATCTAATAAAATAGATTTTCAACCACAATTAATCAAAAGACATGGGGAAGGACACTTCATTGCAGTGAAAGGAAAATCCACCACAAAGACATCTCAATCCTGAACATCTATGCCCCCCAAAACAAAGGCATCACATTTGTAAAGAAACACTATCAAAGCTTAAATCACACATTGATCCTTACACATTAATAGCGGGAGACTTCAGTACCCGACTCTCACCAATGGACAGATCACTAGAACAGAAACTAAATAGAGAAATAAGGAAACTAACAGTGGTCATAATCAAATGGACTTAATAGATGTCTACAAAACATTTCACCCAAACACAAAAGAACATACTTTCTTCTTTTTTTTTTTTTTTTTTTGGTTTTTTCGAGACAGGGTTTCTCTGTGTAGCCTTGGCCATCCTGGACTCACTTTGTAGACCAGGCTGGCCTCTTCTTAGCACCATATAAAACCTTATCCAAAATTGATATAGTGGGTCACAAAGAAAATGGTAACCAATACAAAAAGATTGAATTAAGCATTGTTCTTTTACAGACCATCATGGATTAAAGCTAGAGCTCAACAGCAACAGAGATTAAAAAAAAAAAAAGCCTACACACTCATGGAAACTGAAGAACTCCCTCCTCAGTGACCACTGGGTCAGAGAGGAAATAAAGAAATTAAAGGCTTCCTAACATTTGGTAAAAAAGAAGGCACAACACAGCCAAACTTATGGGGCACTATGAAAGCAGTGCTCAGAGGAAAGTTCACAGCACTAAGTGCTTCCATAAAGAAATTGGAGAGATCCCACACTCGCAACTTAACAGCTCACCTGAAAGCTTTAGAACAAAAAAGAAGCAAACACATTGAAGAGTAGCAGACAGCACTAAATAATAAAACTTAGGGCTGAGATCAATAAATTTAAAACGAAGAGAAAAATACAAAGAATCAATGAAACCAAGGGGGTGGTTCTTTGAGAAAATTGACAAGGTAGTGAAAGTTACTAAAGTACAGGGAGACAGTAACCAAATTAACAAAATCACAAATGAGAGGGCATAATAACAGACACTGAGGAAATCCAAAGAATCATTAGGTCTTACTTTAAAAGCCTGTATTCCAGAAAATTGCAAAATCTAAAGAGAATGGATGATTTTTTTTTGTTGGAGGCTGTGCAGGAGGACTAGCAAAATAGCCCTAGAACTCATGGAATGCAGCCCACCAGTTAGCAAACCAACAATGGGTGTGTCTCAGAGAGGCATAACCTTGAGAATTACATGTTCTTAGGAATTCATGCTGTCATGGAGCATAGCTCTGCTTGTTTCCTTTGTGCTCCTTCATATGTAAATTGTGTGAGTCCTATAAAGGGGGCTTCCAGCCCTCACTGGGCAGTAGCATTGGCACTCACAATAACAATGCTTGATTTCTCCCAGGCATTGCTGCTGGAGCAGATTAATGATTCAACCACCACCTTTGAAAACAATCTACAAATGTAGATTGCTATCAATGATCGTTACCCTTAGACAGAATTTAGAAAAATAGATTGTTCAACAAAATTAGGTGAAGATGTTTTTGCTAGCAGTTCAGACATAGAAAGTCTTAGGAAAAAATAAATTGTTTAGAAAAGTGAGGTGATGATGTTTTTGCTATTGGTCCTGATGCAGGAAATCTTAGGGGACAATTGAAGTGAAGAGAAAGTACACTGTTAGTAGTAAAGCTAGGGAGTTCTTATTCTATTTTTCTGGCCTCAGCTTCCTGATATGATTTAATAAAATATATTAATGAGTAGATGAGTACCTTTAGGACTTAAATTAGAAATGGCTGATTATTTTAATATAGGAGTTTATACTTGTGATTCTTTTAAGATCTTTATAAGATTACTCTTAAGATAATTGATTCCTTTGTAACTGCAAATTGCAGCCTGCCAGTAAAGAAAAGCTGGCTGAGATACTACCTTGTTTGCTTGTATTCTGTTAATATGTGACAAGTTTCTTAGGTACAAATGTATGTGGATTTGTGGAAATAACTTGTTATTCATGTTTGTTTCTCACTCACAATACGTAAAACATTTGATCATGTAAAGGTATTAGAACATGATTTTCTTACATATATCCATTGCAATCATTTATTTATAGAGAAATAGAATATAAACACATTGTGACTTATGTACTGCTTGGAAGATCTTGCTGGGATATATAAACTATGGGAGAAACAAAAAAGTTGTTGGAATCTTTTTCTATCTGCAAGACATGTGTATGTGTTTAAGGTTGGATCGGAATCTTGTTCCATCCACCAAGATGTGTATGTATGTATGTATGTATGTATGTATGTATGTATGTATGTATGTATGTGAATTGTAAAGTAAGAGGAAGTTGAAAGAAGAGGAGGAAGAGGAATAATAAGAAGAGAGGAAGAAGAAGAATCTTCTTGAAACCTACCTGCTGGAGTCTGTCTTACTTCATCTTCAAGTGTAAGTGTGTGTGCAAGCATCAGTGGAAGCTATTGCCAACAACAATCAGTTCCTGCCTGGAAGGTTGCCCTCAGAGAAAGTCTATAGAATCATCAGCCAGCCAGCCACAGGATTCATGCCCCACCTTCTCCTTCCCTCTTACCCCCTCCACTAGACTTCCCAAAGAGGGATCCCTCCTCCTTTACCATCTGACCCCAGACCATCAAGTCTCATCAGGACTGCCTGTGTCTTCTACCTCTGTAGCCTGGCAAGACTACCCCACCTGGGGGAAGTGATCGACAAGCAGGCAACATAGTCCAAGTCAGAAACAGCCCCTGCTCCCTATATTAGGGGACCCACAAGGAGACTAAGCTGCCTATTGAACACATCTGAGTAGGGGTGTCTAGTTACTCTCACGTCTGGGTCCCTGGTAGGTGCATCAGTTTCTGAAGGCCCCTTGGGCCCAGATTTTTTGACTCTGTTGGTCTCCTTGTAGAGCTCCTGTCCCATGCAGGGGTTTCTATCTCCCAACTCCTCCATAAGACATCCTGCTCTTTGCCCAAAGTCTGGTGGTGAGTCTCAGTATCTGCTTAATCCCCTGTTTGGGTGGGCTCTTTCAAGGACATCTACAGTAGGCTCCTGTTCTCTCCCTTCATTGCTTCTGATGCTTTTTGCACTTTTGAATGAGAATTAACCATCCTTCCAAGGATCCTCCTTGTTCTTTAGCTTCTTTAGGTTGTGGATTGTAGTATGGTTTCCCTGTATTATATGGCTTATATCCATTTATATGTGAGTATATACCATGTGTATCTTTCTGGATCTGGGTTTGTTTGTTTGTTTCTCACCCACTCAGGATGGCAAATTACATGATTTCCTTATTTTTAATACCTGAGTAACATTACATTGTGTAAATTTACCATGTTTTTTTTTTTTTTTTTTTTTTTTTTAATCCATTCTTCAGTTGAGGGACATCTAGGTTGTTTCCAGATTCTGGCTATTAGGAATAAAGCTGTTATCAGCATAGTTGAGCAAATGTCCTTGCGTGGTAGAGCATCTGTCTGGCTGGATCTTGAAGTGGCACTATTCTGTTTTCTGAAAAAGCACCATATTGATTTCCAAAGTGGTTGTACAAGTTTGCACTACCACCAGCAATAGAGGAGTGTTCCCCTTTCTCTACATCCTCACCAGCATGAGCTGTCACTTGAGTTTTTGACCTTAACCATTCTGACAGGTGTGAAACAGAATCTCAGAGTTGTTTTGATTTGCATTTCCCTGATGACAAAGGGCATTGGGCATTTCTTTAACTGTTTCTCTACCATTAGATATTCCTTCATTCAGAATTCTCTGTTTAGCTTTGTATGCCATTTTTACACTGGACTGTTTTTTTCTTTTTTAGTGTTTAATTTCTTGATTTCCTTATATCTTTATAAATTATCCCTCTGTCTGATATGGATTTTTGTGAAGATTTTTTCTCCAGTCTTTAGGCTGTCATTTTGTTTTATTGGCAGTATCCTTTGTCTTATGGAAGGTTTTCAGTTTCATGAGGTCCCATTTACTAATTTGATCTTAGAGGTTGATCTATAGGTGTTCTGTTCAGGAAGTTGTGTCCTGTGCCAATAACTTCAAGGCTCTTCCCCTCTTTCTATTCTAACAGATTTAGTATGTCTGGTTTCATGTTGAGGTCTTTAATCTACTTGGTCTTTAGTTTTGTGCAGGTGATAAATATGGATCTTTTCACATTTCTACATGTAAATATCCAGTTAGACCAGCACCAATTGTTGAAGATGCTATCTTTTTCCATTGTATGGTTTTGGTGTTTTTCTCAAAAACCAAATGTCTGTAGGTGCTTGGGTTTATTTCTGGGTCTTTGGTTTGAGTCCCTTGATTTACCAGTCTGCTTCTATGCCAGTACCATGCAGTTTTTATAGCTCTATAGTACAACTATTGATCATGGATGGAGCTAACCCCATTTTATTGTACAGAATTGTTTTAGCTATGCTGAGCTTTTGTTTGTTTGTTTGTTTGTTTGTTTTTTCCATGTGAAGTTGAGAATTGATCTTTGAAGGTTTGTAAAGAATTGTGTGGGTATTTTATTGGAGTTGCATTTAATCTGTAGGTTGCTTTTGGTGAGATGGCCGTTTTTACTAAGTTAATCCTGCTGATCCATGAGCATGAGAGCTCTTTCCATCTTCTGATACCTTCTTCAATTTCTTTCTTCGGGGACTTGAAGGTTTTTTTTTTTCATACAAGTCTTTCATTGGCTTGGTTAGAGTTACATCAAGATATTTTATGTTACTTGTGGATATTGTGAAGATGTTGTTTCCATAATTTCTTTCTCATCCCATTTGCCTTTTGTATATAGGATTCTTACTGATTTTTTTGAGTTAATTTTGTATCCAGCTACTTTGCTGAAGGTGTTTATCAGTTGTAGGAGTTCCTTGGTCACTTATATATATTATTCTATCATCTGCAAATAGTGATCTTTTAACTTCTTTCTTTACAATCTGTATCCCCTTGATATCCTTTAGTTGTCTTATTGCTCTAGCTAAAGCATCAAGTACTATATTGAAGAGCTACGGGGAGAGTAGACAGCCTAGTCCTGTCCCTGATTTCAATGGAATTAGTGTAAATTTTTCCTCATTTAGTTTGATGTTGGCTGTAGGCTTTCCTGTATATTGCCTCTATTATGTTTAGGTTTGTGCCTTGTATTCCTGATCTCTCCAAGACTTTTTAACACAAATGGGTGTTGGATTTTGTCAAGTACTTTTTTGGCAGTTAAGGAGATGATAATGTGGTTTTTTTTCTTTCTTTCGGTTTGTTTATATGGTGCATTACATTGATGAATTTCTGTATATTGAATCACTCCTGTATGGGAAGAAGCCTGCTTGGTCACAGCGGATGATATTTTTGATGTGTTCTTGTGGTTCTTTTACTGAGAATATTTGCATCAAAGTTATAAGGGAAATTGGTCTGAAATTCTCTTTCTTTGTTGGGTCTGTGTGTGGTTTAGGTACGAAGGTGACTGTGGCATCATACAATGAGTTTAGCAATGCTCCTTCTGTTTCTATTTTGTGAAATAGTTTGAAGAGTATAGGTATTAGCTCTTTTTTGAAGGTCTGGTAGAATTCTGCACTAATCCATCTTTTCCTGGACTTTTTTTTTTTTTTTGCGTGGGAGACTTTTGATGAACTGCTTCTATTTCCATAGGAGATATGGGACTATTTATTCTGTGCTGAGAAACTACCCTGGTAATGTGGACACAGGAGAGATGGTGTGCTTACCAGCACAGCTACCACCCAGGTCCTATCAAGGGCTTTGTATCATCTGTGAATTGTTGGAATGCGTGAAAGGGCCAGTCCTGTTCATTTGGAGCTGTAGGTTTTCCCAGACACAGGGCAACAACAGGATAACCAAAAAGAATCCTGATGAGAATTCAATATCAATGGTATGGCAGAAGGCAGAGGCCTCAACCCAAACCTGTGATTTGCAAGTGAAGATGTGTGCACAGAGTGCTATACAGTGGGACACTTTATGGCACATTATAGTTGCCAAAATGAGATGTTTTCTATGCTTTATTTTATTTTTTCTGATTATTTATTTTCCATTTGTTGTTTTTCTCTTGGGATGAGGTTAAAAGTTGGGGGATAAGACAAGAGGACAGGTAGATGAGTGGGACTGGTATTTATGATGAGAAACTCACAAAGAATCAATAAATAGTTTTTTAAAAAGCAGAAGAAAGAAAGAAAATGTTACATAGACCTGCTTACTGATCAAACATTCATTTTACAAACTAGAAAATGGAAGGTAGAGAGATGAAGCCTAGAGTTCCAGGAGTTTGTGACTCCCCTTTATATTCAGCTTTTCTGGATTTTCTAATTACCTACTCTAAGGATATATATATTTTTCTTTCTTTTAATATTTTTAAATTTTTTTTTACAAATACATTTATATTATTATACATAAATACAATAAACTACCTACAGCAATAAGAACAGTCAGGAATTATATAAATATATATATATATATATATATATATATATATATATATATAAATATATATATATATATTTATTACATTCTTAGTGTTTTGGCTATTTGTATTTGGCAGCCTTGATATATATATATTTCTCACATTCCTGATCTAACTCTGTGGTTTCACTGGGTTCTGGTCATCTGTGAAGTGTGTCTCAACATTCAGGGATTTCCAAACAGAATTGAGGAAAAAAGAGGAGGAAGTAGGCTTGGGGCTATTTGAGCAACAGGAAGTGGGGTTCTTTCTGATTTTCAAACAGCAAGCTTCCCTGTGTTAGCACAGTAAGTGGTTAAAATACAGCCTCTTGAAACTAAGGTACCACCCATTCCCCTCTGTTCTGGGTCTTCACACTCCCAATTTCACCACACCCAAGCTCCCTTTTTCATGTTATTCTTAACCCTGTTCACTTGTGGTGGCATTTTCTTATCCTCTGGGACAAGGACTAAAAGGAAAAATCTTTATTTATAGCTCTTGTGAAAACGGATGTATGGAGGGTTCTCTTGTAATCTGCAATCTTCCAGTTTTTTCTTGAAAATTTCTCAGAGTCCTACCTGTTGATACAGTTCTGATGCTAATTACTCTGGCTTAAAAGCTCAGTAGTCTCAGGCTAGGGATTTAGTAGCTTGCTTGCCTGATAAGCAGGAAGCTTTGGATTTCATCCCCAGAACCACACAAGCCAGCTGTGGTGATATGTGAAATCATAGCACGCAAGTAGGGTGATCTGTTCATGGACTGGGGCAAATGGCTTAGTGGGTAGAGTACTTCCCATGGAAGCATCAGGACCTGTTTCAGATCTCCAGAACCCACTTAAGAGATAAGAACAGGGGCACAGCTATGATGCCAGAGCTGGAGATGGCAAGACGAACAGAACTCCAGAGTGCTTTGCCCATCTAAACTGGCAAATTGGTAATTTTTGGATTCACTGAGAAACTTATTCTTAAAATAAGGTAGAAAGCAATAGAGGAAGATACCTGAATTAACCACTGGCATCCAGATGCATGTACACACTGAGCCACACAACACACACACACACACACACACACACACACACACACACACACACCTGTACTCACGCTAAGCACTCATGTGTGCACAGAAGTTAAAGGCCATCCTTGATTTGGAATGTGTGAGATTCTTTCTCAAAAATAGGCTTTCATGATGATACTTGTACATTGGTCTAATTTCATGGCAAATCAAGTATTTCCTCAGATGTTCTAATCTTATGTTTCCAATTTTTATTAGTTATCTGAGAATTTCAGGCAATATATTTTAATCATATTAAACTCCCCACTCAACTCTTCTGAGATCTCTAACTCATTCTTTACCTACCCAGTGCTGTATCCTCTTATTTCTTTAATAACTTCTCTCTCTCTCTCTCTCTCTCCCTCTCTCTCTCTCTCTCTCTCTCTCTCTCTCTCTCTCTCTCTCTCTCACTCTCACTCTCCCCCTCTTGAGACAGGGTTTGCCTGTGTAGCCTTGGCTGTCCTGGACTCACTCTGTAGATGAGGCTGGCCTTGGCCTCGATCTCACAGCGATCTTCCTGCCTCTGTCTCCCTGAGTGCTGAGATTAAAGGCAAGTGCCACCATGCCCGGCTCTCTTATTTCTTTTTAAAAACCCATCCAATACAGTTTGTGCTACCAGAATAATCTCTCATGTGTGGCCTTCTAGTAAAGCATAGTTAATCTACAAGAGGCTATACCTTTAAAAAACAACAACAACCAAAGAACATCCATCCCATGAGCTTCTAATTTTCAATATCTCCTCTGCTAGGTGTGGTACTTCTTGCTTACCTCTCCTTTCTGTACTGGGATTTGATCTTGTTTGAGTTTATACAAGCATTGTTCACACTGTCATAATCCCTGTGGATTTGTATGTTGCAATGCCCTGTTGTGTCCAAAAAACACTTACTCTTTGTAGTCATCCAGCAGCTCTGGCTCTTACAATCTTTCTGTGTCCCATTTCAGAACGATTCTTGAACCTTGGGAGGGTTATGTGTAATACATTTTCCATTCAGGGTTGAACATTCACTAGTCTCTTGTTCTATACTTTAGACAGCTGTGTGTCTCTGTCTGCGATATTATCCCCAGGACAAGAAAAGCTTTTCTGATATGAGTTGGGAGAGGCACACTAATCTATGTAAAGAATGATAGTTATCACTAGTTGGTCAATACTATGTCCACTTTGCAGAAGTAGAAGGTTCTCTTCTAGGGTATATGGCCTTCCTAGTCAAAGGTGAATACCTCCAATAATGATGGCAGGTATGAGTTTTAATTTATGGAATGAGCCTTAAATCCAACAAGAAAGTGGTTCATTAATCTCATGATGTTTATGCCAGAATTGTACCAATAGTATGTTTTGCCAGGATAGTTGCTATTGTAGTTTGCAGTGTTCACAACTGGGTAATACTGGTGGTTCTTTTTCTCTTCTGGTGGTGTACATAGAACCTTCTAGCACTATGTAACTATGCATATATATATATACAGATCCAATAAAAACTTCATGACGCTGTCCTTAACAGAAAGTCATTGATCATGGAAATAGAATTGAGAATCCAGGTATAATTCCTCACTCCCACATTCATCTAATTGTTAACAAAAGGATCAATAATACACATGGCAGCTTCAATAAATGATACTTGCTAAACTTGATAGTTACATATAGAAGAAAAAAGCTGAATACTTACTCTCACTCTGCACAAAACTCAGTTCCAGATGTATCAAGGACAGCAATATCAGGTATAGTGTCCTGAATCAGATATAAGAAAAAGTAAGTAATACACTTGTATTCATTGGTATAGGAAAGGACTTTTTATTTTATTTTTTATTTTTGGAAAGGACTTTTTAAATAGGACCTTAAGTACAGATGTTAAGAACAACAACTAATAAATAGGACCTAATAAAAACAAAAACTTTTGTATAACAAAGAATACTACCACTCACGTATAGAGGCAGCCTATACAATGGAAAAAAACTTTACCAGATATACACCTGAAAGAGGGTTACTATTTAAAATACAAAAAGAAGAAGAAGAAGAAGAAGAAGAAGAAGAAGAAGAAGAAGAAGAAGAAGAAGAAGAAGAAGAAGAAAAGCTAAACATCAAGAAAACAACCAACTCAATTTAAAAAAACAGGCAATAAAAAAGACAGCGATTTTCCAAAGGATGCATTACTAATAGTTGAAAAATATTTAGATGAATACTCAAAATCCTTACTGAGCAGGAAATGGCAAATTAAAACCATTTTGCAATTTCATCTTGCTCTAGTTAAAATGGTCAAAATCAAAAGAACTCAAATAACAACAAATACTGGCATGTGTGGGAGAATCATAGAGTGGCACTTATCCACTGCCCCTGGGAGAAAAACTGGAGTTCCATGCTGGGTTCATTTCCTGTTTGAGCATGTACCTTAAATGCCATGTACTATACAAACTGGACTAATTTGGTTACAACCACACTGAGAGGCACAAGCGAAAACACTGGTCTCATGGGGACAATAGATAAACCAAGTAATGCAATAAAAGAGATCAGACAATTTCATAGCTCAAGTGATAGGAGTCTTTTCCCTTCTTATGTCATTTTCTAAAGGGACCATATACCTATTACCCACTGAAGGGACACTTATGAGAATTTGTGAGTTTTACAGCCTATGAATGGACTAGAAGTGAATAGCGGTATTAGTAAGAAACTATAGCCCTGGCTTCCATTTGGAACTATCTCAAACTAACAAGAAAATGCATGTTCTTTTTGTCCATTCGTTTTATTTGCCGTCTTAGGTTGAGTCACAAAAGTCCAAAAAGTTATCTCAAGTTTTCCCAATGAGTATGTAGCCTGGCAGTCAACAGGAAATGCCTATAACATAGCGGAACTTAAAGCAAATGACGCTGGAAGTTGAAACATCCTTTTCACATCGCATTTACATTGTTTTCAGAAGGTAAAGTGGAGTTGGTCCCCAAGTTGGTTCCTGTGTCACTGGTCTGGCCTGAGTCCTCACTAAGAGCCCTCTCTAGACTGGCAGGCAGGGAGCGGATTAGTCTTTCTCTGAAGTCTTGGCCCATGAAGACATAGACCATTGGGTTGAGGCAGCTGTTGAAGAAAGCCAGGGAACTTGTGACATTCACAGCAATTTTGATGTCTTGAAGCATACCACTTAAGCGTTCACGCACTCTGATTGTGGATATGAGGGCTACTACCTGAAATGGGCACCAGCATAGAAAAAAGGCAGCTACAACAAAAGAAAGAACTCTCAGGGGACGGCTGGATTTGATCAGGCCTTGCCTGTGGATTTTAGTGGCAATTAGCCCATAGCAAATGGCGACGATGGACATTGGCATGCTGAAACCAATGATAAACCTGATGATTCCTCTGATCGTATGCATGGTGATGTCCACCTTCCGTTTCTCTACAAGATCTTTGGTCCAGGGGGAGAAATCAAAAGTGCAGGCTGTTTTTCCTGGTCCAAGTTTATCAGGGACTGTGGTCACACGAATGATAACTGGCAAGGTAAGGAGAAAGGCACACAACCAGGGTCCAGTGATGACCTTCTTGGCCAGGCTCACCGTCCGGTGATTCTGAGCCCAGACTGGATGAAGGACACAAATGCAGCGGTCCAGTGCAATGACGGCAATAAGGAAGACACTTCCGAATAGGTTTATGTCTATCACGCTAAATATGAACTTGCACATGAACCAACCAAATGGCCATTGTCCTCTCATTGCTCTGGAGACGATTAAAAATGGCAACGTGGATGTGAAGCAGAAGTCAGCAATGGCCAGGTTTAAGTAAGAGATGGTGGTGACTGTGCGGACCATGCGGAAGCCAGCCACCCAGATCACGAGCCCGTTGCCCAGTACTCCAAGTACAAAGGTGACCGCGAGGATCAAATATGAGAAGACATCCAGGACCACGTAGCCGGCAGATACTGACTGAGTCCTCCCAGACACGTTCATCAGGCTCTCTGCAGACAAGTTCATGAGGAGAGAGGTATTGGTGTCCATCTTGTTCACTCCTAAAACATTAAGGAGCAGGTCTGTTTATTTGTTTATCTTACTTTTTCTTTTCCTCTTTTGCTAGCTTAGATCTTTCCCTATACACAAAAGTGGCTGCAGCCTCACAGAAATATGCCTGCCTATTCCTCTTAAGCATTGGGATTAAAGGTATACGTTGGTATGCCTGGCTTCATTTTTCATGTGTGTGCATGTTTTCTTTACAGGTATAAGTGCATGCATGTATGTGAATGCTTGCGTACATATGTACACATATATGTGAACCCTGAAATTGATGTCAGAGATCATCCTCTTACCTCTCTTCCATCTTATTCATTGAGGCAGGGCCTTTCAGTCAAATCCTGAACGGACTGCTATGACTAATCAAGTTAGTCAGATCGCTCTGGGGATTGGTTCTCTGCACTTTCTGGGGCTGGGATTATAGGTGAACCACTGATCAATTACATTTGCATGGGTTTCTGGGGATCTAAACTCTGTTGCTCACACTTACATGTAAGCACTTTAACCACTGAGCCATCTCTTCAGGACTTATTTTTGAAAATGTTGCCTTTAGGCAATTTTCTTTGCCTTTATTACTGTACTCAATCTACTTTTCCTTCCAGGTCCTCACCTCACACTCAAATAGAGCAAGCTCACCCCTGCCTGGCCTGCTTATTCATGTTGTTAACCTTTTATAAGATGGGGAAGGGTATTCCTTTGTTTCCACAATTGTTAATATAGATCCTATTGGCTGATATAGATCCTTGCAAGAGGAAAAAACAAAACAAAACTGAGCACAAATTATGTAGATAAAATCATGTTCAGCAATCCAATACAAGATCAATCTGACAAGATGGGTTAATAGTCCAGCAGTCATCTCTAATTGCAGTATTAAAAACAGAAGGAGAACACAGAGTAAAGGAGAAGGTGTTGGGTGACACTATGAGGGCTAGTGTGAGGAAGATCTTGTATTGCAGTTTTCAAAGAATAAATAAAATATGTTGTAAAAAAAAAAAACTTGTGTTCAAACAAAACATGTGTATACATTTTATAGCTATGTCTCTCATTATAGCTATAACATAGAAACAACTTGTCCTAATTTTCTTTCCAATAGCAATTTGGGAAGAAAAGAGTTCATTTTAGTTTATATTATATACTCTATCATGAAGAGAAGGCATAGGAGGAACCTGGAGGCAGGAACTGAAGAAGTGGCTCAGGAGGAGGGGGTGCTCTTTTGCTTTATCTTATGGATTGTTCAGCATATGTTCGTACACAACCTAGGGCCATCAAGGGTGGCACCATACACAGTGAGCTGTGCCCTCCTACATTGATTTCTAACCCAGAAAGTGCACCAGAGACTGTTCTACAGGCCAGTCTGACGGAGGCAGTTTCTCAGATGAGGTTCCCCTTTCCCAGATAACCCTAGCACGTGTCTAGGTGAGAAGAATTAAAAAGATAAATTGGATATACAAACTGTGACACTTCCAATAGATGTACAGTTTTTGGACAGGAAAAGGAATGAAACACATTGATTATGGTAGAATATGTCTATAACCAAAGCATTTGTGATGGATGATAAGGCAGGAGGATGGCAAGTTTGAGGCCTGTATTAAATAAGATACATGTTGAGACTCTCTCAAAAAGCCAAAACAAACCAACAAACAAAAAAACTGATATATGGTAGCATAGGTATACTTTAGAGGTACAGCAAAAAGGAATACAGACATAACATGTTACATGATGCATTATTCAGCTTATAGCAAATATTCAGAGAGGTAAGTTTACAAGAAGCAGCGTGTTAGTGAATTCTAGGCTCTGATGGAGGGTGAAGAATAATTTTTATTCAAATTGCACGGGATTTGTTTTCTTTTGAGTGATGGAATAATCCTAGAATTATATAGTGGTATGATTCCAAAACATTCTAAATTAATGACATTTTTAAAGTGGTAAAATATAAGCTGAGTGTGATGGCGATGTAGTGTTATTACCTCAGCTCTTGGAAGAGGGGGTATAAAGATTTGAATCCATGGCTGGCATGGGCTATGTAGTAAGTTTGAGAACAGACTGGAAGACATAACAAGACCTTCTCCTAGTAAACAAACAATAAGAGGCTGAGAAGATTGCCAGGCAGTAAAAGGTGTGCTACAAAAGCATACGAACCTAAGTTTGGATGTCCAGTCTATATGGAAAGCTGGCAAGGTGACATGTGCCTATCTAAAGTCTCAGTGCCACGAAAGCAGAGACAGGAGGTTCCTTAGGGCAACCAGTCAAACCAAACTGGTAATCTCCAGGTCCAGCGATACGTCTCAAATAAATGTTGATGGCATCTTAATATAAGCATCAACAATAATAAATAAAAGTAGCAGGTGAACTTTTACTCTATTTATTTTACCACACCTTAAGTAAAATTGTGTCTGGACATTAGGAAACTGGCAGAAGACAGCTTCAGTGACCCAGAGAGACAGTTATGAGCTCCTACCTATCACTCTGTGTCACAGTGAAATTTACCAGCATTGCCTAATCATTGCCCCGTGTCGAGCATCACGTGTTGCTGTTAATTTACCAGTATGGCCTAAGAATGCTTATTACAAGGCCTATAATTATCATTACAGCAGTATAACCTGCTAGCAGTCAATCAAGACACAGACACTTGTTACATTTGAAAATAGCCTTAGTTAACCTGGGGCAGGGCAGATATTAATACCCTAAACTACTTCCCATAGTGGAGCAGGTATGGCATACCTGCCCCAATCCCATGACATCTGCTTCAAATAATTTCTATCAAGCTATCTCCCATTCATAATCCCATATACTTGCTAATGTTCTTCATCTGGGCCAAATCCCCATTCACGCTGGCCGTGTGCTTCTCCTCCACATAACCCATGATGGCACAACCTGCTTCTCTCTTCTCCTCAAGTCTCTCTTCTTACCAGGATTCTTTCTGTCTCTCCAAGCCTGGGAACCTTAGCCACGCCTAGCTCATTTGCCTTGTTCTGGTGCACCTACCTTTTATTAATTAGCATCAAAATACATAAGACCAACAACTCTGCTTGAGCACTTCATTACATATCTGCTTCTTTCCTTCCTGGGTCTTCAATAGAAGCCTGTTTTCTCTGTTGAGAGCGGGACATTTACACTAGTAATGGCTTCAGGTGACATCTCTGAAATTGTCTCTTTTATTGTTTCTTAAATATTTGATACTATAGTTTTATCCTTTATCCCTTTTCCACCTTCCAAACTATCTGCCCTATACGTTCCCCTACTCCCTTCCTGCAGTCTATCAAGCCCATGTCATCTTTTTTCATTGGTTTTTGCTACATCTCTTTCTCTCTCTCTCTCTCTCTCTCTCTCTCTCTCTCTCTCTCACACACACACACACACACACACACACACACACACACACACACACACACGTGCACACGCAGAGAGAGGGAGAGAGAGAGAGAGAGAGAGAGAGAGAGAGAGAGAGAGAGAGAGAGAGAGAGAGAGAGAGAGAGAGAGAGAGAGAAAGAGAGAGAGAGAGAGACTGTGTCATAAATACAACCTGCTCAGCCTGTAAAATGTGATTTGTACTTATGTTATTTATGGTTTCCAAGCACACAGAACATCTCCATGCTGCCTCCCATCTGCTGGGATTCCCCTACCCTAGATTCTTCCTAATTACAGTGATTGTTCCCTTGGACCCTTCTATTATCAAAAGCCCTGGTGCACTTCCCTTCTCAAAGTGTTCCTGAACTCACCACTCTGCCAGCAGAAATGCATTCATTCCTATTTACCCTGCCATCACTAGCCTGCCTCAGCACTTCCTTCCAGCACTCCCCACTATTATAAAAGTGGGCATGCCTCTGTTCTCATGTGCTCTTTCCTTGTAATCACATCCTAAGCAGGTTGGTACTCAAAGACAGATGCATCAATTTAGAGAAGAACTGAGTTCTTTTCTAGTTGTGCCCTAACATTTGTTAATGGTTTTTGGTTTTGTTTTTAAATTTAAATGGAGCCTGCTCCCTTTCTTCGGGGTTGCAGTTCTTCTCCCAAGTCTGGCTCTGCCTTACTAGAGCTAGAAGTGCTCCCCTTGGTGAATAAAGTTGCTAGCTGGTTTATTTGGACTTTGGTGGTGTTCTGTCTTCACTGGTTGGGTGTCACCAAGACCCAACATTTTGGTGCTTTAACTTATTATGACCAACAGAGATCCCCAAATGCAACAACAGTTCCTCAAGTTTCCCAAGAAGATTTGAACACAAGGACAGATAACTACAACCCTGGATTGTGGTAGGCTAACCACTGGGAAAGAGTGCCCTAATGTCTCATCCACTCTGAGGGCCTGGCCCAAACTATGGACAAGCAAGACACCTAGAGTGTTAGCTGTCCCATGTTGCTGAAGACAAGGTGAGGTCAGTCTCTCCAATACCTCCAAAGAAGCCTTCCAAACTATCAAAAAGGCTCCAACCCTGGCTCTGACAGACATTAACAAGCCTTTTCAGTTGTTTTTAGACAATACTTCTAGGGTAGCTAAAGGAGTCTTAATATAATAAATGGATCCCTTGAAACGGTTGGTGGCCTATTTATCTAAATGACTACAGCTTCCGGATGGCCCAGCTACCTTCACATCATTGGAATCATTGCCATTTTGGTCAAGGACACTGACAAGCTCACTCTGATGCCACCACTGACTATCATCGTTATCCATTAGCTGGAGGGGATATTAAAAAGTCCCCTCTACCAGTGGAAGACAAATTCCAAACTCTACTCCTTAGCCCACTCACATCAGGTTCCTATTGAATGCCAAACTCAACACAGCCACTTCGCTGCCGGACTAGGACCTGGAAATTTTTTCATGACTGTGTGGAGATTCTACAACAAATACATGGAAATTGGCCAGAATTGGCAGACACACCCTGGCTAAAACCAGATCATGTTTACTATGCCAATGGCAGCAGCTTCGTATAAGAAGGAACCAGGCAGGACAATAATGACACCAGTAAAAGCTGTCTGAGTATCAGCCTTAACATCTGGGACATCTGCCTCAAAAGCTAAACTAATATCACTGACAAAAGACCTCCAATTCAAGCAAGACAACACTGTTAACATTTACCCTGATAGCTGATATGCCTTTGCAATGGCACATGTACATAGCGCCATGTATCAAGAAAGAGGATTCAATCAGTGCAGCGAAACTGGTGAGTGAATGGTTGATCACCCAAAACACCTGGCGGGAGGCATATTTCTGCACTGTGACTCAGTGGGTGCAAAAGCAGCCTTCCACTAGCCTTTGAGTCATCAGCACCTACCGGGAAAATCCTTTGTGTTGTCTTTGCTGTTGGGAGAGCCCTTTGTGCTGCTGCAGAAACTGCTACACCTGAATGTATGAATTGCCTACCACTGGGAATGCTACAGACAGAGGGCTAATGAATAGAATGCTTTCTTTACTGCCTACCTTGAGGGGCAGGGTGGGATGGAGTCTGTGAGGCTGGCTGTGTGGTTCTGCTATATATACCTCACCTTGTGTTTAACAAAAAGGGCCTCGATTGGAATTTCGTCCTGGCCTCACCTTTGCATGTATGTCTCTGTCTTATCTCTTTCTATTCATACCGTCTCTTTCAGGTGGAACCCTGGGTTGATATGTTCCGCAGGACGGGACAAACACTTACTTGGGGGATCCTCAGTATGAACAGTTAGAGAAGATCAGAACCCCCACCCCTACCCCCATCACAGCTTGATGTCCCACGGGTCAGGAAACATGAGCTCTAAGCACCCAGTACTTTTCTGAGTACTGGAGCGAGTGGAGGCCCCTTGGAGAACAGAGGATTGGCACAGTGAAACTGAGAAAGCATTCTGGTCTCCAAGCCACAGTTCTACTCTGCTGGTGAGCCCTCTGAGGAGACTAAGTAGTCAGAGAAACCCTCCTGCATCCCCAATCTTAGATGGCAAAGCTCAGAAGAATCTAGCTCCAGGAGGGCAGTGTCTGCTAAGCCAGTAAATAAAGCGGCTGCCTTCTGAAGGGACTCACTCCTTGACTGTCTGCTTAGAAAACCTAAGCCCCCTCAGTAGATGCCTAAAGAAAATGGCAGGACCATAACCAACAAAAACCAGAACATCATGACTCCACCAGAAATCCAAGACAACAACAGACTCTTTAATGCAGCTGAACATCAGGAAAATGTTATGCTTACACAGTTATTTGAGAATTATAAAGAGGAAATAAATAGACACTTTCAAGAATTACAGGCCATAGAGGCCACCAAGGAGAAACAAAGAACTCCAATCAAACAGTTGAAGGAAATGAGTAAATCTGTTTAAGACCGGAAAACAGAATTAGAATCAATTAAGAAAGCAAAACCCCAGAAAACCATGGGAATGAAAACTTAGAGAAGACTACAACACGTAAGTATCATCAACAGAATTCAACAAATGTAGGAGAGAATCTCAGGGGCTGAAGATACAATATAAGAAATTGATACATCTCTAAAAGAAAATAATGAAAACAAAAAAAAACTATGACACAAAACATACAAGAAATTAAAGACACCATGAAAATGTATAATCTCAGAATTATAGGAATAGATGAAAAAGAAGATATCGGTTACCAAGGATCAGAAAATATTTTCAAGAAAATCATAGAAGAAAATTTCACCAACGTAAAGAAAAAGATGCCCTTGAACATACAAGAAGCCCACAGAACACCAAATAGAGTAGACCAGAAAAGAAATTCCTCCCACCATATAATAATCAAAACACAAAATCTGCAGAACAAAGAAAGGATGTTAAAAGCATCAACGGAAAAAGGCCAAGTAACATATAAAGGCAGACTCATCAGAATTACACCTGACTTCTCAACAGAGACCATGAAAACCAGAAGGGCCTAGGCTGATGTCATGCAGACACTAAAAGATCACAAATGTCAACCCAGACTAATATATACAGAAAAACTTTCAATCATCATAGATGGGGAAAAAAAATATTCCATGACAAAACCAAATTTAAACAATATCTATGCACCAACCCAGCTATACAGAAGATATTAGGAGGCAAATTCAAGACAATGAGGTCAACTACAACACAAGAAAACACAGTATATAGACAATCTCACAACAGCAAAACCAAAACAGACACAGCCCCACACAATGACCACCAACTCCACAATAAACGGATCCAACAATCATTGTTCACCAATGTCTCTCAATATCAATGGCCTCAACTCCCCAATTAAAAGACACAGACAAACAGAATAGTTGTAGAAATAAGATCAAACATTCTGCTACATTCAAGAAAAACACTTCAGCAACAAAGATAGACATCACCTGAGAGTAAAGGTCTGGAAAAAGATTTTACAAACATATGTACTCAAGAGCAAGCCGGAGTAGCCATTCTAATATCTAATCAAATATATGTTCAATTAAAATTAATTAATGAACATGGGGAAGGATACTTCATTCTCATCAAAGGAAAAATCCACCACTAGGACATTACAATCCTGAATATCTGTGCCCCAAGATCAGGCAAAAAAATTAAATAGTCCTATATCCCCTATGAAAATAGAAGAAGTCATAAAAAGTCTCCCAACCAAAAATATAGCCCATGGCCAGATAGATTCAGTGCAGAACTGTCTAGACCCTGCATGTCCCTTACCTCCCTAACAGAAATCTCATCCCCCAGGACCAAGTAGACGTCATCCTAGGCATTTAAGGATGATTCAATATATGGAATCCCATCAGTGTGATCAGCCATATAAACAAACTGAAGGAAAAATCCCACATGATTGTCTTCTTAGATGTCGAAAAAGCATTTGACAAAATTTAACATCCTTTCATGTTAAAAGTCTTAGAGAGATTGGGGGTACAAGGCACACACCTAAACATTGTAAAGACAATATAGAGCAAGTCTATAGACAACATCGAACTCAATGGAGAGAAACTTAAATCAATTCCACTGAAATCAGAAACGTGAAAAGGCTGTCCACCCTCTCTATGTCTCTTCAATATAATACTTGAAGTCCTAGCTAGAGAAATAAGACAACTAAAGTAAATCAAGGGGATACAAATAGGAAAAGAGGAAGTCAAAGTATCACTATTCTCAGATGATATAGTATACATAAGTAGCCCCAGAAATTCTACCAAGGAACTCCTACAGCTGATGAACACCTTCAGCAAAGTGGCTAGTTACAAAACCAACTCAAAATGTCAGTAACCCTCCTGTGTACAAGTGACAAATGGGTTGAGAAAGAAATTAGGGAAACCACACCCTGCACAACAGCCACAAATAACATAAAGTATCTTGTTATAACTCCAACCAAGCCAATAAAAGATGTATATGAAAAATACTTCAAGTCTCTGAAGAAGAAAATTGAAGAAGATATCAGAAAATGGAAGGATCTTCCATGCTCATGGATTGGGAGAATCAGCATAGTAAAAATCTTACCAAAAGCAATCGACAGATTCAATGCAATTTTTATCAAAATACCTATACAATTCTTTACAGACCTTGAAAGATCTATTCTCAACTTCATGTGGATAAACAAAAACCCAGAAAAGCTAAAAAAAAAAAAATCCTATATGATAAAATATTTTCCAGAGGAATCTCTATTCTTGATTTCAAGTTGTACTATAGAGCAAAAGTAATAAAAAACAACATGGTAGTGGCATAAAAATATACTGGTTAATCAGTGGAATTGAATTGAAGGCCCAGAAATTAATCCAAACACCAATGGATACTTGGTTTTTGACAAAGAAGCCAAAACCTACAATGGAAAAAGACAACATCTTCAACAAATATTGCTAGTCTAATTAGATGTGTACTTGTAAAAAATGCAAATAGTTTCATATTTATTACCCTGTATGAAACTAAAGTCCAAGTGGATTAAAGACCTCAATATAAAACCAAACACACTAAATCTGTTATAAGAAAAAGTGGGAAAGATAGTAGAACTCATTGGCACAGGAGACAACTTCCTGAACAGAACCAATAGCTCAGGCTCTAAGATCAACAATTAATAAATCATACCTCATGGAACTAAAATGTTTCTGTAAGTCAATGGACACTGTCAACAGAATAAAGCAACAGACCACAGATTGGGAAAAGATCTTCACCAACCCTACATCCGACAAACAACTAATACCCAACCTATAGAAAGAACTTAAGAAATTAAACAGCACTAAACCAAATAATTCAATTTAAAAATGGGGAAAGAGTTAAACAGAGAATTCTCAACAGAGGAATATTGAATGGCAGAGAAACACTTAAAGAAATGCTCAATGCCATTAGTCATCAGAGAATTGCAATTCAAAATGACTCTGAGATTCCATCTTATACCCATTAGAATGGCTAAGATCAAAAACTCAAGTGACAGCACATGCTGGGGAGGATGTAGAGATAGAGGAATACTCCTTTATTGCTGGTGGACATTTAAACTTGTACAGCTACTTTGAAAATCAATCTGGTGCTTTCTCAGAAAATTTGGAATAGTGCTAGCTTAAGACCCAGCTATACAACCCCTGGGCATATACCTGAAAGATGCCTCACCATACAAGGACACTTGTTCAACTATTTTCATAGAAGCTTTATTTGTAATAGCCAGAATCTGTAAGCAACCTAGATGTCCCTCAACTGAAGAATGGATAAAAAATACTGTGGTACATTTACAGAATGAAATACTACTCAGCTATTAAAAATAAGAAAATCTTGCACTTTGCAGGCAAATGGATGGAACTAGAAATGATCATCATAATTGAGGCAACCCAGACCCATAAAGAAACACATGGTATATACTCATTTAGAAGTGGATATTACCCCAACATAGATGTCCTCTGAGAAACTCCACCTATGGGGAATTTGGACAGGTACTGGGACTTGAAGCTGGACTCTGGGCAGAACACTGAGAGTTGTAGCAAAGAGAAGGGGGTAGGAGCCTCAAGGAGACCATCAAAGCCTGTGGATCTGGACACAGGGGGACTGCAAAAACTGATTCACCAGCCAAGGACAAGTCATGCAGGTAACCAATAACCCCTGTTCATATTTAATGCATGGAATGCGGATTCTCCACATGATTATGAGGTGGACTGCTGCTGAACCTCTGACATGCCCTCTAGTGCACACAATTTGGTCACTACTACTTGGCAAGATGACCTAGTGGGCACACAGAGGAAGGAGTTGCAGGCTATCCTCATGAGTGGAGGGCAATAGGCAGAAAAAGGAGTGATGGTGAGAATGGGAAGGTAAGAGGGAGGGGATAACAATTGGGATGTAATGTGAATAAATTATAATAAATAAAATATACATTAAAAAAGAAAGAGGACTCTTAACAGCTGAAGGAAAGGTTATTGAATATAAACAAGAGGATCAAGATAGATGTTTTAAGTTAATAGAGATGAGATATGATAGATATTGATTTTCATTCAGAATTCAGACCCAACAAGATAGGAAAGATGTTTACTTCAAGTTTGCCAAATACAAATAGCCAAATCACTATGAATGTAACATTTAATAATTCCTGATTGTCTCTTGGTTCTTCCTGCTGTATGTAGTTTATTTTTTTCATGTGTAATAATATAAATGTATATGTTAAAAAAGAAACATAATTAAAAAAACAAAAAACTGAAACAAACAAACAAACAAAATAAACAAGAGATCCTAAATTGACTGTCAGTACTTGGGATGCCAAAACATTGGTTATCATCTATTGCCCAGGGCACCAAAATGGGAACTCCTATAAAGCCCAGGGCAATAGAAAAGCAGACCACACAGCCAAAGAGGCTGCCCTGGATGTTACCAGTTTACTGATAACAATGCCATCCCTCATGGTGCACAAGATACCAGAATATTCTGCCCAAGACGGTAAAGACTTTGCCTCTTTACCAAACACACATATTAAAGATGGATAGAAGTATACTACATGTAGATAAAATACTTATCCTCCCAACTGAAGTGCAACCAAGTCCCTGATGCACCAAATCCACAAAGGAACACATTTTGGCCAAAGAAAATTAAAAGTGCTTCTGGAACACTCAAAATGTAAGATATTTAATGTAAAATTTTTAGTGGAGGATTGTATGACCCAATGTCTCTCTTGCCAGGCAACTAATCCACAGAATAATAAGTTCCTTCAAAAAAGGAGGAGTAAAAAAACAAAACAAAAGACCTTCACCTCAAGTCCACTGGGAAGTGGACTTCACTGAGGTATCACCTGGAAAATATGGATATAAATATCTTTTAGTCTTTAAAGAAACACTTTTTGGATGAGTTAGAGGCTTTTCCCATAAAAAAGGAAACAGCCTCCATAGTGACCAAAAAAATTTATCAATCAACTCATATGGTCTTGCTTTGATAATAGAATCAGACAATGGACCTAGTTTCATCTCCAAGGTAACAGTGGGCTTAGTTAAAATACTGAGACCCCAATCGACAATCACATCATCCAGAGCTCACGACAGGTGAAAAGGATGAATTGGACCTTAAAGGAGAATCCAACTAAATTAACCTCATAAACTGGTGATGACTAGACAGCCCTCCCAGCCATTCCTTGTTCAGAGTACAGAACACCTCCTACTCCTGTGGGCTGAACTTATGAACGCATCTTTAGTGCCCCTTCCAAGGCTCCTCCTCCACAGAAAAAGCTTCTCGTTTACTGGGCCTGATGGCTAAAGAGTTCTCCTGACCATAGTGCAAAGAAAACCACAGAAGGCTAGGATAACTGTGTAGGTAATAGACTACTAACTAGTCTCTGTCATTTTAATTAATGTATAGCTCATTTAGATTATAATGTATCCTTCTCAGGTCTCTGATCACATTGACAGGACAAATACCTCCTTACCTCACAGTAGACCACTGTGTTAGTTATTAGTCAATTCATTAGTTAGTTAAGACTAATAAGTCTCTTATTTACAATGGCAAACAGGTGTGCCTTACTCATAGGCTTCATGTTAAAAGGTAGCAGGTTTCAATGCAACTTTTTTCCTATTTCATTTAAGAGACTGTTCCCAGTAATCAACTGCTCCTGTCATTAAGTAAATAATAAGATAAAAAAAGATATGAAGTTTATATAAAGTTTATATATAAGTTTATATAAAATCTAAAGATATAATGTTTAAATTATAAGGTTCTAAAAATGTTTAAAGATATAAAAATATTTCAAGGTTAATAAATACAAATTTCAGAGCTACAAAAATAATTAAAAAAAATATATATATATAAAAGTGGTGCACTAAATGTAGACTTCTTTATATGGGGGAGAGGGACCAATATGACTTAATAAGATATAGTGGCTTGGATTACTGATTGGCAAGTAGTGCATGCTGAATAGTGGCAGAGGGTTCTTTGGTGTGTGATTTTCCCTAAAGGTTCCCAGGACAGCTTAAAATCACACGTGTAGTTCACAGTACTAGTACTCATTCTCAGTGCTTTATAGTTGCAGAAACAATTTGGAAGTATTTCCTCTTTCTGTACATGATACCAACAAACACCACCAATCACCTAGCTGGGCTTAGGGCTTTTTATTCTTAAGAATCTCTGAGGCAATGAATAAAAGGTTTACAAAATGAACAAGAAAGATTCTGCAATGACAGGTCAGAGAATACAAGAACAGAAGAACTATGAGCTATGGCCCCACCATATGGAGGGGAAAGACAGCTGCTTGAATTAAGTAGAAGTGTTGATGGCCACCATTTGAAATCTGCCAATCATTTCATTGTTCCCCAGCCTTACTTTCTACAGACGCTGAAAAAGTTGAACTTTACTAAATGTCATCAACATGGTTATGGAAGAAAAAAATTGGAGTTTGAGAGAAGAAAAGAAGGAAAATTAGTAATTCTCAAGGAGACAGAAGAAAACACTACAACAGATCCCAAGAATCATCTGGGACATGTTTGCTTATAAGCTCATCACTGCCCACAGAATCCCCCTGGCCCCGATTTCCTGTGACACATAAGAACGGTTTTAATCCTTCTATAACTTGCTTAAAGCTTTGCACCTTTTAGGCACCCACCCAAGCAAAGACTCAAAAGCCATGTCTCTCTTCATGCCCTAGCATGCCTACTGCCCTTCACACTCCTGAAGCACCTTCTCTGGCCTCACATCTACGACCAGAAGACAAGTATCCCAGCCTAAGACCTCCCCTCTGCTCACGCCACAAATCCTTCGCAAACTTTTTTCTTCTAGGAGTATTATCTCTCACTAGTACACATTCAATACTTTTTCTTTTCTTTGTTCCTTGCTATTCATCAATGGGCTCTAGAGCATTTCATCTTTAATACAAGTTATCACTTTCATATCATCCTTTACTTCCCAACCATGCCCTTGACTGTCCTTTGTCACAAAACATCCTGAGTGTTATGTGTTGCTGTATTCACCTCTTTATCTTATAGTTCTCCACATTTGATCTTTTTTTTTTTTTTTTTTAATCTTTTTAGAAAGGCTTTCATGTAGTTCAGTAGTTCAGGATGCCCTGGAACTTACTATAAGCAGTCAAGGATAACCTTAAACGTCTGATTCTCTTGTCGTTACATCTGCAATGTTGAGACTGCAGGGTTGCCCCATTGCGTCTGGTTTATGAGATAAGAGAGATAAAACCTAAGCCTTATGATTGCTAGGGAAGCATTCTGTCTACTAAGCCGCATCCCGAGTGCTTCACTGCATAGTTCAGTCTATTGTGCGGCCAACGTGCTGAACACAGCCTTACCAAACTGTGTAGACCTCCAGACAAAAGTTTCTTCTCCAACAGCTGTGGTCTTTCCTCAGGATAGCTCTAAGTCCGATCACCTGAAGAAAGTGGCCTGTTTCCAATCGTTTCAGCGGAAAATATATAAAGGACGGCGGGGGGGTGGTGGTGGTGGGGGTGGGGGGTGGGTGGCGGGGAAGGGGGGAGATAACAGCAGAAATGAGTTGGGTAACCAGAAACAGGAAGCCAGGGTTTTCTGTGATTTATAATGACCCTGAGATTATACTCAAACCACATTTTTTTAAGAACAGAGTTTGGTGAGTAGGTTGGATTCTTATAGAAACTCTAGAGCATGAAAAGTTTCCTCTGGTTCATCTTTGACCCAACCTTTGCCTTATCAGCGGTGAAGCGAGCTGAGTGTCCATAAATCTTCTCAGCATAAGGAAAAGAGGAAGTTGAGGTAAGGAGAACCTATGGTAAACAGTAAGAGGCAGAGATAGAAAGGAATGAAATAGGTACTAGAGACACAGCAGAGAAGATAAATGTAAATATTCAATCAGAAAGAACCATACATTCTATACTTAGCCACAGCCTGCAACATGAATCATATAATAGTCCATACTTCTACCAACCCACTTTTGTGATCAACCATTACAAACACCTTTTAGAAAGTTCCCAAGAATGGGAGGTGTTATGTGTGAGACTTTTCTTTAGAGGGACATCAAAAGATGTCTATTCACCTTATAAAGAACACGGAGAACAAAGAAAAGGAATGAACTTAACCAAGTTTAATTTGACAAAGGTGAGCTTACTGGAATTACTTACAGAAATATTCGTAAGGGTTTACTTACAGGAACCAGGGTGACTCAAACGCTGTAGTATCACCAAAATGCCCACCTTAGCCTGGAGCTCTCCTCACAACTGGTAGGCAACCATAGATGTTGGAGAATCTACCACAGATACCCTGGTTGGTCTGAAAGCCTCCTCCAAGAAACTTTACCTGCTGTCCTCCCCCAAGCACTTGTTTAGTGCTTCCTTAAACCTGTAATAGAAGGCCCTATGTATTATGTAAATTTTTCTTTTCCCTAGGGGGTAAATGTTGCAATTTAACTTCCTGAACCTTAAGGAACCTCCCTCCACAAGGGAATGACTCAGTAGGGAAAATGTTACTATGTAACACAATAGATGGGGCATTCATGTAAATTTATGCAAATTCAAGAGGAACTCACAAGAATAGAGTTGTAAAGGGAATCTTTTACATAGTGAGGGACCCAGATCCCAAGAGAAAACAGCAAAGTAGAGAGTACCTGAGGAACAGAGTTTGAGGTTGTTTGAAGTCTTATTGTTCTTCTCAAAGATGATTTGATGAGAATTTCCCCACCCAATCCTCCTTTTTTCTTTCCTGCCCAATAGCCTATGATTAGCACACAGCACCTGTGAAAATGCAGAGGCTTGTGTGTAAAGTACAGTTTAGAAGGTGAAGAAAAACAGGAAAGTCTCAGAGTGGACTTCTGTTGTGTGGCCCTGTTTGCACAATCTAGGCAAACCCAAAGGAAATGGCACTGTGTTTTGCTGGGTGGGGGCAGTTTCTGCTTGAGACAGCAAATCATTCAGAAAATGGACTCCTAGCAAATGCCACTAGGAACTGTGAAGGTTCTCATTTTGAACCTGTCACACTAATTGATTGACAAGACAAGCCATTTAACCAGCCTTAAGTGTTAGCATTCTGCTTCAATCTGCCTACCTCTGATGTCACTACTTACCTGCTACAGAGGCATGACCCTGCCCAGGGCCATATAACTCTTCTCTCTCTTTGGGGTATCTCTTCCCTCTGTTCTGCTCCCCCCCATGCTCATTTAATAAACTCCTCTACAACATAACATCTGTTGTCTGGTACCTTCTATCTATCATTGCTTATATAGCATATATAACTTTAAGCATTTTCTATCAAGCATAAAAAAGTGAATATTTAATTCCTGGTAGGCTTCGGGGTTCTTAGCTTGATAGGGTAGCATTATTAGCCACTCTGGTATAGAAAAACCACTATACACAGCAGCTTTCAAAACAAAATGTCAGCTAGAAAAAAAAAGATGGAGTTTTCACTTAAGAAAATTATAGTGTGTGTGTGTTTTGTATTTTTTTTTTTAACTCTGCCTCAGCCAAAGTTTAGGCTGGATTTACGGACAGTTTAGGGGAGATTGTCAAAAGTTTGGTCACAGTTCTGGTGCATGCTTGATTCCAGACTCTGGGAGGAGTGAATCAAAGTTCCCAGAAAAAAAAAAAAAAAAAAAAAAAAAGGCTCATCTATGTTAAATATTCTCAAAGGATGTTTAAATAATAAGAGCTCCAATGATTATGGAAAGCTACAATTCTTCAGGTTCAGAGCCAAATTATCTGGAATTATCTTTACCTTTCTCCCACACTTTAATAGTATGATCTAATATCCATCCTTGTGATTATTGGGTAAAGCATTTTGGAACCTACAACCAGACCACTAATTTTCAACAACTCAGTGGTTAACTAAGAATGTCATCAGATTGTAGAGATGTACCTTGTTTACAACAAGCTGCCTGCGTCACACAAACTTGACCTTCTTTCTTTTCTATAACTACAAAAATTTCATGAAGATGTGAAAGCATTACAGCAGGATACATGGCAGTAATATGAATTCATGTTCATGGGTCATGTTCACTCATACTTGGCTCCAGAATAAAATATCTGTTACTCCCTTTGAGGTTTGAGCTATGATCTGTTAACTTATTTTGGTACCTGAATGTGATGCCTTACAGATAATCCATTTTCAGTAGAATTACTTAGATCAGCACAAGGAATAAGCCTAGACTTCTTGTGTTGAGTGTTGCCTCCTTGGGTAAATTATAAGTTCTTTCTGAGATTATCTTGTTTAGCATGATATTGCATTAATTGTTTGGATCTTATTTATCTTGGGTACATTTCTTGGTTTCATGACATTTGGCTTACAATATCATTTTTTTTTTCTGCAGCATTTGGTTTTACAGTGTTTTTTTTTTTTTTTTTTTATTTTGTGGTTTTCAGAATGTTTAGTTAGCTACATTAGGCTTCTGTCACTCTGCTAATGTGGCATTTTTCTGTGATCTCCTTTGCTCATTGCAACATCTCTTTTTTAGTATATAAGCTTTGTGATTTCTTTTTTTTTAATTTTTTAAAAATAATTTATTCAGATTATATCCTGATCATTATCCTTTTACTTGTATCTTCCCTTCCTCTTCCTCTTTCACCTTATTCCCCTTCCCTGGGCTTGTGACAGAAGGGGACCTCCTCCCTCACCATATTGTCGCAGCTCATCACGTCTCATCCGGATAGCCTGCTTCCCCTTCCTCTGAGTGCCACTGGGCCTCCCTACAAAGGGGAAGTGGCCAAATAGGGGGCACCAGAGTTCATTCAGAATCAGTCCCCACATTCCACATTACTGTGGAGAATGTGCTGTCCATTGGCTGTATCTGAATAGGGGGGGGTCTATGTTTGCTGCATGCATTGTACTTGGTTGGTACAGTAGTTTTTGCTGGACCCCTTGTGTCTACATCTGCTAGCCTTGAATGTCTCCTTGTAGGGTTCCAGGACCCTCTGGGTCCTTCTATCTTCCCATTCTTCCATACCTCTCTCACCTGGAGTCCCAATAGCATGTTCCAATCCTCCCCTGAGTGAATACTCTCAGAGGACATCTATGTTGTGCTAGTATCCAGTTACAAGTGAGTACATACCATGTGTATCTTTCTCCAAACAGGTTGCTTAATGTGATCATAATGTAGAAGACTCAGTCACTTTACCTGTGAATTTAGAGTCATAACAGTTATAAAAGTATTTTTATTTGAGTGGAATAAACAAAATGACTGATGCAGAGCACATACCACAGATTCCAGTACAGTAAGTATCATCTATATCTTAGAAAATTCATATCTCCTCACTGGGTTTCTGTTTACAAACAGGTTTTCATCACATGCCAGTCCAATCACTGCCTGTAGTTGAGATCTGATAGGATCACTTTTCCCTTCATGGTAATCTCTAGAATTTTCCCTCATCAATTTTTGTATAATCCTGTCTTCTGTCATAAACTGGGGTCTCCTTCATTCTTTAGTTGAAGCCCAAATTCCCCTTCTATCATAATGTGACTGTACAGAGCTAGACCATATAAAGAACTAATTAAAGCTAAATGAGGCTGTATGGTTGGAGTCCTAATGCAATGTAAGTGCTGTCTTTTTGAGAGGAGAGAAACACCAAGGCTGTATATGCTTACAGAGATGTCTCTGTTAGGACACAGAGAGGAGCAGATGGCCAACTGCAAGTCAAAGAGAAGCTCTAGGGCCAACATCATGATCTTGTAGCTCCAGAATCCAGAAATGTGACAAAATCAGTTGTGCTTTAAGACACCCAATATATGGTGCTTCGTAGTGACAGTGCTAGCAAACTAACCCAGGGTTAGTGCAGGGATTACTGTACTACCTCTTTGATGACCTTAAATCTACTCAATTCCTGTAGTGTATTAAAGAAGATGGCCATGGACTTGATGTGTAGATCAGTTAGCAGAGTGACTTCTTAAGCTGTAGGATGTCCTGTATAAACCAGATGTAATAGTGCATACCTGTGATTCCAGCACTTGGGAGGTAGAGACAGGAGTATCACAAGTTCAGATGTCCACTATATGTGTTTAAAGACAGATTAGGATACATGAGAACTTGTTTCAACATGTGGGAATAAGAGAAAAGCCGGTGGAGACGTGAAGAGAGAAAAAGATAGAGGCAGAAACATAGTGGCACATAAGAAAGAATGTGACCACTGGACAGTTTTTGATAATTTTCTCATTATGGTAGTGTATATGTCTGCTCCCTTTAAATCTAAGTTAGGAAAGACCTGAGTTCTTAGGCCACCTAATTGGTGGTCCACAGAGAATTGGAGAATTTCTTGGTGTGGAAAGAAACACATATATGTGTTGTTAGAACCCTTGTACTAAACAGAGAGGCAAGACTGTGCTTGGTTATCATCTCAGTCTTCATGTGTATATATGCCTGTGCCCACAGAGTCCAGAGGATCGTGTTCAGTCTCTCTGAATCCTGAGTTGTTGGGAAGTTGTAAACTGTTTCATTTGGTCACTGGGAAATGAAGTTGAGTCTCCTGGTAGAACAGTAAGTACTCTTGGCCACCGAAACATCTATCCAGCTACACATATTTCTGTTTTAAATGCAGATTTATTTATTTATTTATTTATAAATGTATGAATGTTTTACCTGTATGCATTACTGTACATCATGTTTGTGTCTGGTATCTACAGAGACCAGAAGAGAGCATTGAATCCCCTGGAACTGGAGTTACAGATAGGAGTCACCAATTAGATGCTAGAAATCCAACTTGGGTCCTCTGGAAGAACTTTCAGTGCTCTTAATCAGAGAGCCATTCCTCCACCACCCTCTTTTAATGAATGAGAGGCCTGGAGGTGAGTTTCAGTGGTTAAGAACAGGTACGACTCTTTCAGAGGATCTGAGTTTGGCTGCTAAAGCCCAAGTCAGGCCATTCACAACTGTCTGTAATATCATATCAGGAAGTTCAAAGAACCAGAATTCTGATTATACAGATGCCTGGACCTTGAAATTGACAATATTTACCTCATGTGTTCCATAGGGCAATGGTGGGAGAACATTTATACTTCGATGTTTCTAAGACGTCCACTTTGGCTGGAGAGATGGCTTAGTAGTTAGGAGCATGGGCTACTCTTCCAGAAAACACAGGTTACATTCCCAGCGCCTACCTGGAGGCTCACAACTGCCTGTAACTCCAGTTTCAAGGGATCCAATGCTCTCTTCTGGCCTCTGAGTGCACGAGGCATATATTTGGTACACAAACATACATACAGGTTAAACCTGCATGTGTATAAATTAGAATAAAATAAACAGCTCCTGTGGTATCACATTTACATGGCTTCTGGGAATCTTAAGAAACCCCAGATTTCTGCCAATAGAGTGGTTTCAGTGTTCTTGTTCCTCTCAGCGCTTCCTAAAGTCTCTGATGAGAGCCCAGTGCTTCAGTTACACCACAGAAACCCAGCAGTCAGTCATAGCAAGGGGACCTCAGCTGGTGGTAAGTCATACTTCAACATCTGAAAACTTATTTATTTGAATGCTTGTTATATGAAAGACATTTTCTAAAATACTGTGCTGAGATGTGCAGTGTCACATTTACTCTCCCTAGATGTTTGAGGAGTTCCAGGCTTAGAATATGATGAGAACAGAACACACTTGGAGCTGTGGAGAGATGGCTCAGGCTGTAAACACTTGCCTTGAAAGTGTGCCAACCTGAGGCGAACCCATGTTTAAAAAGTGTAGTGGAGGCAGTCTGATCCATGGGCTGATTATCCATCCAGCTGTTAAGTTGTAAAGGCAACCAATAATTCATTGTGTGTTTCTTTTGTGATCTTGAAGCATAAGAAAAGCATGACTTAAAAAGGAAGAATGGGTCTAATTGTTACTCTTCTATGGGAATACCAGGAAAAGAAATGAGAATGGTTCATTGGGCTTGGCTATCTGGAGTCTATATCCTTGAAGGGGCAATTTGGTGTAGTACAAAGTACCCATGTCAGTACCGAGTGGACTAAGTACCCATGTCAGTACCGAGTGGACTAAGTACCCATGTCAGTACAGAGTGGATTAAGGAGAAGGTGTGAGGTAAGAAAGTATAAAGAGTATTTATAGCTTCTAAGGTTGGGCTGTGAATTCTTTTCACAGAAAGAAGTCTCTTCAATGAAACAGAACTTATCTCTTTCTCCTTCTCCTTTACCCCCATTGTGAACTGAATTTAATGTCTGTCATATGCTAGTCAGATGCTGTAATGATAAACTGGCCCCTCACTGCAGGACTCTGTGTAGGTGCTATGCCACTGAGCTGTATCCCAAGCATTCTATTTATTGTATTAAAAGTTTTTTTTTTCTTTTTGTGGGTATGGATATCTTTCACAAATATGTGTCTGTGTGCCATGTACTTGTGTGGTGCATAAAAATGCCAGAAGAGACCACAGGATCCCCTGGAATTGAAATTACACATGATTGTAAGCCTACACAACTGAGCTCACATTCATTGGAAGAGCAAGTAATGCTGTTAACGTCTGAGTAATGTTTTTACTCTTTATTATGAGATAAAACTTCAGTAAGTTATCAAACTGGAACTTTTCCTGTAGCTGAGACAGGCCTTAAATATGCAATTCTTATCTCAGTCTCCAAAAAGAATTTGGATTATTGGTGTGAACATTTCCAGGCTTGACTGAAATGCTCTATTCTTGAAGGGAGGTGACATGACAATTCATACAATTCTTATTTCAGTGAGAATGGTCTACTGGAAAGTATATCCTGTGTTTTTGTCTTGTTTTGGAAGAGAAGGAAAAATGCAGGGATCTAATTTCTGGGGGGTGGTTGGTGAGAGACAGATTCATAACTAGTATGTGTGGAAAGGACATTTGAAATGTATGGTAACTCTTACCCCACGTCCCAATGTCAGGAATTGGTATGTGTAGCTAGCAGGTTGGAGAGTTTGCTGACTGTACAGTAAAAATTATTCCAACTAATTGGTACTTTTTTTTTTTTTTTTTTTAAGAACATAGCCTTGGAATGGCAGAGTAAATGATATAGTCTGAGCAGCTACCAAAGGGATGCAATAATCTGTGTGTGTGTGTGTGTGTGTGTGTGTGTGTGTACGTGTGTGTGTGTACATGTGTATGTACGTGTGTGTACATGTGTGTGTGTTTGTGTGTGTGTGCATGTTTGTGTGTGTGTGTTTGTGTGTGTGCGTTTGTGTGTGTGCGTGTTTGTGTGTGTGTGTGTGCATGTTTGTGTTTGTGTGTTCATTTTTATGCATGAGTATACATGTGGGGGTCAGCACTAAACTTTGCATTTAGTTACTGTCTATCTCTTGTATGTATGTATGTATGTATGTATGTATGTTTGAGGCAAAGGCTCTCCTACAGGCTGAAAATGACTAATGGCTTAGATGTTCTGGTCAAGAAGCTCCACAGATTCCATGTCTCCACCTTCTCTCAAAGCTACAGTTATATATGTATGCCACCATGCCTGTTTTTTATGAGAGCACTGTGGATCTCAACTCAGTTCCTCATTGTATGGCAAATGCTGTATAGTGGGGTAACTCCTCAGCCTACAGTAGTGATTTCAAAGACAGCAAACGAACATGATGAATAGTGGAGAGAATTAGAGAAAAGTGCTGTGTCTAAATACCACTTCCTCTTCAGAGCTGTGTTTTCACGTGTTGCTGTGTTTCATAAGATGAAGCTGTCATAATGAGATGATTGGCATATGTTAGGGTTTTCCCATATAAGGATCATCCTAACCAGCACATGCTTTTTTTCTGTGGCTCATAAGTCCTACATTTTGAAAAAAAAATTGTGGTGGATTCCCCCTTTACCACCTTTATTTTTCGACTTGTTATTGTCTCAGTTAGGAGTTTATATTGCTGTGAAGAGACACGAACACTATGTCACCTCTTATAAAGGAAAATGTTTTGTTGGGGCTGGTATTTCAGAGGTTTAGTCCATTGTTGTAAATGTGGGAAGCATGGGCACCACCAGGGAGACATGTTGCTGGAGAGGGAGCGGAGCCACCTACATCTCCATCAGCAGGCAACAGGAAGAGAGCTGAGACAGACTGGCCAGGCTAAGCTTCTGAGACCTCAAAGCCCACCTAAGTGATCCATTTTGTCAAATAAGGCCATACTCCCTAATAGTGCCATTCCTTATGGGCCAAGCATTTAAAAACATGAGTCTATGGGGACTTTTATATTTAAACTACCACATTGTCATTCATTGTTGTGTCAACATTTTTTTATATCTGTGATCTAAAGATTATGGAGTGCATTGTATCTTCTAAGTGTCTTGTTGGGTACTTGGAGAGGTGGGAAAACATGCATCCAATAAGGAAAATAGGGTGAGACAGGCTTAAGAGTTGAGCTTAGTCCAAATGCTGGGCTGACTTCATTATTACTAGGAGCTTAAACATTAAATTGTATAATAGTAATATCCATTAGAAATCATATTATTCAATACAATATCCCAGAATGCACCTAATGCTTTATTATCTTTTATAATCTGCAAGAGCCACTAGTATGAGTTACAAAGTCTTAATGAGCTTGTTCAAGTGTGGGCAGTATCTAAAGAACCAGTTAATATTGTCACAATCATGCTCTTTTCATTTTAGCTCTTCTTTGTGTAGCTCTTGAATCCAATATATAGCAAAAAATGACATTAAACTTCTGATTCCCACTGTGAAATTAAACATACAACCATGTAGAGTTTTGTGCAGTGCTGTAATTTAATCCCAGAGCCAACTACATGGTAGTCAAATATCTTTCCAGCTGAGGCACATTCTCAGCCACAGAAACATGCCCTTCTCTGAATGTGAACTTCTACAATGTACAGCTCACAAGTGAGCCTTAGAACATAGTCCAGAGCATGGTGAAGACAGAGCTAACATTTATTAATGACTCACTCATTTTGACATGAAAAGTTTCTGTGTTTGTTTCATTTTCTCCTTACTTGAAAATTTATTCTCCACCATAAGATCATTCCTAATCAGCATATGAGGAAACTGAAGCTCAAAGAAATGACACTGGAAGCATTAGAGATAGGGTTAGAAAACAGATTCATCAGAGCTGAGGAGATGGTTCAGTGGGTAAAGTGTGTTGGAAACATAATAATCTGATCTTGGATACCAAGTATCTACATGAAAAAAAAAAAAGCAGGCATAACATCACTCATCTGTAATCCTAGGGCTAGTGAGACAGAGATAGGAAGAGTTGGGAGTTAACTAGCTGTCAAAGCTACTCAGTCTGTAAGCCTCAGCTTCAGCAAGAGATCATATATCAGAAAAAAGGTGGAGGATCAATTGTGATAGGCCCAGACATTAGCCTGGGGCATCTACATGTACAAGAACAGATTCATGGGCATACATATGTGCTCCAATGTAGAACACACACACACACACACACACACACACACACACACACACACACACACTTTAAAAATATATGTTGATCTTATTATAGTCCAACAATTTTTATACTACAACAATGATATTCAATGTGGGTGGTTTTGTCTGCCATAGGATATTTGACATCTGTAGATACTTGTGGTCATCATAGCTAGAAAAGAGTTGCTCCTGGAATGTGGTAGATGAGGTCAAGGAGCAACTACACATCCTGTGATGTACAGGACTTCACCACACCTGATTATAATTAAGTACTGGCAGATGTCAACAGTGCTAGGGTTGAGACATTCTGAATCCATTACACAATGTCGTGGTTAGGATCTTGTTGAAAGAGATAGGTGAGAACAAGAAATGAAGAAAGTGTGATGAGAAACCAGGGAAAGAAGTCACCATCATATCACCATATAAGGACAGTCAGCTATTATGTGAGATCCTTATGAAATGAAGCACATTAGTGAGGCAAATTTGGGAGGTCTGGAACTAGAGTTCCAATTCTTTTTGTTTCCAACAAAAGCACTTAGAATATGGCTCTAGCCTGATGAAGGAGCGATGCTGCTATCTCTCAATATTGTCATGAGAATTAAAGGTGAGCAACTTTTGGGTGTGTGCTGTGTGACTTTTCCTGGGGAAACATGACACACATATATATCTTCTTATCCAAAGAATCCATGACAGACCAAAGTAATGATTACATCGAGGGGCAACATAGTGAAATGATGACTTTTATGGGGGTTACTAGGAGGAGTATGTGTGAGGAGATACTTATAGGAGCAAAGATGACTGAGATTCAGTTCTATTGCCAAAAATGCTACGACAACAAAGGTGAAGACTCATGAAACATATCTTCATGGAACATTCTGTATGACTTACAGGCAACGAGGTGTGACAGGTCAAGGAGTCTTTTGTAGGTGGCATTGCTGGTCAGAGTCACCTACCCTAGCCGATGTTTACTGTTTTTTTTAATCTTGGAAAGAAGCAATTCTTAATTTTGTAAGTTTCAACTTTCCTAGATGTGTGAAATTTGTTTACTTTCTGAAACTTAGGAGCCTCTTTTTGGACTCCTTAAGAGAATGTGTGATTTTGAAGGAAATTTCTGCACAGCATGGTGGTATTACACATCCATAATTTCAGCATTCTGGAAGGTGAAACAGAAGGGTTAGAAGTATGAGGTTAGCAGGGCTTCTATAGCTACACCTCATCTCAACCACCAATGTATTCAAGCAACCAACTGATCAATTAAAGAAGTACTCAATATTATAGTTCCCCTTTTTAACTATAAATTGTTAAGACTAAAATTTTTATGATTGTGCAAAATTACCTGAGATTTTATACAAATACATTTTAAGGCAAAATTAATAAATAATTGAAATAGGTTCTTTCTGCATATTTATTTTATTATACTGCTAGGAATTGAAACCAAGTTTCCTTGTATACTATGCAAATGAGTGACCACTGAGGCCCATCCCCAGCTTGGTACTCGGAGGTTCTAGGCAGGTAGGTGTCCTAACATTGAGCCATGTACCCATTGCTTCACAGGAGATTCTAGATGAGTGCTCTATTACTGATATAACATCCGCAGGCCAATAAATAAGTTTCAACACATAACTTATATGCAGATATGGTAACCCACATGCTGTAGCAAAAAAACAAAACAAAACCAAAAAAACTTTTTAAGGTTCCTGAACCTGTATAGGGGTGGTCACATAGACTTCTTGGTTGAATTGGTTATAGTAGTTACAGATATGAACTGCCTCCAAGTCAAGCAAAAGAGTAAAAGTAAACTTTATTCTTAAGAAGCTAGATAAAGAACCATAGAAGGTCTCCAAGGATCCATTCCCATAGTGTTACTGTCTAGAATTGTGTCTCAGGTGTCTTGCTGCAGTGAAGATGCAGTGAAAATTTAAAATACTCTCTAGAACATTTAAGATTTACACTGAAAAGCACATGGAGGGACAACTTCCCAGGGGGGGAAAAAAAAGCAACTTGTACTTTGTTTACTAGAGAGCAAGTGAGCCGATTCTTGGGGAGGGCACATTCGGCAACGTAAGTCATATTTGGTGTAGTGGGTACTCAGAGGTCAGACACAGCTAGATCAATATCTGTCCTATCACCATTATATAGTCTTCAGGCTTCATAGTTTCTCTTAACATCATTCCAGCCCTATAAACACTGGAAACAAGGAACCTTTTAGAATCCTACCATAGGTCAATCTAAGTTCCATGCATAATAATTACCAATGCATCGTCTTTAAAAAGAAATCCACAAACTTCACTGAAATTGATTAGGTCTCACATTCTATCAATTATGACACTAAACAATGCAGTCATGCACTCCCTTTGTATGCCCAGGGAGTGAGGTAGTTGATCTCAAGCTGGCACAGTGGAAGAAGGCACTGCATCGAAGATAGAGATGGTACCTAGCTCTCACTGACTTCCTCTTTTTGCAGGATCACAAGGTAAAAATACATTTTTTTTAAAGGTTTATTTATTATTATATATACAGTGTTCTGTCTGTATGTCCACCTGTACACCAGAAGAGGGCATTAGATCCCATTATAGATGGTTGTGAACCACCATATGGTTGCTGGGAATTGAACTCAGGACCTTTGGAACAACAGGCAGTGCTCTTAACCACTGAGCCATCTCTCTAGCCCTGAAAATACATTCCTAAACAGTGTTGAATCTCTTCAACTGACCCTCAGGCCAATATGTTAAGTGAACAGAAATTGTAAGCAAACAGTAGGTCAAGGATTCATACAGCGAGAAGGAGAAACTGGAAATGGTTTAAATCTGGGGTTGAAAGAAGGTATATAGCATGGAAAGTGGGGATCTTGATAGCCTGATTGACAAGTCCTGGTGGAACCTTATTTGAACTTGAGACCATGTAAGTAAGAAGTTAGACGTGACGAAAACTTCAGCTGTCTTGGCAGCTGTGCCCAGAATGCTCCTTTGTTTTTAAGCAGTATTTAAAAAAAATGTAATTTATTATAATTTATTCAGATTATATATCACTTGTTATCATCTCCATTGTATCTTCCTGTTTCTGCCTACCTCCCTCTCCCACCCTATTCCCCTCCCCTAGATCTCTGACAGAAGAGGACCTCACCCCTCACCACATAACTGCAGCCTATCAGGTCTCATCCAGATAGTCTGCTTCCCCTTTCTCTGTATTCCCGCCTAGCCTTGCCACCAAGCGGAAGTGAACAATTCAGGGGCACCAGAGTTCATATCAGAGGCAGTCCCCATTCCCCTACAACCATGAAGAGTGAGCTGTCCACTGGCTATACCTGAGCAAGGGATCTAGATTCACTATGTGCATTGTCCTCAGTTGGTGCAACAGCTTGTGTAGGACCCCCTGAGGCTTTTCAACCCTTTGGGCTCTTCCCTCCTCCCATTCTTACATGCCACTCTCAGTGTTTTGCCCAGAGTCCAGCAGGGAGTTGCCATAGCTAGTGTCTTTCTAATATATAAGAAACCAAGACTGGTCTTGGGGGTGCACACCTTTAAGCCCAGAACTTGTGAGGCAGAGGGAAGTGGATCTCTCTAAGTTTGAGGCCAGCCTGCTCTACAAAGTAAGTCCAGGACAGCCAGGGCTACACAGAGAAACCTTGTATAGCCTCCCTGCTAAAAAAGAAATCTGTTTTATGGGCTGGAGAGATGGCTCAGAGGTTAATAGCACTGGCTGTTCTTCCAAAAGTCCTGGGTTCAATTCCCTGCAACCCTAAGTGAGTTCATAACCATCTATAATGATATCTGGTGCCATCTTCTGGCCTGCTTGTTAACATGCAGGCCGAATACTGTATAAATAATAAATAAATACATATTAAAAAAAAACAAGACACCAAGAAGCGTCACCAGTCACTATAAATACACATTAGCAAAGGGTCTGTATGTGACCTTAGCTTTATTATGATATCCTCTCATCTTTGTAAAATTTGAAAAGGATCATAGTAACCAACACTCAAAAATGGCATCCGACCTATCACAAATTTGAACAATAAAGGGTCACCTTGATTCCATATGTATACCACCTACCTCATAAAATCTTTACAAAGATGTCTGAAATCTACAGTGCAAAGCCAAATGGGATACTACCCTTTCTTTGGGTCTGCCCATTAACATCTCTCATGTGTCTGTCTATCTCTCTATCTTTCTGTCCATGGCCTTTACTCTTTCTGGTAGGTACAATTATACGCTTTGTTAAAGAAACTTGATAAGAGTTTTGTCATGTCTCAGATGAATCATTTCTTTTGCAAACATTTGAACCGAGGGAAAGCCTTCACCAAGGGACAGTTTACTGAGTTCACTGCTTTCCCTAAAGTGTTAAGCTTTTGTCATCAGTGTTTTGATGTCTGTTCACACTCATTTCATTTTCTCTGATGGAAGCCTGTTATTTTTTTCATTATTAGTTTGAAAAGCAGGAATAGTTTTAGGAATATGGAGAATGTGAAGAAGAAAAACAACCAGTACAGAGCTAGATTTTTAATATTACTAGTATAATTGCTCTTCTGTGGTGGCAAGTGTTGTGAATTCTGAATAAGGGTGACGTAAGATGGAACCACATCTGAGAAATGTTTGTTGTTGATTTTTTTTCAGGTGCAGACAAAATGGAAGCAAACTCCTCCATCCCTCCGAGTGTATCAGAACTTGTGGTCTATGAGTCTACCACCTCCCGAGTTCTATGGATCCTCTCTATGGTGGTCATTTCCATTACTTTTTTCATTGGTGTGCTGGGCAATGGGCTTGTGATCTGGGTAGCAGGATTCCGAATGGCACACACTGTCACCACTATTTTTTATCTGAACCTGGCTTTGGCTGACTTCTCTTTTACGGCTACTCTACCATTCCTCGTCGTCTCAATGGCCATGAAAGAAAAATGGCCCTTTGGCTGGTTCCTGTGCAAATTAGTTCACATTGTGGTAGACATAAACCTATTTGGAAGTGTCTTTCTGATAGCTCTCATTGCCTTGGACCGTTGTATTTGTGTTCTGCATCCAGTCTGGGCTCAGAACCACCGTACCGTGGGACTGGCTAAGAAGATGGTTTCTGGACCCTGGATTTTTGCTCTGGTGCTTACTTTGCCCCTTTTCATCTTCTTGACTACAGTTAAAGATCCAAGAGGGGATGTGTACTGTACATTCAACTTCGTATCCTGGGGTAACACTGTTGAGGAGCGGTTAAACACAGCGATCACCATGCTAACAGCTAGAGGGATCATTCGGTTTGTTGTTGGCTTCAGCATGCCCATGTCCATTGTTGCCATCTGCTATGGACTCATTGCTGCCAAGATTCACAGAAGAGCCCTTGGTAACTCCAGTCGTCCTTTACGTGTCCTTACTGCAGTTGTGGCTTCCTTCTTTATCTGTTGGTTCCCCTTTCAACTGGTGGCCCTTTTAGGCACAGTCTGGCTCAAAGAGACACTGTTTAGTGGTGGGCATAAAATTCTTGATATGTTGGTTAACCCAACGAGCGCATTAGCCTTCTTCAACAGCTGTCTCAATCCAATGCTCTATGTTTTCATGGGCCAGGACTTTAGACAGAGACTGATCCATTCCTTGCCCTCTAGCCTGGAAAGAGCCTTGAGTGAGGACTCTGCCCAGATAAGTAATACAGGCACCAATTCTGCTTCATCTCCGGAAGACATTGAGACAAAGGCGATATGAGTAGAGGACTTCAGAATGCTTTTCGTCCCACTACAGTCCTACTCCATTTTTATCTTACCTTATATTGTTTCCTAAAGCATTGTTAACCTGGAAAAATCTTCTCTGTCCCCTGAATTTGGGAAAAGAAATAAAAATCAGAGTAAATATTGCTGTCCTTTTGAAGCTTTTTCAACTAAACCTATAGCCTGAAATAAGACTAAGGTGGTAAAAAATTATAAGAGAGAAAAAGAAGAATATATATTTACAAGAATGAAATAAGATAGAAGATATTAAAAACCAAAATTCTATTTCAGGAGCTGGAGAGATGGCTCAGTGGCAAAGATAAACTTGTGCTTCAGCAGAGAGCCTGGTTTTAGTTTCAGGTACCCATACCACTGAACTTATAGATGCTAATAATGCCATCTCTAAGGCATTCAATGATGCCAGCCTCTGTAAGCATTTACATTCACGTGCACAAGCCTCTATACAAACCAAACAAAAACCTCAAATAATTAAAAATAAAATAAAACATTAAAAATAATTTTATCACTAACAAGTAAAAATTTTCTGGGCATGTATGTGATCTCAGCATTTGAGAGGCAGAAACAGGAGAGACTAATTCAAGACCAGTCCCCAAAACAAAGTTATGTGGTTTGCAGGGAAAGAGATGCAGCTACAGATAATCACATTGTATGAATTAAATCAGGCACAGAAAGACAGATATTGTATGTTATCTCTTATTTGTGGTATTTAAATTTTATATAGAACCATAAAAACATGCATATGTATATGTGTATTATGTATGTATGTGTGTATGTATGTATGTATGCACGTATGTGTAGGTATTTGACTAAGCCTATTTAGAGAGACAAATGAGAGCAACAGGAGTGAGGATAAGAAAGGGAGGATAATGAGTTTGAAGGGGAACATAGGGAACAACGTACACATGAACACAATCTTAAAATTCCAGACAAATGAAAGTATAACACACACAATATAAAAGAGCAAAGAAGGAAGAGGTGGTAGAAAATATTCAACTATGTATCCCGATCTTTGGTTAATCTAGACACTCAGAGTTCTTTAGTCCACTTACCTATGATGTCATTCTTTTCCTGCCATGGGGGCATGGCCCTGCCCAGGGAGATATAAAAGGACAGTCCTGCCTCGCCCCTCCCTCTCTCCTTCTCCTCTTTTCTCTCTACACTCTCTTCCTATCTTTATCTCTCTCTGGGGTACCTTTCCCTCTTTCCTTCTCCCCCAATTCTCATTTAATAAACTCCTCTACAACATAATATCTGCTGCCTGGTATCTTATTATTACCTTATACCTTAATTCCTTATATCTTACTGCCATAATTTTTATATATATTCTCAGACCCTGCATAGCAAATGCAACACCCTGTTCTTCCAGAACCTGGCCAACATTTCAGCCTTTTAAACCCCCTATCGCCGCCCTGCTGTCAGCAGGAAGTAGTTAAGATTATTACTCTGCCCCTTATCAATTTGCAAAAGGATGAAATGCTGTGCTCCAGGCCCAGGACAAACAGCTCCAGGTTCTCGTAGCACTCCTCAGTCCCTATCTGCTGCAGGACATGTCTGACACAGCCTGCCCTCTATCTTGAACTTTTCGGGCAGAACTTTTCCTTCCTCTTCACCATATAATTTGGACATTTGCTGCTACTGCTTTTTTGTTTTGTTTTGTTTTTTGTTTTGGATCTTGTCTCCCTTACCTACATTTATATACTTTAACTTACCTTATATAAAAATAAATCAAACATTCCTCATTTTTCAATTATAGGAAAAGGTAGGAATGTTAGAATTCTTCAGTCCACCTACCTATGATGTCATTGCTTACCTGCCATGGGGGCATGGCCTTGCCCAGGGCTACATAAAAGGACAGTCCTACCTATCTCCTTCTCCCCTTTTCTCTCTCTCCACTCTCTTCCCATCTCTGTCTCTCTCTGGGGTATCCCTTCCTCCTTTTCTTCTCCCTCCATGCTCATTTAATAAACTCCTCTACAACATAATGTCTGCTGCCTGGTACCTTATTATTACCTTATTACTGGTACCTTATTACTTTATATCTTACTGCTTATAACTTTTACATATAAAAGACATCATGTATATCACTTCAAAAGTTATAACTAGTGGCGGTACACTCTAAAACAGGCACCTGCCATCTTGGAGAGTTTAGCTGCTCTTTCCTGCATAACAGTACTCAAGCTAGATTTGTTGGTAGTTGCACATGTGATAGAGGGGTAGAATAGGGCACATCATTCTCATCTGAGAATAGAATTGCCCCTACTACGTGCCAGCTCCTCACGTGGCTTGGGGAAGGGGCTCAAATATACAAAGGTTGAACATGAGCTCTATCTGTGCAGAAATGTTGTGTAAGGCTTTTTAGGTGATGTCGATTGGGGAAAGAATGACTTCATTCCTGTGAGAAAGTCATCACCTGTGATCTGTGAGAAAGCTCAATAAACTCATTGTTTCCCCAAATTGACAAGCCAAGCCCTGGCTTTCTGTTTGGGATGTTAAGAGAAGAGGTAGAAATTGCTTATGCTGCCCTTTGGGAAGGAATTTTAGCAACAAAGGATGAGAGATGGGAAACACTGTATGTCAGGATAGGGGAACTGCTGTAGTAAATAACTCCAAAATCTCAAAAAACAAAGGGGTTGATTTTTTTTTTTTAATAGCGAAGAAAGGTCATTAAGAAAGAAAATTAAAGGATTAAAAACTTGTCTGTACTTTGCTTTAGTAATAAAATTCATTGGGCAATCTTATCTTCCTCCCCTTCTATCTCCCCGCATGGCCCTTCCACACATTTTCTTTTTCTTTTTCTTTTGAGCTTACAATATAATTACATAATTTACTTCTTCCTTTTCTTCTTTCCAAAATTTCCCATACACTCCTTCTTGCTCTTTTAAAAATTCATGGCCTTGTTTTTTTATTAATGGTTGTTATATACATATAGGCTGAATTTATTTACCTCCTATTGTGAATACAGTAGCAATAAGCACAGATGAGCAGGTATTTTTTTATACAATGCTATGGAGCCCTTTTGGTACATGTGTAAGTTTTTTTTTTTTTTTTTTATCCCATGTGAATTCAGTGTACTTTAATAAAGAGAACCAATTAATGTAGAAGGAAAAGTTCTCTAAATTTGATCTAGCAAAAGAATGAAGACTCAAAGAAATACAACAAACCCGCTACCATACGTGGATCCAGGCTCATGCAGATGCCAAGTAATTTACTGGTTAATGTTGCCCCCTTGTGGTTGTCCAGACACAAAGCAAGAAAGCCCTTCAGCCTTGCTGCTCAGGTACATGACCTCATACACCTCAGAACTGCTTCTTTTCCTCTGAGCACTCCGTCTGAGTCCCTAAGTACAGCTGGACAAGGAAATGTCACTCATAAAGCCAGGAAGCCCCTTTCATTTTAGAATGTATATTTCAGCTCTGATAGGAGAATCTGGCGATTACTTCTCATCTCACTTATTCCAAGACGGCAGTGATTCCGTGTTAAGGAAAGCCTGCTCAGTGACTCATCGTTTCGGCCTGCAGCTATGCTTCCTCCACACCTCACATCTCCATATACTATGCAAGTTTGGTTTTCTCAGAGGCTGATATACAGAAGATGACGTAACAATAACACAATGGCAGGGAAGGCCTCTTTCCATTTACTTTTCTCTCTCAAAATATGTTTCAACCAGGGGTGAGGACACTGAAGCATAAGGGCATCTGATTCATAAAATTAGGTGAGGGGGAGCTGGAGGTGTGGCTCAGAAGAAAGAGTGCTTGCTCAGCATGCACGATGTCCCGTGTTCAGTTCCTTTCACTCCACAAAAGCAGCCTGTAATCCCAGCAGCCTAGCAATCAGGAAAAGCAGCTCAGACAGTAGCTATCTAGAGAGTTTGATGTTAGCCTTAGTTCACGGAGACTCTAAGACAACAACAGCCACAAATATGAAGTCTGGTGTACAAATCTAAAGAATGCTCCTATTAGCCGGGCGTGGTGGCACACGCCTTTAATCCCAGCACTCGGAAGGCAGAGGCAGGCAGATCGCTGTGAGTTCGAGGCCAGCCTGGTCTACAAAGTGAGTCCAGGATGGCCAAGGCTACACAGAGAAACCCTGTCTCAAAAAAAACAAAAAAAAAAAAAAAAAAACAAAAAAAAAGAATGCTCCTATTCACACACATATTGCCTCCATTCGTGTTGACATTACTGCCAGTCCTGGTGTGCCTCCAGAATTTCCAGAATCTCCTGTCAGCAGTTGAGTCAACATTATCTTCAATAAAGGATATCGTCCGGACCCCAGATCACATGGGAATCTTCACAAGTGACTGGTGCTCTGGTCACTGGAAGGAGGGTGTGGCAGAAGCCCAGCGACCTACACAGCCTCTCAGACAAAGTCTGTTTTTTTCTGGTATGTTGTATCAGGCCCTGGGCACCCTACTGTTTTCTGTAAGCAACAGGTGGCTAAAATCTCAACGTCTATATTTTGTGTTCCTCTGAAAGAGTGCTTTCTCAGGAGAAGTTTGTACAGTGAACGGTTAAGGAGAAAATGCTTCCTTCCCTTTCCACCGCCACTTCCTCATTCCCACTACAAATCATGCATCCTGTAAAACAATGCATCAGAATCAGTGTGTGATGGGAAGATAAACTTTTTGAACTATATAGAGACAGCGATGAAGGATAGCCCCTGATTCCACAACACACTAGTTATCTTCACCTCTACTCCCCAAGGCATTAGCACTAACTTCAAATTTCAGGCCAATGGTCACCAAACGGTTTGATTTATTTTATTTGGTATGCACATATTGTGCAGCTTTATGTACATACGCAGATTGTGAGTGTTTGGTGCCTCTGGAGGCCAAAAGAGGGCATTGGATGACCTGAGACTTGCTCTATACGTGGGTATGAAGTGCCATGTGGGTGCTGGGGACAGAACCCAGATCCTCTGCAAAAGCAGAAAGTGCTACTCACCACTAAGACATCTCTTTATCTCCCAAATAGGTACTTTTGCCCAGTGTATTATCTGTCAAATGAAGTTGCAATCTCAGGGCAAATTTTGGGTGATAGAGTCAGAGAATTAACTCAATAATGCTGATTACATTGTCCAGTTTCATCACGGAAGGCACAGGGCCCTGTGGTTATTGATTGACACCTTTATACGGCATGTTCATTTACTTTATAGCCAAATCAAACAGCTGCCAAGACTACCATCTTTTCAAATTGTCACACAATTCTGTTTCTTGTTAAAAAGCTCATCGATAGCAAATGTGTACTATTGAAGGGCCAATGCTGTAATGTTGGTGGTATTGGGATAAGAGTATTCTTGAAATGCTGACTTCTGTGCTGTCGCCTATCTGATTATAGGCCAAATTTTGGCATTGCCACTTCATGGGACATTTCCTCTCTCAGTGTTTTGTAAACATTGCTCTTCATCCCCTTCTTATTGGTTTTCATAAAAATCTGATGGCCAATAAGATGAGGCAGGACTTCCAGGTGGAGTGGGAGGGGGTAGTTGGTGGGGAATAGAGAGAGATGTGGAGGATGCCAGCATGCCGTTGATGAAGAAGCAGATGCTAAGATGAGACTAGGAAGGACAGGTAATTGGCCACACGGCAGGGAGTTAGGCAAGGCCAGTATTCCTGGGTTAAATTAACTCATAATCTACCCAGATGAGCGCCATAAGCTAATAATGAATACTAGAAGTCTCCTTGTCATTATTCAGGAGCTGGGGTAGGCATAAAAATTACTTACTGATTCATTTGGCATCCAAGTCTTGCACAAACCCCAAACTTAGACACTAGATCTAGGCAGTAGGTCAAATGTTTTGGACATGGGAGCTGGACCAGAAAGTAAGTGAGGAAGTGCACGCTATCCAAATGGGAGGCCTGGCCCTTTAAGAGCAAGTGTGCTGGAGCTGAGGACATGTCAGTGCCATTTCTTTCTAGTGCAGAATGGCCTTCTGCACATGGATGGGAAGAGGGAGGGGATTCAACATTAAGATGACAAATGGACTGCTAGCTAGTGGCCAGAGGCAGGTGGGGTCTGTGAGCAGTTGATGACAGAACTCTGAAGTGTTGGGAACTGCTGGAAAGTCTGACATTTACTGATAGCCTCTGAGTTCTGTCTGTAACAGTGGACTCCTTCCTCAGCAGAGCTGTCTCTTGCCTTGATCTAGGATTCTCCAGATCTTATAAGTAGCATCACATAGCCTTCAGAGATGATTATAGGCCCAGCCCCTTCCTGATAAGAAACATGAGAGTGCCTGGGGAAGTACATAAGCACAATACTTTAAAGGAGCTGATACATAGCACCCAGAAATCAGAATATAACCTTAATTTTATATCAATATACAAAGATTTGAATAAGCAAAACCCATCCAAACCCATCTTGGGAATGAGGCATCGTTCTCTTAGAATTGTTTCATTAACTATCAGGCAACTGATTCCTGGATATAGTTGACCATAAACTGCATCGGTTATTAGTATAATTTTAAATATATTTCTGAGCTAATATCAAAGCAAAGCTTTCAATAATAGATACAGTCCATTGATGGACTGACAATGTTGCTGATTCTGCCACATTTTATCACTAAGACTGAATAGCAAAAGCCAGATTAAAGGACAGAAGTTAACCTTGCGCTAAGCAAGACAACTAAATGTGGTTGACAGCCTTCATCCGCTAGTCATGTGACTGCCCTTAGCCTAGATGCCAGAGAGGCTATGGCCCTGCCCTTTTTAATCACAGAATCAACATGGCCGCCAGCCACATGCTGTTAGAGGATGTGGTGGGCAGTTTAAAAACATAGCCATATTCAGAAAATAAGCCCAAACATATTCCTACAACAGTGATTTTTACCTTTTTTAGAATGAAGGTAGAGCATAATAACCACAAATTTAGGAGGCAAAACCCAAATTTTTAACAGTGTAAGCAATTGGATATCTCTAAAATTAATATCAAATTATTTTTAGAATTACCCATTTTCAAAGTCTGCAATAAAGCAGTCTGTTAATCTGAACAAATCTTTATAACAAGCAGAGAATGTGGTAGGACCAAGAGGCTCTAAAATTGTTGCCTTATTCCACATGGCTATCTCAAGATGGTGGAGTCACATGGCAGGCTGTAGACCATGAGGTCCACACGGTTGTTATTTAAAAACATCTGTGTTACAAACATATAGGCACAGATATATGTTCTAAAAAAGAGTTTGAACTTAAAATTTAAATTAAATTTTAAAATTAAAATTTAAACATCATACCCAATAAGCAAATTATAAATCCTTAGATAAGAGTTCACTGTATAACCTTAAGCTGTATAGGCTGGAGGTATAGCTTTAATACCTTATTAAAGAAACATTGTTTTAAATCTTACCTTTTATAAGTCTAGTTTTACTTTTAAATACAGGACTAGAATTGCATAAAAAACTCAATTTAAAAGTACCTTTGAAGACATGTTGACTTATGCCACTTGCTGCTTATAATGGCTCCTAGTCTACATTACAAGTTTCAGTTAACTTTTTTGTTACAGATGTTAAAGATTTTAACCATCTTCAATAACCAGTAATTTATAACCAAGGTTTACAGAACACAATACATTTATATATTTAAATAAAACAAGTTAAATCAAACATATAGTGACCACATACATTAATACATTTAAGATAGACAGTCAGAACTATTTTTACTTTCTCTAGATGTTATTTCAAAGGAAAAATATTTTGTCACCTGTTAAACCCAATTGATACAGGCAGGAGCTGTGGCTTTCCAGTGGTGTCCCAGATCAGGTGGCCAGTGTACCACACTTGGGGGTCGAGACTTGAAACCAGACTGCAAGCTGGAAAAAGCTTTCACCAAGGCAGAAGAACAGCCACCTAAATGCTCTGCAGTTCCTGTGTCCTCCTGGTGCTTGTTCAGTTGAAGTGATAGGGTATTTTAAAAGACAAGGAGGCAGAGTTCCTTGGAGGGACTTTCATGCTTGAGACAGGCCCCTCCAGCCAGCATGCAACATCAGTGTTCAAGCACGAAGTGGGGGGCACCAGGCTCAAGCCTCCCTGCTTTCATCAGGTAGTGGAAAGCATTAGCCAGAATGACTCCTGAGACCTGGTGCATTTCTAGAACTGAGACAGTTATAAACAAACACAAACACAAAAGGACTACACAAACAGAAATGTACCAGTACAGGGAGAGAAAAGAACCAAAATTTAGAAAGGTGGTGGACTGTCCTGAGAGCCAGCAGCCTCCATCACATTCTGCCAGAAACCAAACCAGAAGCAGCCTACCCTGTAACCGGATTCTGCCTAAATCAGAAAACCAGACTTGGTCTGGATGCCCTACAAAAGATTCTTATTCACAAGAGTCACACAAAGACAAAAACGGAAACAAAGTACAAACTGACAAACTTGAGGCTGTCTGCCCCATCCTTCTGTTCATCAAAGTCTCAATCAACACGGTACATGTACACAAAACAGTTGTCAGATACACAGACAAACACGTTTGGCTTTCCTGTGGCATTATTCAACTTTAACTTTTTATACTTCTGAATTATGTCTTCTCTCCACTGAAGTTACATCCATGGTGCCATTTGATTATTCGTATTTGAAAACACCTGCAAAATTCAAAATTAGCATTATAAAATGAAAGAAAATATGTGACCTTTGTCATTGTGCATCTAAGTTACCTAACTCAGAATAATCGATTTCATTTGATTCAAATTGCCTGCAAATTTGATAGCTCCATTTTATTAACAACTGAATAATATTCTATTGTGTACATCTATTACTACTTTTGTTTTGCTTTTCAAGGCAGAGTTTCTCTGTGTGTCCTGGATTTATTTTGTAGACTAGACTTGCCTTGAACTCACAGAGATCTACCTTTCTCTGCTTCCCTGAGTGCTGGGATTACAAGTGTGAGTAACTATGCCTGGTTAAGTGTACTATATAAAAAAAATCCATTTATTGGCTGACTTCTAAGATGGCTGTGGCCAGAGTGTACTGTATCTGAGTGGCAGAAGACAAGAGACTATTGCTATGCTGAGTAACCTAATGGCTGACCCTAAAGCACATCCCTTGAGCTGGGGACACACAGTTCCAGGTTCCCCTTAGCTGTCTTCTGGTTAGAGGAGTCACACAAAGTCCTTGATCTGAGGCCCCTGGTGCATTCTGCCTATATCAAGTAAAGCACAAGCCCAGGATCAGGGATGCTCTGCTCTAGGAACCAACCCTCACATTCTTCTCACTTTTCTGAGGGCAGCAACTGGATATCCCAGGTCAGCAGCCCAATACCAATCCATGGTACTACTTCCCCTGTGGAGACCCACTGGAAAAGATGAGCATACAAGGTATGGGTCCAAGATGGAAGAGCCCAGCCAAATTTGAGTGCCAGTAGTACAGTTCCTGCTCGGCCACCAAAAGACTGCAGTTGAACCTGAATCTGAAAAACCAGTGACCTGTTTGCTCCACAGCTGATTACATAACACCAAAGTCTGCTTTTTATCTTCCTGATCTGCTCAAGCCACCTGGAACACAGCTAGGAGAGAGGTTAGTTGTATGTGGGACCCACCTCCCATTTTCTGCCATCCCAAGAAGGCCAGTGGAGGGCCTGACTGTGAAACAATTAGCTTGAAGCCCTCCCCTGAGTGACTCCAGATCTGCCTTACTCACCTGGGACAAGGCCAATAGAGGTACCTGGGTGGGCAGTACTCAGACTCTGATGCAAATCACCCATTTGCCATCGCAAGGAGCCTTGTGCTGGCTCTAGCAACATTCAGCTTAGAGACACTCTGCCTATGACTGAACTGCCTGGTCATCAGAGACCACCAAGTCTGTTATCATCAGCAACAGCCAGATGGCTAGAGGTCAGCAAAATCAACAAATACCAGGACAATATGGCACTACTGCATACCAGTTATCCTATCAGAGCAAGCACTAGAGATACTATCACACCTGAAGTATAAGAAAGTGTTCTTAAACCTGAGGTTATTAAAATGATAGAGGCCTCAAAGGAGGAAATTAATTCTCTCAAAGAAATATATGAAAATACAATCAAACATATGAATGAATCGAATAACTCTCTTAAAGAAATGCAGGACAATACAATCAAACATGAGAAATAAATGAATAAAACTGTTCAAGAGGTAAAATAGGCCAGGTATGGTAGTGCACGCATTTAAGCCCAGCACTTGGGAGGCAGAGGAAGGCAGATTGATGTGACTTCAAGGCCAGCCTGGACAACAAAGTGAGTCCAGGAAAGCTAAGGCTACACAGAGAAATCTTGTCTCAGAAAAAAAGAAAGAAAGAAAGAAAGAAAGAAAGAAAGAAAGAAAGAAAGAAAGAAAGAAAATGCAATCCTGGAGATGGAAAATCTAGGGAAGAGAATAGGAATCACAGACACAAGCATCACTAACAGAATACAAGAGATGGAAAATGGAATCTCAAGCATAAAAGATACAATTGAAGATGTCAATATATCAGTCAAAGAAAATGTTAAAACTAAAATGTTTCTGATACAAAACATTCAAGAAATTGGGGACACTATGAAAAGACCAAACCTAGGAATAATAGGAATAGAAAAGGAGAGGACACCAAGTTCTAAAGGTCAGGAAATATTTTTTAACAAACTTATAGAAGAAAACTTCCCTAACCTAAAGAAAGGGATTCCTATAAACATAAAAGAAATTTGCAGAACAACAAATAGATTGGGCAAGAAAAGAAAATCCTCCGAAGGCATAATGATAATGTACAGAACAAAGAAAGAATATCAAAATCTGCAAAGGCAAAAGACCAAATTACATATAAATACAAACCTACCAGAATTATGCTTGACTTCTCAATAGAGACTAAGAAAGCCAGAAGGGTCTGGGCAGATATCATGTAAATGTTAAAGACCACAGATGTCAGCCTAGACTACTAAACCCAGAAAAAACTTTCAAGCATTATAGATGGTGGAAATAAGATATTCTGTGACAAAATCAAATTTAAACCTTATCTATCCACAAATTCAACCCTAAAAAGATCCTAGAAGAAACATTCCAACACAAGGAATCTAACTCCACCAAGAAAAATGAAAAACACAGGGAACATATAATCCAACATCTGTAAAACCAAAAGATAGGAAGTACACACACACACACACACACACACACACACACACACACACACACACCAACAGCACTGGTCACTAATATTTCTTGACATCAATGGCCTCAACTCCCTATAATAAAGAGACAGTTTAAGAGAATAGATGCAACAATAGGACCCATTAGTCTGCTGCAGACAAGAAACATCTCAGTGCTAAAGATAGACATTACCTCAGACTAAAGAGCTTGAAAAAGTTTTCCAAGCAAATGGCCCCAAGAAGCCAGCTGAAGTAGCCATTCTAGTATCTAATAAAGTAAACTTTCAACCAAAACTAATCAAAGGAGATGGGGAAGAATACTCATCAAAGGAAAAGTACACAAAGATGACATCTCAATTCTGAAATTCTGAAAAAAATATATCCCAAATGCAAGGGCACATTCATAAAAGAAACAATGTGTACAGTTTACCATTGTTTGTATAAATGTTGATTTCTCTACCCCACTATCTGGTTTCAATCTTGACATGTCATTGTGATGCTTATTCTAAGAATCTCCTGTCTCTAGTTTGCATAAAAGTGCCACCATTTGTTTTCACTATTGCCAATAAAAATCAACAAACCAATGCTGAGCAACACAGAGAAAAAAAGTGACATCCTGGCCCAGTGAGGCAAGGGGGAAGATAAAGAAGGACTGGAGGTATGCATGTGGGTAGGATCAGTAAATACCAGGAAGAATGAGCTTGACTTAGGATATGAGGAAAAAGCAAGTATAATGTGGGAAATCTGAACGGGAGGAAGCTGTTTCTAACTTGGAGGCTTAGGATGGAGTAGTTATTGCATAGCATTGTGCTCTAGGCTAGTTGAATAGATCTTAGTATATTTTGGTATCAGGATGGTTAAAGAATAACTGCTGATTTATTAAAGTAAAACATCAGTATTAAATATTATTAGCCAATAAACACATTACTAAAGCTCAAATCGCACATCTAACCCCACACGTGAATAATAGGAGACGTCAACGGCTCACTCTCACCAATGGACAGATAATTTAGACAGAAACTAAACAGAGAAATAATGAAACTAATTGACATTATGACCAAATGGACCTAAAAGATATCTGTGGAGAAGTTCACCCAAACACAAAATAATATATTTTCTTTTCAGCACCTCATGGAACCTTTTCTAAAATTACCTTTATACTCAGTCTCAAAGCAAACCTCAAAGAGCCAAGAAGATTGAAATAATCCTTGCAGCTCATAAGAACACCATGAATGTGTTCTTCACATACTCAACAATGACAGAAACAACAGAAAGCTTATAAACTCATGGCAACAGAACAACTCCCTACTCAATGACCACTGGGTCAGGGAAAAAATAAGGAAAGAAGTTAAATACTTTCTAAAGTTCAATGAAAAGGAAGGTGCAATACACCCAATCTTATGAGACACAATGAAAGCAGTGCTAAGAAGAAAGTTCATAGCACTAAGTGCCTTCATAAAGCAACTGGAGAGATCCCAAAAAACAACTTACAAGCACACCTGAAAGCTATAGAGCAAAGAGAAACAAACACACCAAAAAGAAGTAGATGACAGAAAATAATCAAACTCAGAGCTGACATCAATAACTAAGAAAGAAAGAGAACAATACAAAGAATCAATGAAACTAAGAGCTGATTTGTTGAGAAAAATCAAGATAAACAATCCCTTAGCCAAACTAACTAAAAGGCAGAGGGAGAGTATCCAAATTACAAAATCAGAAATAAAATGGGAGATATATCACCAGATACTGAGGAAAAAAATTGTTAGATCTTACTTCAAAAGCCTATATTCCATAAAATTTGAAAATCTAAAAGGAAGGCATTATTTTCTTGATAGATTTCACTTACTAAGTTAAGTCAAGATTTGATAAGTAGTTTAAATGGCCCTACAACCTCTAAGGAAATAGAGGCAGTTATCAAAATTCTTCCAAAAAAAAAAAAAAAAAAGTCAAGGACTGATGGTTTTAGCACATAATTATACCAGATATACAAAGAAGAGATAATTCCAATATTCTTCAAACTATTCCACAAAAATAGAAACAGAAGTAACATTTCCAAACTCATTCTATGAAGCCACAGTCATCCCAATATATAAATGACACAAAGACTCAACAAAGAAAAAGTATTTCAGACCAATCTCACTCATGAGCACTGAAGCAAAAAATACTCAACAAAATACTTGCAAACGTATTCAAGAACCTCAAGTATATCATCCAACATGATCAAGTTAGCCTCGTACTAGGGTGGCAGGGATTGTTGAATATACAAAAATTCATCTATATAATCCACCATACAAACAAGTTGAAATAAATTAAATGTTCATTTTATTAGATGATGAAAAAAGCCTTTGACAAAATACCACATCTATTCATCTTTAAAGACTTGGAGAGATCATGGATACAGGGCACATACTGAAACATAATAAAAGCTATATACAGCAAGCTGATATAAAGCATCAAATTAAATGGATAATAAATGAAAGCAATTTCAGAAAATTCAGAGAAAACACAAAGCTGCCCACTCTATTCATATGTCTTCAATATAATGCTTGGAATTCTAGCTAGAGCTATAAACACCTAAAGGAGATCAAGGGGATGGTAATCGAAAGAAAGAAATCAAAGATTTGTTATTCACAGATGATAGGATAGTATACATAAGTGACCACCAAAAATCCACCAGAGAACTCCTACAGCTGATAAACCTCATCAGCAATGTGGCTGGATACAAGAATAACAATAATTAAAAACAGTAGCACTCCTATATACAAATGACAAATGAGCTGATAAAGTTATTAGGAAAACCACACCTTTCAAAATATCCACAAATAATATTCAATATCTTGATGTAACTCTAACCCAGCAAGTCAAAGGAGGGTATGACAAACACTACAAGTCTCTGAAGAAACTGTGGTACATTTACCCCGTGGAATACTGCTCTGCTACTAAAAACAAAAAATCATGAAAGTTGCAGGCAAATGGATGGAAGTAGAAAAGATCATCTTGAGTAAGGTTACAGAGACTCAGAAAGACACACAAGGCATATCTTCACTTATAAGTGGACTTTAGTCATATAGAACAAGATAAAAACACTACAAATGAACAAATCCATAGAAGATCAGTAACAAGGAGGATCCAAGGGAGGATTCTTAAATCTCACTCAGAAGGGGAAATACAATAAAAAGCAGTAGTGGTTAAAGAGAGAGAACAAGGTGGGAGCGGAAGCACAGAGATGTTTGAAGACGGGGACAGTGAGGACTTGTGGGGAGGTCAGAGGCCTGTAGAGAAATGAGAAACTATGGGCAGGGCATCTCTGTGAGAAGCTGGAGACCTAAGTCAGGGTAGGCTCCTGGGAGGATACGAGAGAGACTCTAGCAGAGACGCCTAGAAGCAGGGCCTATAAAGATTGAAAAGGTCACCCTCTAATTAGACAAATCTCACAGTAAATGGAAGGAAGCACCAAGCCACCCACAAAACATTCTACCCTCAATTCACTATGCCTACAGGATGTGCAGGGATAAAGGTAGAGCAGATAGAGCAGAGATTAAGGGAATATCCAACCAATGCCTGGCCCAACTCAAGACTCACTTTATGGAAGGGAACCAATTCTCGGCACTATTAAAGATACTCTGCTATGCTTGCAGACAGGACTATAACAGATTTGTTCTCTGAGAGGTTCCACCTAGCAGTGCTTCGAAACAGATCCTGAGACTTATAACAAAACATTGAGCAATATGTAGGGAGTCTTTTGGAAAACTGGGGTGAGTGAAGAAAGGACCTGGAGGTGAGAGGAGCTTCACAAGAAGATCAACAGAGCCAGCTAACTAGGGCCCAGAGGGGCCTGCTGAGACTGCTTTTTGATTTCTTACTCTTTTTTTTTTTTTAAATTATGCTGCACTGGTTTATTTATGTATTTTTGTTTTTTAAAAAATATTTTATTAATTTAATCATATTACATCTCAATTGTTAGCCCATCCCTTGTAACCTCCCATTCCTCCCTCCCTCTTGCTTCCCCCCTACTCCCCTGCCCTCTGTCTGTGACTGAAGGGGACCTCCTCCCCCTGTATATGCTCATAGGATATCAAGTCTTTTATTGGTAGCCTGCTATCCTTCCTCTGAGTGCCACCAGGCCTCCGCATCAAGAAGACGTAGTCAAAAATGGGGCAGCAGAGTTTGTATGAAAGTCAGACCTCACTCTCCACTCAACGGTGGAGTACGTCCTGTCCATCGGCTAGGTCTAGGTAGGGGTTCGAAGTTTACTGCCTATATTTCCCTTGGCTGGTGCCATAGTTTGAGCAGGACCCCTGGACCCAGATCCACCCATCATAATCTTCTCCTTGTAGGTTTCCAGGACCCTCTGGATCCTTCTGTTTCCCCATTCTCCCATGCTTCTCTCACCTAAAGTCCCATGATTACTTACTCTTGATGTAAATGCCCTGCTAAGCCATAGGGGGAGGCCACAGGGGGAGGCCACAGGGGGTGGCCACAGGGGGAGGCCGTGTGGGAGAGACCACAACTCAGTCCCGACACAACTTAATGAGCTGGATTAGACTGGAACAGGGGATCCCCTTTTCTGAGAATTAGGGGAAGGAGGATGGAGGAGAGGGAGAAAGGGTGGGACTGGAAGGTGAGGAGGGATGTGTGTACTACCAGCATGTAAAGTGAATGAATGAATGAATGAATGAATGAATGAATAAATAAATAAATAAACAAAACCATTCATCAGTCATCGAACAGAAAGGCTAAATTTATTTTGTGGCTGTTGTGAACAAAGGAGCAGTGAATGATGATGAGCAAATATATCTACCATAGTATATAGTTACTTTTAGGCCTATGTCCCTGAGTAGTGAAGCTGGATTATGTGGTAGATCTTCTTCTAGATTGCTTGCTGAGGAACCTCCACAAGGGTTTCTATAGTGGACATACCAAAGTACTTCATAGTTTGTTTTGTTGGATTTCAGCTATTCTGGTTGGAGTAAAATAAAATATCAAAATAACTCTACGCATTTGAATTTTTATTCGGTACATATGTTATACCACAACCACAATTTCCTTTGCCTTGACTATTGCATGCCCTATCCCCTCTTTCCTAGATCCACTCCTCACCTGTTTCCTTAAAACTTAAAAAACAAAACAAAATAAAATAGTCCTCCTAGGAATATCCACCAAAAATGGAATACAAATAACAATGAGGAATAGGGAAAGGGAGTCGGGGAGAGAAAGGGAGGGTGGGGCTGGGAGGAGAGGAAGGATGGGCCTATGACCAGGATGTAAAGTGAATACGCAATAAAGAAAAATGAAACAAATTACATCAAGATTAGGTACAAACCTTCATATCAAAGCTAGTCAAGTTGGAGGATACGGGTAACGAACTCAGGCAAAAGTGGCAGATATACCCCTTCCCCACTACTATTGTTAGGAGTACTGTAAGAATACCAATCTCTATAGCCATAATATATATGCAGAGGACTTAGCTCACACCAGTACAGGTGTACTCCTGGCTTTGTCTAGTGTTTAACTCAGGGTCTGTACATCATTTGCTGCATGATACCTTTCTGATTACAATTGGGCTAGATACCAATCTAGTAATATAACAAACTATTAACAGAAATTATTTCACTGCCATTTTCTTTTTCCAGTCATATTTGGTTCTATCCTGGATCTCCGCGCTGTCCAGCCTCAGGTTGCTTGTCATCCGCACAGGGCCAGGCATGGGCTTTGTCTCATGCTGTTGTCCTCATGTTGGGCCAGTCATTGGTGGGCACTCCTACAAGGTATTCAGCACCATTACTCTAGGTTATGTGGCAGGCAGGATATAGTAAGTTGAAGGTTTTGTGCCTAGGTTGATGTCCCAGTCTCCCTGCTGGAAGCATTACCTGGTTATAGAAGGTTGCCAGCTCATGTTCTGTATCCTATGTCACTAGGAGATTTCACTAGGGTCATTCCCCTAGATAACATGGAGTTTCCTCTGTACTACTTTTCTACATTCCTTCCAAAATACCATTCAAATCCAGTCTTCTCTATTACTCTCTCATTCCACTCCCTCTTAATGTTTGTTTTATAAATATGTATGCTTCAATTTGTCCTTAACCCAGATAGCATATAACTAATTGATACTGGACTATTTATTTGTTTAATAAGTCTCACAAATGTAAGAACTGAGTAGTATTAATCTATTCTTAATCCTCTATGCTAGTTTGGTTTCCCCTTTGCCAAAATTCCCCAAATACTTTCATTTTATGGCTTTCTCTACTCTAGCTGCTCTTTTCTCATGTCTTTTGGACCTCTGCTCATGGTTGAATCCCTACTCCCTCTCTATCTCTTCCTCTCCTGACTGGTAGGAAATTCACCCCTATTTTCTCTTCCACTCAATGATTGACTGTTAAGCTCCTTTATTGGCATATCAGGGGACAACTGGGGAGCAGAGTTTAGACAGAAGATTCTCAGAACAAAGATTACAATGAGACATGGGGGAGTGCACACAGATTTCAGCATCTGAATACTTACACAGTGCACAATAACATAATGCTTACAATCCCCATATGGACCCTCCTGTTCCCATGCCCATATGGCCCTAGTCCACCAAAAAGAAAAAAATCTATTCTGTTTCCCTTTCCAGGGAGATCCATGTGTCACCGACTTGCGGCCTCCTTACACTGGATCTTCTCTGGGTCTTTGGATTGTACCATGATTGTTCTTTACTTCACAGCTAATAGCCACTCATAAGGGAATCCATACTATATTTCTTTTCCTGGATCTCAGTTATTTCACTTAGTTTGATTTTTTTCTAGTTCTATTTATCTGCAAACTTCATTATATCATTGCTCTTACCAGCTTAGTAGTACTCCATTTTATTTATCTATTCTTTGGTTCAGTGACACCTAATTTGATCCCACTTTTTTAGTATTATATATAAAGTTGTAACGAACATAGTTGAACAAGTGTCCTTGCTACAGTATGGACCTTATTTGGGTATAAGCCCAGGAGTGTTATAGCTGGGTGTTGGGCTAGATCAATTCACAATTTTCTGAGAAACCGCCATTTTGACTTCCAAAGTGTCTCTACAAGTTTGTGTTTTCACCAGTAGTAGAGGGGTGTTGCCTTTGCTGCATATCCTTGCCAGCATGAACTGTCATTGGTGTTTTTTATCTCAGTGATTCTGACAGGTATAAGATGGAAACTTAAAGCTGCTTTGATTTGCATTTCCCTGATGGCTAAGGATGAAGAAGAGAACTGTAAGTGTTTCTCAGCCATTTGAGAGTCCTGTGCTGGGAATTTTCTGTTTAGATTTATACCACATTTTAAATTGTATTATTTGGCCTATTGATGTCTTATCTTTTAGATTCTTTATATATTTTGGATAATAGCCCTCTGTTATATTGTTGATAAACTATCATATGTTGGTGAAAAATCTTTTCCCATTTCATAGTCTGCTGTTTTGTCCAATTGATGGCGTATTTTGCTTAGCAGACACTTTTTTAGTTATATTGATTTATTAATTGTTGATCTTAATGCCTGTGCTTCTGTTTAGGAAGTTGTCTTTTGTGCCATTATGCTCAAGGTAAGTGTCCGCTTTCTTTTCTATTAGGTTTAGTGAATTTTGTTTTCTGTTGTAGTCGTTGATCCACTTGGACTTGAGTTTTGTGCAAGGTGATAGATATGGATTAATATGCATTCTTCTGTGCCACTCCCCAAGACAAGCTCTGGGAACAGCAAAGAGGAGAGAAGATCTGAAGTAGGGAGGATTGAGCAGGTGGTGACTGACTGGTTAAGGGAAACCAACCGTTGCTTGAGCAAGCAACTCAAGGAACTAGTTGTCGAGGAGAGGTTGAAGATCAAGAAAAAAGAAATACTTAGAGACTCAGGCATATGAGGTACAAGCTGAATGTCTTAAAGCCCAGGGAAACTTTTCTATCTGTTTCCGTCTCCATCTTGCTTGCTGTCTGTTTGTCCAATTAACTGCCTCCATGGGCTAACCCCAGTATTTTATTAAAATGAAGTTCAATTTTTTTCAATACAGATTAAATCATGATTTTCTCTTCTTTTACAATCAATAGAGCCTTTAAAAACCAACAGTGCAAGAAAACAATCTACCAAAAAAATACAAACAGTTCTGTATAACCTACAATAAAGCATACAGCAAAAATCAATCAATATCCAAACAATGGTCAGCCGTACCTGATTATTATTTCTTAAGCAATACTTGGGAAAGTTTAATCATAAATTTCCCCAGGCTAAAGCCAGTGTATTTACATGATTGTTATAGCAACATAGTTTGAAACTAAATGTTCTTCAACAAAGAAAAAATTTGACCTACTTCCAGTCCCAGACCAACAGTTGAGCTATCCAAGCCTAGGCTAACCAAGGTGTACTCTCTTGTAAAATACTGTAAAGCATGATGTTCCAAGCCCACATCCTCTTGCTCTCAAAGCAGATTGTAAAGAAACTTTTCTAAAGCTTATAGTGTCTAGTCAAGTATAGCTATGCCAAGGTGTTAACTTTCTTTCATGCAGTTTCTGCTTGGGTGCTCACAGGCAGGGCAAAAAACTTATCATTGTCTCAAGCCTTGGGCCAGATGCCTTCTTTCAACATTTTCTGTCAGAAAAAGTTTTCCTTGTATGAATTTCATAAGGGCTTAGAAAGAAAGAGAAAAACAATTTTAAGATATATAGCAGTTTTCTAAATGGCATTACACCTGGACCATACATAATATTTAGGGGCAGTGGTAATCAGCCAGAGATCTTTGGAACTTTGTCAAGCAAAGCCTCAACAGCTGCTCTGGATGGTTAGTGATCATGCTAGACAGTCGGAGGCCTCTGGAACTTTGTCAAGCAAAGCTTCTAATGACTTATCCTCATGTCTGTGACACTTGTGCATGATGACATCTGGTTATATTCAGATAATTTTTGCAGATGCACTCCCCCTTGCCCAATTTTATATATCTGACTTCTTTATAAAAAAAAAAAAACCCAGGTGTTCACTGATGTGTGGATTTATATCTGGGTCCTTGATTTTATTCCATTGACCAACCTTCCTACTTTTATGCCAACATCATGTGGTTTTTATTACTATTGTTCTGTAGCATAGATAGAAAGCAGTCATGGTGATACCTCCAGATCCAACATCATGTGGTTTTTATTACTATTGTTCTGTAGCATAGGTAGAAAGCAGTCATGGTGATACCTCCAGATCCAACATCATGTGGTTTTTATTACTATTGTTCTGTAGCATAGGTAGAAAGCAGTCATGGTGATACCTCCAGATGGTTTTTTGCTGTACAGAATTGTTTTAGCAATCGTGTTTAAAAAAATATTTCCCTATGAAGTTGAGGATTGCTTTCTCATGGTCTATAAAGAATCATTTTTGGAATTTTTATGAGAATTGCATTGGATCTGCATCTTTTGGTAAGATGGCCATTTTTACTATGTCCATCCTACTGCTCCATTGACATAAGAGGTCTTTCCATTTTATTATAATTTCTTTCCTCAGAGACGTGAAATTCTTGTTATATAGGTCTTTCGCTTGCTTGTACAGTGTCACCCCAAGGTATTTTCTAAAATTTGTGGGTGTTGTTTCCCTGATTTCTTTCTCAGCCCCTTTGTCATTTGCGTATGGGAGGGCCACTGGTGTTTCTAGTGAATTTGCACTATTGCAGTTCTCTCCATTCCAAATTATAGGCCTGCTGTATATTGCCTTTATTACATTTAGGTGTCTTATATCCCTGATCTTCCCAATACTTTTATCATGAAAGGTTGCTAGATTTTGTCAAAGGAAGTTTTTAGCCCCTCATGAGATGATAATGTATTTTTCCTTGCAGTTTGTTTACATGCTGGGTTACAGTGACTTATTTAAGCATGCTGAACTATTTCTGCAAGTTTGGGATAAAGCATACTTGATCACTGTAGACAAACTTTTGAATGGGTCCTTGTCTTTTGTTTGTGAGTATTTTTGTATCAAAGTTCTTGAGAAAAATTTGTCTGTAATTCTCTTTCTTTGTTGAACTCTGTGTGGTTTGAGTATCAGGATGACTGTGGCCTCTTAAAATAAATTAGGACATACTTTTGTTTAATTTTGTGGCATGCATAAGCATTGGTGCTTCTTTGAAATTCTGGAAGAATTATGCACTAAAATGATCTAGACCCAGGATTCTTTTGTGGTTGATGTTGGAAATCTTTTAGTGACTGCTTCTTTTTCCTTAGGTGTTATAGGCCTATTTAAATTGTTTATCTGATCTTGATTTAATGTTGATAAGTGATATCTATTAAGAAAGTGGCCCATTTATTTTAGATTTCATAATTGTGTGTATTGCACATTTTTGAAATATGAGCTTTCTTTTTCTTTTTTGGTTTCCTTGGTGTCTGTTGTTATATCTTTCTTTTCCTTTCTAATTTTGTTAATTTGAATATTCTCTCTTTGTCTTTTAATTAGTTCATATAAGAGTTTGCCAACAATGTTGACTTTCTCTATGATCCAACTCTCCATTTCATTGATTCTTTAGATGTCTTTCTTTGAATTTTATAGATTTCCGTCCCGAGTTTGATTATTTACTGCCTTCTATTCCTTTTGGATTCATTTTTAAATTTTTGTTCTTGAACTTTGGGTATTCTGTAAAATTACTCATATTAGATCTTTCCAATTTCTTTATGAAGGCACTTAGTTTTATGAACTTTCCTCTTAATACTGCTTTCAATGTGTCCCATAAGGTTCAGTAAGTTGTATATTCATTTTCTTTGGATTATAGGAACTCATTAATTTTTGTCTTTATTTTGACCTTGATCCACTAGTCATTCAGTATGGAGTATTTCAGTTTCCACAAGTTCGTTGCCTTTGAAATCCACCTTTATTCCACAATGATCTGATAGGATACAGGGTTATACCAATTTTCTTGTATCCATTGAGACTTGGTGACTGAGTATCTGGTCAGTTCTGGAGAATGGTCTATGAGGTGTTGAGAAGAAGGTATATTCTTTTGTATTTGGTGAAATGTTCTGTAAAAATCTGTTAGGTCCATTTGAGTGATAATGTCTGGTGGTTTATTATTTCTCTGCTTAATTTTGTATGGATGACCTGTCCATTGGTGAGAGTGAGGTATTGAAATCTCCCACCATTAATACATGGGTTTCAATGTGTCATTTGAGCTGTAGAAATGTTTGTGTTACAAATGTGTGTGGCCTTGTGTTTTGGGCATAGATGATAAGAATGGAAATATCTGCAATATCATGTTGGTACAGTTTTCCTTAATATATATGAAATACCTTCCTCCATCTCTTTTGGTTAATTTTGGATCAAAGTCTTTTTTTCCTTTAGATATTAGAATGGCTATACCAACTTGTTTCTTCTGTCCATATATTTAGAAAATATTTTAAACCTTTTACTCTGATTCAATATCTATTTTTGTTTTGTTTTCTTTCTTTTTTTTGACTTTTTGAAAAATTCTTTTAAAAATATTTTTTACATATACATTTATATAACTACGCATATATACAATAAACTACCTACAGCAAGAAGAACCAGGAAACAATCAGGAGTTATATAAATGTTATATTCGTAGTATTTTTGCTATTTGTATTTGGCGACCTTGAAGAAAGCATCTTTCCTATCTTGGTGCATCTAAAATTCTAAATTTAAACCAATATCAATCATGTCTCATCATTATCAACTTAAAACATCTATATAGACCTAAAGACAAGAGACGGTTTCTCTGTGTAGCCTTGACTGTACTGGACTCACTTTGTAGAACAGGCTGCCTTTGAACTCACAGAGATCCACATGCTTTTTCCTCTAGAGTTCGGGAATTATGAGTGTGTGCTACCTTGTCTGTCTGGTATTGACTATTTTTGATGTTGAGATGTATTTCTTGTATGCATCAGCAGGATGGATCCTATTTTTCTATCTATTCTGTTAGACTATGCCTTTTTTATTGTAGAACTGAGACCATTGATATTAAGAGATTATTAATGGCCAATGAAATGGGTCTAGTTAACTTCCTTGGGTCTGTGTTACTTCACTCAGGATGATTATTTCTAGTTCCATCCACTTGCCTGTAAATTTTAAGACTTCTTTGCTTTTAATAATTGAGTAGTATCCCATCATGTAAATGTACCACAAATTTCTGGGTGTCAGGATAGATGAGTGGTCTATGGCACACAATTCAAGGTGTCAAGCCTTTCTTCAATTTCTTTAGGAAATTTATTTGTTTACATTTTAGGGACCTCTATCATCTTCATAAAATTAGTTATGAAGTTATCTTATTGCGTGTCAGCTTTTGCGGGTAGGCTGCGTGGGTGCTAGGGGAGTAGTGGTTGCCTACGAGCAGGGGGTTTACCTGGGTACTGAAATTGACTCTGATTACATGCATCTACTTGATAGCTAGCAATCGTGTACAATCTTTTAAATATTTCTTATGCTTTTGTGTTTCCTCTTTGAGAATTTTGCTTAGTGTTGTGTCTCAATTTGTTATTTATTTACTTAATAACATAACAGGTTTTAAACCAGTATGTTCTTTTCATGTTTAGATTCATGGATTCTTGAAGTTATGTTCTAGACATTAGCCTCCTACTGCAAGATCTTTGATCCCATAGATTGTGAACTATAAATAACCGTCTTTTATCCCATTATGATCCCTTAGATTCTGAACTGTAAATCCCTGTTTCTTGTAGTTGAGCCCTAACACACCTTTAATCGAAGAACTTTCTGTTTATTGTAAACAGGTGATTTAGTTGTGGTTCAGCCAACCCTAGCACACACCTTTAATGCAAGTGCTTTTTGTACATATGATTTAATAAAATTAACCCTAGGTCAAGAGGCAGAGGAAAAAGTCAGCTGATAATGGATTAAAGTGTAGGAGGGGTATTTAAGACACCATGTAGAAGTAGAAGGAGCTCCTTAGCTCCTGGGCTCTTAGCTTTTTAGTGTTTAGCTTTTGTCTTTTTAAATTTTGAATGCTTCAGCTTCTTTGACTTTGTCTTTTGGGCTTTGATCTAGCAATCCTTTGGCTTTGAGATTTTTGGCATTTTCCTCCTGGGCTGTCAGGTGAGCTAGTGAGCCTTTTGGGCCTTTTCCATTAGGACATAAGCTAAGTAGGATGGTCATCTGTGTGCTTTCTCTCCCTCTCTGATCTAGCAGGATTTCACTCCAGCATCTGGCTCCTGAGTATTTATTGGTAAAGTAAAACATTTGTTATTTTTATTTAAAACAAGAGCTTCCTGTCAGATGCAAAGCTGGTAAGGATTTTCCCCCCATTCCTTTGTCTTCCTTGTCCCTTGAATGATGGTTTACTTTGGTATACAGAAACTCTTTAGATAAATAAGATCTTATTAACTAATTGTTGGTTCTGATGTCTCTGTTTGCACTATTGGTACTATTTGCTTGTACAATCTCTTAAAAACTTCTTCCCCTGCAAACAAGCAAACAAACCTATTCCTCAATTTTCTATCTTAACAGATTTAGGATATCATGATTAAATTGCAGTCCTTCTTAGATCCATGTGGAGTTAAGTTTTGTGCAGGGTAAGAAAAAAGAATCTAATTTTTAAAATTAATGTTTTAAAATTACACATATGATCAGTATTACCTATAGGCCCGGCTAGCAATCAATTAAGACACAGAAACTTGTTATATTTTAAAATAGTGTTAGTTAACCTGGGGCAGGGCAGATATTAATTCTCTAAGTTAATTTCCATATTAGGGCCTCAGGCATGGAATCTCTGTTTCAATCCCATGCCACCTGCTTGTAATAATTTCTATGAAGCTACCTCCCACCAATAATCCCATATACTTGCTCATGTTCTTCATCTGGGCCAGATTCTTCATCCACACCACTGGCCATGTGCTTCTCCTCCATCTAACCCATGGCAGCCTTCCCCTCTCACTTCAGGTCTCTCCTTTTCTCTCCCCCTGGGGGGGGGGCTTTCTTCTTCCCATAATTCCTCTCTCTCCTAGCCCCACCTATCTCCTTTGGCCTGCCTAGGTGGGATAGCTTTTTATTAAGCAAAAGGTGGGTCACACAGACAGCAGGCAGTAATTAGCATGAAAATACATCAGACCATCCCCCAAGGGGGCACAAGTTGGCAGTGAGCTGTGAGGACCTTGTCTAGAAGCCAGAGTAATTAAGTCTAGAAAATGCACTGATTTGCTAACCAGGAACATTAAGCTCTCCCCTCACTGCTTTGGAAGGAACAAATCTTTGGAAATTCTTCCTTCCCCAAATACAGGAAATAGCACAGCTGTAGGAGTGGGCAGCTAGGAACAGTGGTGAGCGATCTGCAGTACCGACTCAGCAGAGCAAAGCAGGGGCTGCAGTGGGGACAATGAACAGAGGTGAGTCACTGGCAGGTGGTGGCTCAGTGGAAGGCTGCAAACAGTGGGGAGCGACAGACAGTGGCTAGTGGCAGGAAGTGGTGACCTGAGGGCTGGCTCAGTGCAGAAAAAAGGTGAGAGTATGAGCAGGCCACTTTCCAGAACACAGACTTGGGGGCTCCTCAGTCTAAACAACTAAGGAAGATAAAAAGAAGCCTCCACCCCCACCCCCAGCCACCAAACTGGAGGGAACAAGTAGCCAGAGGAACCCTACAAAATCACTGATCCTATGTGGCAGAGCTTAGATGAATGTAGATACAGGAAGACAGAGTCAGCCAAGCCAGTATAGTAAGCACATGCATTAGATAGGTACTCACCCCTGTGACTAGCAGCTCAGAAAGCCCAAGCTTTCTCAGTAGATGCCTAAAGGAAAGAATAAGAGGTCAAATAATGATAATCAGGACAACATAGCTCCACCAGAAATCTCAGACACCAACAGTGGAATCCTAATACAACCTTAATATTGTGGAATCACAGAAAAATGACTTCAAAACCATGCTTATGCAGTTACTTGAGAATTATAAAGAGGAAATGAGTAGATCCTTCCAAGAATTTCAGACAAATGTTCAGAATTACAAACAAATGAATAGAGGGCATCCAGGAGAAACAAGAAGACACAAGCAAACAGGTGAAGGAAATAAATAAAACAGTTCAAGACATGAAAACCCAATTAGACAATATTAAAATTTTACAAATTGGGAAAAAACGTGAAATGGAACAATTAAAGAAAGAAGCAGGCACCCAACAGACAAAGATAACCAACAAAATCCAACATATGGAAGAATCTCAGGGCCTGAAGATACAATAGAAGTAACTGATACATCTTTCAAAGAAAATATTAAAACAGAAAAATCTGTGACACAAAGCATCCAAGAAATCAAGGAAACCATGAGAAAGTGTAATTTCAGGATTATAGGAGTAGATGAAAGGGAAGGTGCAGAGTCCCAAGGGCCAGAAATTGTCCTCAAGCAAATCATAGAAGAAAATTTCCCCACCTAAAGAAAGAGATACCATTGAATATAGAAGAGGCCTACAGAAGGCCAAATAGGCTAGGCCAGAAAACAAATTCCTTCTGTTACATAATAATTGAAACACTAAATTTGAAAAACAAAGAAAAGATATTAAAGGCAGCAAGGGAAAAAGGCCAAGTAACATATATAGGCAGACCCATCATAATTACACTTGACTTTTAAACAGAGACCATGAAAGTCTGGGCTGTGGTCATCCAGACACTAAGAGACCATAGATCTCAATCCGGACTAGTATATCCAGCAAAACTTTCAATCACCATAGACAGAGAAAACAAGATATTCCATGAAAAAAAGAAATTTAAACAGTATCTAAACACAAATCCAGCTCTACAGAAAATAATAGAAGGAAACTTCATCACAACGAGCTCAACCACATCCAAGAAAATGCAGTATACAGATAATCTCACATCAACAAAACCAAGATAGACATGGCCACACACAATCACCACTAACTCCACAATAAAAAGTTGCAATAACAATTGGTCACTAATATTTCTCAACAACAATGGCCTCAACCCCCACCCCCTGCCCAGTAAAAAGACACAGGCTAACAAAATGGATGCAAAAAGATCCATTGTTTTGCTGCATTCAAGAAACACATCTCAGCGACAAAGATAGACATTACCTGAGCACAAAAGACTGGAAAAAGATTTTCCAAGAAAATGGGCCCAGGAAGCAAGTGGGAGTAGCCATTCTAATATCTGATAAAGTAGACTTTCAATTAAAATTGATCAAGAAAGATCAAGAAGAACACTTTATATTTATCAAAAGAAAAATCCACCAAGAGGACATTACTATCCTGAGTATCTGTGCTTCAAATATTAGGGCACCTGCATTTGTAAAAGAAATACTTTTTAAGTATAAATAACTCATGGTCCCAACATAATAATAGCGGGAGACCTCAACACCTTACTTTCACCAATGGACAGATCCTCAGGGCACAAACTAAATAGATAAATAATCAAGCTAACAGAGGTCATGAATCAAGTAGACCTAACAGACATTCACAGAACTTTTAATCCAAACAGAAAAGAATATACCTTCTTCTCACACCATATGGAACCTTCTTCAAAATAGACCATATAATTGGTCACAAACCAAGCCTCAATAGATAAAAAACATTCTAATAATCCTCTGCTTCTTATCCGAACACCATGGCATAAAGCTGAGCATCAACAACAATAGAATTAACAAAAATCCTACAAACATATGGAAACTGAACAATGTTCTACTCAATAACAACTGGTTCATGGGTGGAATAAAGAAAGAAGGCATGACATATCCAAACATTTGGGACACAATGAAAGCAATGCTAAGAGAAAAATTCATAGCACTAGATGCATTCATAAAGAAATTGGAGATATCATATACAAGCAACTTAATGGAACACCTGAAAACTCTAGAAAAAAAGAAGCAGACACACCCAAGAGGAGTAGATGGCTGGAAATAATCAAACTCAGGGCTGAAATCAATAAATTAGAAACAAAGAAAACAATTCAAAGAATCAATGAAAGCAAGAGCTGGTTCTTTGAGAAAATCAACAAGATAGACAAGCCCTTAGCCAAACTGACTAAAAGGCAAAGGAAGAGTACCCAAATTAGCAAAATCAGAAATGAAAAAGAAATAACAATGGATATTGAGGAAATCCAAAGAATCATTAGCTCTTACTTCAAAAACCTTTATGCCAGGAAATTTAAAATTCTAAAGGATATGGACAATTTCTTTGATAAATTCCACTTTGCAAAGTTGAATCAAGATCAGGCAAACAAATTAAACAGTCCTATACATCTGAAAGAAATAAAAGTAGTCATCAAAAGTCTCCCAACCAAAAGGAGCCCTGAGCCAGATGGATTCAGCCCAGAATTCTACTATCCCTTCAAAGATGAACTAATATCAATACTCCTCAAACTAGTCTACAAAATAGACAGAGAAGGAACACTACCAAACTCATTCTATGAAGTTACAATCATCTTAAAACCTAAGCCACACAAAGACCCAACAAAGAAAGAGAATTTTAGACCAATTTTCCTTATTAATATAGATGCGAAAATACTCAGTATCATTCAGGCAAACCAAATCCAAGATCACATAAAAAAATCTCATACATCACGACAGGCATGTAGGGGTGTTTCAATATAAGAAAATCCATCAATGTAATCAACCATATAAACAAACTGAAGGAAAAATACATGATCATCTCTTTAGATGCAGAAAAAGCATTTGATAAAATCCAACACTCTTTCATGTTAAAAGTATTAGAGAGATCAAGGGTACAAGGCCCATACCTAAACACAGTAAAGGTAATATATAGAAACCCTATTGCTAACATCAAGCTAAATGGGAAGAAACTTAAGTCAATCCCACTGAAAATCAGGGACACGACAAGGCTGCCCACTCTCTTCATTTCTCTTCAATATAGTACTTGAAGTCCAAGATAGAGCAATAACACAGCTAAAGGAGATCAAGGAGACACATATAGGAAAGGAAGAAGTTATGGGCTCACTATTTGCAGACGATATGATAATATACATCAGTGAAACTCAAAATTCTACCAAAGTACTCCTACACCTGATAAACAACTTCAGAAAAGTGACAGGATACAAAATTAACACGAAAAAGTCAGTAGCCCTCCTGTATACGGATGACAAAAGGGCAGAGAAAGAAATTAGAGAACGCACTCCCTTCACAATAGCTCCAAACAATATAAAATGTCTGGGTGTAAATCTAACCAAGCAAATGAAAGACCTATAGGAAAAAAAATTCAAGACACTGCAGAAAGAAATTGAAGAGGATATCAGAAAATGGAAAGCTCTCCCATGGTCATTGATTGGGAGAATCAACATAGTAAAAATGGCCATCCTACCAAAAGCAGCCTACAGATTCACTGCAATCCCTATCAAAATAACAGCACAATATTTAACAGAACTGGAAAGATCAATTTTCAGCTTCATATGGAAAAACAAAAACCCCAGAATATCTAAAACAATTCTTTACAATAAAAGATCTGCTAGAGGAATCTCCATCCCTGATCTCAAGCTGTACTATAGAGCAACAGTAATAAAAATGGCATGGTATTGGCATAGAAATAGGCCAGATGATGAATGAAATTGAATTGAAGACCCAGATATAAATCCACACACCTATGATCATTTGATTATTGACAAAGAAGTCAAAACCATACTATGGGAAAAAGACAGCATCTTCAACAAATGGTGCTGGTCTAACTGGACGTCTACAAATAGAAAAATGCAAATAGATCCATATTTATCACACTGTACTACACTAAAATTTAAGTAGATTAACAACCTCAACATAAAGCCAGACACACCAAATCTGTTATAAGAAAAAGTAGGAAAGAGCCTAGAGCTTATTGGCACAGGAGACAAATTCTTGAGCAGAACACCAACAGTGCAAGCTCTAAGATCAACAACTAATAAATAGGATCTCATGAAACTGAAAAGCTTTTGTAAGACAAAAGACACTTTCAGCCAAACAAAGTGACAGTCCACAGACTGGGAAAAGATCTTTACCAACTCTCCATCTGAAAAAGGACTAATATCTAAAATATATAAAGAACTCAAGGTATTAAACACCACCAAACCAAATAATCCAGTTAAAGAATGTAGTACAGAACTAAACAGAGAATCCTTAATAAAGGAATATGGAATGACTGAGAGACACTTAAGGAAATGCTCAACATCCCTAGTCATCAGGGAAATGCAAATCAAAATGACCTTGAGATTTCATCTTATACATATCAGAAGAGTGAAGATCAATAACTTGAACGACAACACATGCTGACAAGGATGTGGAGAAAAGGGAACACTCCTCCACTGCTGGTGGGAGTGCAAACTTGTACAACCACTCTGGAAATCAATATGGCACTTTCTAGTACTACTGGGAATGGTTCTACTCTAAGACACAGCTATACCACTACTGGGCATAGATCTAAAAGATGCTCCAGCACACAACAAGGACATTCGCTCAACAATGTTCATAGCACCCTTATTCATAGTAGCCAGAACCTGGAAACGACTAAGATGTCCCTCAACTGAGGAATGGATAAAGAAACTGTGGAACATCTACACAATGAAATACTACTCAGTATAAAAACCAAGGAAATCTTGAATTTTGGAGGCAAATGGAAGGAATTAGAAATGATAATCCTAAGTGAGATAATACAGACCCAAAAAGACACGCATGGTATATACACACTTATATGTGGGTTTTAGCCCAAAATAGATGTCCTCTGAGAGACTCCACACAGCAGGAGTTAGGGACAGTTACAGAGACTAGAAAATAGACACTGGACAGAGTGCTGAGAGTTTAGCCAGACCACAGAGGAAGAGGTTATATGTAGTACAGGGGACACCAGATAAACTAAGGTCAGATGTTAGGGGAGGAGGTCTCCCCTTCCTAAGGACTAGAGGAGGGACGTAAAGGTGATGAGGGCAGGGGTAGGGTTGGGAGGGGTTGAGAGTGGGGGCTGCAATTGGGATGTAAAGAAACTGCAGAACAAACAGGTAATTTATATTCCTAATCTCACTACGTGGGAATAGCTCTGAGACTAGCAGGGATACGAATGTAAATTCATAGAGAGGCTTCATTCATGTTGGCCACAGATTCTCTGTGAGTTATTAGTAGAGGCCATTCTTTGTATTGCACGAAGAAAGATTTGCAGACATCTTACTTCTGATCATACAATGAGCAGAGAATCAGCCTTAATTGCTGTATACATCCCGAACACCTCATACAACTGTAATGATAGAATTGTATAATGCTTGTGAGAAGTTATGTTTTCAGAGTAAAAGAACAGGACACTGACGCCAAATCAAACCTGACAGGATTCATTCCTCTTAGCATGCTGGACAATGAAATCCTACATCCTCCTTGCTCCAGCCCCAGATGCCTCTGTTGCTTTTACCCATCAGAATTGGAAAGCTCCCCAACAACATTGTAGAAAACTTCTGATCCCATTTGGACCAACATTTCAATCTCCTATTAAATCTGGAATCTCACAACATTTAGAATCTGGACCACAAATGCAATCCCTGACGCGCTTAACCATTTCCCCCATTATGGGGGTTCCCTTCTAAGGTATTATTTGCCCCAATTCAGCATGAAGAAACAAGAGATTGATACACCACTCCCTCTAAGGGGGTCAGGTAGGTTTCTGTTTGCTCTCTTGGTCTACAAGTGCTTATTTTCATTGGGAGGTGTGTATAAGTTATTGTTGGTCTTATATATAAAGCAAACTAGGAGGAACTCAGAGACATCTCTCTTTTCCTTTATCTTTTATCCATAGGTAAAGAGATAGAAGATGAAAAGAAAGAAAGGGATTTAGGAACATAGAGGGAGGAGAGAACAAAAGGTAGATGATCGAACCTACTCCTTAACTCAAGGCCTTAATTGTTACTTATAATGAAGGATATTTCTAAGTAATTGGTATAGAATTTTGTATAATGATGTAAAACATAGGCATGCCAAATACTAGCCAGATTTTAGCACAAGAATATATACCCTAAGTCTAACAGATAGATATGATTCTACAGGTATATGAAGTAAAATAGTTAAACAAGGTCTTCCAAAGCCCCAGAGACCCACAGAATACAGCATTTAAAGATATTTTTATTATTCTAAAGTTTCTTTGACAACAAGACAAGTTAACTCCTGACAACACCCAGCCGACCTCAAAGAAGATGAGGAGCATCAAAGAACCTCCTTATGGAGTTGGCTTTAAATGTGGCAAACTGGCCACTGAGAAAAATTTCCATGTTCCTGCCACAAACAGAATTCTGCCTAAAAATGGGCAGCTTAAATGCAGGCAGAGTTGATGGCTGAACTCTGCCTAGATAGGGCAAACAATCCTCGGTAGTTCCTGCCTTGTAATAAAGTCTGGCAGAGATATTGGACTAGAAGTCTGAAGATGATGCTCCAACATTATAGAGACTGTTGGGTGACTGTTCAGGCAGTAAACTGTCTCAGTCATTTTGTTCATTTTGGAAGCTGTTAATCTGCACTACTGGTTCAATCAGGCATTTAAATCTTATTTCTTCTAATGTCTCTGAGATGTGTTTAAGACCAGATAGTTTAGTTTTACAATCAAGTTTAGTTGGTTAGGGGATAAGATCTTTTTAGATCAAGATGAAAGAGTTAAGTTTATAGAGATGAGATATGATAGATATTGATTTTTTTTCAGAAATTTAGACCCAGAAAGACAGCAAAGATGTTCACTTTAAGTATGACAAACACAAATAGCCAAATCACTATGAATGTAACATTTGTATAACTCATGGTTGTCACATGGTTCTTCCTGCTGTATGTAGTTTGTTTTATGCATGTGTAATAAAATAAAAAATAAAAAGAATCTAATTTCATTTTTCTTTGTGCCGCATTTCAGTCTAAGCAGTATCAATGAAGATCATGCTTTTTCTCCAATATGTCAGCTCAATTTTCAAGGCTGTAGGAGTGTGTGTTCTGTATATGGTTCCTCAATTCTATTCTAGTGGTCAATGAGCTTATTTTTTTAAATGCCAGTACCATGTTGTTTTTATTATTGTATCTCTGTAATACAACTTGAAATACAGAATAATGAAACCTATATCAGTTTTTTGTTGTTGTTAAGAATTGTTTTTACAACCCAGAATAGCTAAAACAATCTTGTACAATAAAAGGTGCTCCGGAGGAATCTCCATACCTGATCTCAAATTGTACTATAAAGCAATAGTAATTAAAACAGCATGGTACTGGCAGAGCAACAGGCTGGTTGATCAGTGGAACCGAATCGAAGACCCAGATATGAATCCACACACATATGGTCACTTGATTTTTGACAAAGAAGCCAAATCCATTCAATGGAAAAAGGATAGCATCTTCAACAAATGGTGCTGGTCTAACTGGAGGTCTATGTGTAAAAAAATGAAACTGGACCCATATTTGTCACCTTGCACAAAACTCAAATCCAAGTGGATTAAAGACCTCAACATAAAACCAGAGACACTAAGCCACTTAGAGGAAAAAGTGGGAAAGAGCCTGGAACATATTGGCACAGGAGACAACTTCCTGAGCAGAACACCAACGGCCCAGGCCTTAATGTCAACCATTAATAAATGGGACCTCATGAGGCTGAGAAGCTTCTGTAAGGCAGGAGACACTGTCAAGAGAACAAAGCGACAGCCTACAGACTGGGAAAAGATCTTCACCAACCCTACATCTGACAAAGGTCTAATATCCAAAATATATAAAGAACTCAAGAAATTAAACACCACCAAACCGAATAACCCAATTAAGAAATGGGGCTTGGAACTAAACAGAGAATTCTCAACAGAGGAGTATCAAATGGCTGAGAAACACATAAAGAAATGCTCAACCTGCTTAGTCATCAGGGAAATGCAAATCAAAACAACTCTGAGATTCCATCTTACACCCATCAGAATGGCTAAGATAAAAAATTCAAGCGACACCACATGCTGGCGAGGATGTGGGGAGAGAGGAACACTCCTTCATTGCTGGTGGGAATGCAAACTAGTGCAGCCACTTTGGAAATCTATCTGGTGCTATCTCAGAAAAATGGGAATAGGGCTTCCTCAAGACCCAGCTATTCCACTCCTTGGAATATACCCAGAAGATGCTCCAGCACACAACAAGAAAATTTGCTCAACCATGTTCATAGCAGCCTTATTCATAATAGCCAGAACATGGAAACAGCCTAAGTGTCCCTCAGTAGAAGAGTGGATAAAGAAACTGTGGTACATATACACTATGGAATACTTCTCAACTATTAAAAACAAGGAATTCCCGAAATTTGTGGATAAATGGATTGAGCTAGAAATGATCATGATGAGTGAGTAAACCCAGAAGCGGAAAGAATCAAATGGTATATACTCACTTATATCTGCATACTAGCCCAAGGGGCATGTCCCACGAAAGCTTTCACTTACCAGGAAACTGGGACAGAGGGGAGGGCATCCTATTGGGACTCTAAATGAGAGACTCATGGGAGAATAGCAAAATAAAAGGATACAGAGGGTCCTAGAAATCTACAAGTAGAACAATATGATAGGCAGATTTGGGCCCAGGGGTCCCGCTCAAACTAAGGCACCAGCCAAGGACAATACAGGAGGTAAACTTTAAACCCCTTCCCAGATCTAGCCAATGGTCAGAATATTCTCCACAGCTGAGTGGAGAGTGTGATATGACTTTCTCATGTAATCTGGTGCCTCACATTTGACCATGTCCCCTGGAGAGGGAGACCTGGTGGCACTCAGAGGAAGGACAGCAGGTAGCCAAGAAGAGACTTGATACCTTATGAGAATATACAGAGGGAGGTAATCCCCCTCAGGAACAGTCATAGGGGAGGAGAATAATAGGAAAATGGGGGGGGGGGAGGAATGGGAGGATACAAGGGATGGGATAAACATTGAGATGTAACAAGAATAAATTAATAAAAAAAAGACAAAAAAAAAAAAAAGAAAGAAAGAAGAAAGACTCTACTACAATAAAAAGTAAAACAAAGGGATAGTGCTAAAAAAAAAAAAAAAAAAAAAAAGAATTGTTTTTATTAGCTGGGCAATGGTGGCACACACCTTTAACCCAGCACTTGAGAGCCAGAGGCAGGATGATCTTTGTGATTTGGAGGCCAATCTGGTCTACATAATGAGTTCCACATCAGTCAGGGCTCCACAGAGAAACTCTGGCCTGAAAAACTAAAAATAAAAAAGATTTATTTTTGTTGATGTAGGTCTTTATTTAAAAACATGTTTCTGTTTTCTCTCTTAGTCTACAGATGCTTATTTTCATTGGGAGTTGGTTATAAGTATTACTGATCTTTTACAGAGAGGAAACTAGGTTTGACTCAGGGACATATCATTTTTTCTTTATTTTTCTTTTGTAGGTAAGGAGATAGGAGCTGAAGAGAAAGAAAGGGGCACATAGTAATAAAGAAGGAGGATAGAACAAAAGGTAGATTATTGAATCTACTCCTCAGCTACAGGCCCTAATTTTTACTCACAAATAAGGTTATTTTTTAATTCAATGGTATTGAATATTGCATATTGATGCAAATCATGCTCATGTAAAACACTAGTCTAATTTTATCACAGGAATATACATCCTAGGTGTAGTAGACAGATATGATTCTATAGGTATATGAGGTGAAATAGTTAAATGAGGTCTTAAGAAACCTCAGAGATCTACAGAATATGGCATTTAAAGATTTTTTTTTTATTATTCTAAAGATTCTTGGACAAGACAAGTTAACTCCTGGCAACACCCAGCATTTCTCAAAGAAGATGAGTATCAAGGAACCTCCTTATGGAGTTGGCTTCAAATGTGGCAAAAAAGCCACTGAGCAAAATGTCCTTCTCTCTGCCACAGACAGAATTCTGCCTGAGAATAGGTAAGTTTAGATGCAGACAGAGTTGATGACCAAACTCTGCCAAGACAAGGTAACCAAGTCCTCATAGGTCCTGCCTTGCAAATGTGTCTGTCAGATATGTTGGGCCAGATGGCTGAAGATGATGTTAGAGTGTTGGGTGATTGTGCAGGCGGTATTTTGTCTCAGTCATTTTTTTTTTCATTTTGGAAGCTGCTAACCTGCACTCCTGGTTCACTCAGGTATTTAAGTTTTATCCCTTCTCAAGTCTCTGATGGGTTTGAAGACGAGACAGTTTAGTCTGTCAATTAAGCTTAGTAGGTTAGGAGCTAAGATGTTTTTAGTTCAAGAAAGATGTTTTAAATTAATAGAGATGAGATATGATAGATATTAATCTCCATTCATAAATTTAGACCCAACAAGATAGGAAAGATGTTTACTTCAAGTTTGCCAAATACAAATAGCCAAAGCACTCTGAATGTAACATTTATATAACTCCTGATTGTCTCATGGTTCTTCCTGTTGTATGTAGTTTATCTTATTCATGTGTAATAATTTAAATGTATACAATAAAAAGAAAAGAATAAAAATATTAAATAAATATTCATATGAAAAAATAAAAATAAATACAGGCTTCAAAACTATTTCCGGTTTCTGTGAGGTATTTTGTGGGAATTTTTATGAGGATTATGTTAAATATGTCACTTGCTTGGATTGGGTAGACAAGGTTGTTCCTGACAATCCATGAGCATGTGTAGTCTTTTCATCTATTAGTTTCTTTCTTTCTCTCTTTTTTTTTTATTTTTTATTTTACTTTTTTGGTGTCTTACATTTTTTCTTGTATTACTTGGATCTATTGATTTATAATGTATTTTAAATCCAGGATTCCTCAGTTCAGTATAATTCAGATAATCTGATTATTGGCATAAGTATGTTATTGACTATCACTGTTTTGGGGTAAATCTGTGGTTTTAGATATAGTGGTGTTCCTTTTTATCAAAATGAGTGCATCTGTGTTTTGTATGTATATACTTATGGTTGCAGTATCTTGTTGGTAAATTTTTCTTTAATGAGTATGAAGTGTACTCCTTCTCTCTGCTGGATACATTTATCAGATATTAGAATAGCTATACATGATGGTTTTCTAGCTCCAGTTGCTTAAAATACTTTCTATGCTTTTACCTGTATCTGTATTTGATGGTGATGGAGGTTCTTAGAGGCAGAAAACAGATGTATTGTCCTTGTAGTATAATCTAGTAGTCTGTATGGTTTTTATTGAGAAATTGAGACCAATGGTTATTACTGAAAGATGTATATTGATTTTTTTCATTTTGTTGATTTCATGATATTTTCTTGGATTCATTTAGATAAATATTATGTTGACAGTGTTTATCTGCCCCTTGTGATATCTTGGGTATGTTTATCTTTTTTTTTTTTCTTTTAGATTGAATGATTCCTCCTAATTTTCTCTATACATCTGTCTTTGTAGACATAAACTCTTCAATGTGTTTTTAACCTTGAAAAATTTATTCCTTCTTTAATTTTAATACATAGCCCTGCTGGGTATAACAGTCCAGGTCAACGATTACGATATTTTTTGAGTTATAGTACATCTTTTGTTTTCCTTTTGGGGTAAATGTTTCTGTCAGACAATCAGATATTATTGTAAGAAGCCTGTGTTCATAATTTACTTGAAGTTTCTCACATGCAATTTTCAATACCTTTCCCTTGTTTTGTATTTTTAACATTTCAGTTATAATACCTCATGGGGAATTTCTATCATAGTCTTGTCTATTCCGTGTTCTGTACCTCATGTACCTTGGCAGGCATCACTTTCATAGCTGTGGGAAATTTTCTTCCAAAACTTTACAGAAGGTATTTTATGCCTTTAAAAATGTTTTTTTCCTCTTTCTATGATCATATTTCAGAGATTATGTCATTTCTTTGTGTCCTCAAAGTCTTTCAGGATGCATTTATACACACTTTTAATTTCTTTATTGCTTGGTATTGAGTGATCTAATTTTTCTAATTGGTCTTCTATCCCTAACTGTCCATTCTGCTAGTGTGGCCTTACTCTGAGATTTGTATTTGATTTATTGGGTCTTCTTTTCCAGCATTATTTCAGTTTGGATTATATTTAAAAATTGTACTCTATTTTCATGTCATGGATTGACTTTCTTAATTTTCTTTGTTTTTGTGTTTTTCAAGTACTTTGACCATATTTGTAGTCATTCTTTAGAATTTTTTATAATTGCTTCCATTTATTTCTTATTATGGTGTCATTTTCATGTGATTTGCAATTTTTAAAGGTTATAAGTTACCTTGGTGTTTCATGTACTAAAATTATTTATTTATTAGTTAAAATATAGTTATATTATTTCTGAAATGTGAATTAGACAACTGAGTTAGTTTGTTGGTTGTACTTTTTTTCTCAAACCTGTGTTTACAGTGTTTATGACGTAATTCATAGTAGTCTAGGAAACATTTAAACAATTTTTACTGTTTTTATTTTATGTGTTCGGTGTTCTGCTAAAAAGTATGTCTCCACATCATTTGCATGCCTGTTGCCAGCAGTGGCCAGAAATAGGCACTGAATTCCATGGAACCAGAGTTACAGAAGGTTTTGCGCCACCATATTAGTTTTGGAAATAAATTCCATGTCTTCTGAAGAACAGCAAGTGACTTTAAGTGCTGAGCTATCTTTTCAGTCCCAAGGTCACGTACTTTCTTTACTTTGTCTTACACTTGAGCCTACATACTCTGTTCAGGGGTTATTTTCATGGCTATAGATCAGCACTATCACAAGTTAGGAAGAGAATCTGCCAAAAATTTCCCCTGGCAGTGTGAAGTGGTCCTGGGTCTCAAGAATGCATAGTGTAAGTAAAGCATGCTAATAAGGAATCTTGCAGCTATCTGTGATTCTGGCAATATGTGGTGCTTATGTGTTCCCTGAATCTGCCAGTTGCAGTAGCTACAGGTTCTGTGGTTGCATGAAGTCTTGAGTGACAGACACAGAAGGAGACAGGTCGAGAAGAAGCATAGATTAATAATTTGTTACTTTACTCTCCTCTCACACCTCATAAATTGACAGATATAAAAATGGGCATAGTGTCAATATAGTCTATCCCCGTTGCTAGAAATGAGGACATGGGGCTCAGGGCTGAATAGTTGCACCTTAAAAGCCAGAACATGAGTTCATCTGTGACATTCAAGATCATCTGTTAACTAACTAACTAACTAACTAACTAACTAACTAACTAACTAACTAAATCATTTTTAAAATTCTTTTTATATAAATGTTACATTGTTTTTATTATTTATATATTTTATTAATTTATTCATATTACATCTAAATTATTATCACATCCCTTGTATCCTCCCATTCCTCCCTCCCTCCCATTTCCCCTTACTCCCCTCCCCTATAACTGTGACTGAGGGGGACCTCCTCCTCCTGTCTATGCTCATAAGGTATCAAGTCTTTTCTTGGTAGCCTGCTATCCTTCCTCTGAGTGTCCCCAGGTCTCCCCATCCAGGGGACATGGTCAAATATGGGGCATCAGAGTTTGTGTGAAAGTCAGTCCCCACTCTCCACTCAACTGTGAAGAATATTCTGTCCATTGGCTAGTCTGGGTAGGGGTTCAAAGTTTACTTCATGTTTTGTCCTTGGTTGGTGCCATAGTTTGAGTAGGACCCCTGGGGCCAGATCCGCCTATCATAATGTTCTTCTTGTAGGTTTCTAGGACCCTCTGGATCCTTCTATTTCCCCATTCTCCCATGCTTCTTTCACCTAGAGTCCCAATAGAATGTCCTCCTTTCTGTCCCACTTTCCTGGTAAGTGAAGACTTTCATGGGACATGCCCCTTGGGCTAGTGTCCAGATATAAGTGAGTATATAGCATTTGAGTCTCTCTGCTTCTGGGTGAACTCACTTATTATGATATTTCTAGCTCAATCTACTTGTCCACAAATTTCGGGATTTCCTTGTTTTTAATAGCTGAGTAGTATTCCATAGTGTAAATGTACCAGTTTCTTTATCCATTCTTCTACTGAGGGACACTTAGGCTGTTTCCATGTTCTGGCTATTATGAATAAGGCTGCTATGAACATGGTTGAGCAAATGTTCTTGTGTGCTGGAGTATCTTCTGGGCATATTCCAAGGAGTGGAATAGCTGGGTCTTGAGCAAGCCTATTCCCAGTTTTCTGAGATAGCGTCAGATAGATTTCCAAAGTGGCTGCACTAGTTTGCATTCCCACCAGCAATGAAGGAGTGTTCTTCTCTCTCCACATCCTCGCCAGCATGTGGTGTCGCTTGAATTTTTCGATCTTAGCCATTATGATGGGTGTAAGATGGAATCTCAGAGTTTTGATTTGTATTTCCCTGATGACTAAAGAGGTTGAGCATTTCTTTAAGTGTTTCTCAGCCATTTGATATTCCTCTGTTGAGAATTCTCTGTTTAGCTCCGAGGCCCATTTCTCAATTGTGTTATTTGGTTTGGTGGTGTTTAATTTCTTGAGTTCTTTATATATTTTGGATGTTAGACCTTTGTCAGAGGTAGGGTTGGTGAAGATCTTTTCTCAGTCTGTAGGCTGTTGCTTTGCTCTGTTGACAGTGTCTCCTTACAGAAGCTTCTCAGACATCTTTCCTATTTTGGTGCATCTAAATTTCTGAATGTAAATAAATTTCCATCACATATTGTCATTTTCAACTTAGAATACCTATCTAGACCTAAAAATATCTTAACTCCTAAACAATTAAGCTTCATTGTAAAACTAAGCTACCTGGTTTTCAACTCCCTCAGAGACTTGAGAAGGGATAAACTTGATTACCTGAGTATGCTGGGAGTGCCAGTTAGTAGCTTTCCAAATGAAAAGATGACACAGACAGTTTTCACCGAAAACTCTTTGTAACATTGGATCATGTTCTTCAGCCTTCTGGCCCAAAATATCTGACAGACATATTTGTGAGGCAGGAATGCTATGAGGAACGCAACCTGTCAGTGTCTGGTTCTTTTGTTCTGAAAGCATGTAATTTCTCACAAGCATTATACAGTCCTAAAACTATAAATGTATAAGGAGTTCATGATGCACAGAACAGTTAAGGCTGGATTTATGCTCTTTGTATGAACAGGAAGAAAAGACCTCTGTAAATCTTCACTCATGCCATATAAAGAATGGCATCTAATAGTAATTCACAGGGGTTCTGTAGTCACCAAGAAGCATTGTCTATGCCTAGGCATTCACGTTTCAGCAGTCTCAGAGCTAGATCCATATGGTGGGATTAGCAATATAAGTTACTGGCTTCTTGTGCAGTTTACATTCTTCACATCCTGATTGTAGGCCCCCATCATTCCCTCCAGATCCCCACTCTCTCTCGTCCTCTCTCCCTCCTTCCCTTAGTACTTGGACAGGGCAGCCCTCTTCCCCTAATATCTCACCTCAACCTATCATGTCGCATATGTATTAGCTGTAACCTCTTCCTCTGTAGACTGGCAAGGCTGTCTTGCCAGGGGGAGGTCATCTAAGTTCAATGGCCAGAATTGCATATCTGAATTAGTCCCTATTCTCCACCTGTGGGATCCACAAGGAGACTGTGCTAGTAGAGCTGAGCAGTGCGTCTAGGTCTACATCATACACGGTCCTTTCTTGATGTTTCTGACTCTGCTTTGTAGTGTAGTTATCCTGTATTATGTGGCTAATGTCCGATTATGAGTGATTGTGCACTATGTGTGTCTTTCCAGGTCTGGGTTACCTCACTCAGGATGATCTTTTCCAGTTCCATTAATTTGCCTGCAAGTTTCAAGGTTTCCTTATTTTTAATAGCTGTATAGTATTCCATTGTGTAGATGTACTACAGTTTCTTTATCTATTCTTCCATTGTGGGACATCTAAATTGTTTCCAGATTCTGGCTATTACAAATAATATAAATAAATAAATGAATAAATAAATAAATAAATAAATAAATAAAAAATCTAATGTGTCTCAGCCCACAGGACAAATCGAATCAGGGTCCACCTGAAAGGGAGAGGGGATTGGAAGTAGGGTGCAGAGATGCAAGAAATAATGACTCAAGTCTAGAAATTTCTGATCAAGACTCACTTTAATGCCAACTAGTAAGAATATATATAGAGAAAGGTCAATGGGATCTATTGTAATCCCACTCACCCTAGCCTCCAGGCAAGAATACAATAGCCTGAATTGCTCCCTGTAGAACTTCCTAGTTCTCTGGGTTACTCCCTTTAAGAACTTCCTATTTCTCTGAGTAGTTCCCTGTAAGAATTTTCTTGATCCTCTGGGTGGTTCCAAGTTAGGACTTCCTTACTTCTTTCCAAGGTAAATAGTCCAAGGATAGCCTAGAACACAAGACCTCGTGAGGCAAAGTCAGCAACTCAAAGGTCATAGCATGCAGCCCAAGGACAGGATTTCTGACATGGCAGAATTTAGAACAGTTTCCCACAACCTGATATGAACATTGTTGAGTAAATGTCCTTGTTGTATGGTAGAGCATCTTTTGTGTATATTCCCAGGAGTAGTATGGCTGGCTGGGTCTTGAAGTAGAGTTATTCCCAATTTCCTGAGAAGGCATGAGCTTGATTTCTACAGTGGTTGTACAAGTTTGTACTCCCACCAGCAATAGAGAAATGGTACTCTTTTTTCACATCCTCAACAGCATGTACCATCACCTGAGTTTTTGATCTTAGCCATTCGGATAGGTGTAAGATGGAATCTCAGTCCCCATGAAGTTGTTCGACTTCTGTGTGGAAAAACATCCTGCTTTCTCACATATAAGTGGTAAACATCTCTTCTCTGTCCCACACTTGGAATCAAAACAGAAACAGGTTTATCTCCCCTTCCCTGAAGATTTGGTAGAATTTTGTCCTGAGTCCATCTGATCCTGGGCTTTTTTTTTTTTTTTTTTTGGTTGGGAGACTTTTGATGATTGCCTCTATTTCCATAGGTGCAATAGGACTACTCAGTTTGTTTGCCTGATTTTGATTCAATTTTGGTAGTTGGTAACTAGCAAGAAAATTGTCCAATTCATTTAGGTTTTTGAATTTTTTGTGGCATATAGATTTTTGAAGTAAGACCTGATGATTCTTTGGATTTCTTCAGTGTCTGTTGTTATGTCTCCCTTTTCATTTCTGATTTTGTTGATTTGAATACTGCCTTTTGTTAGCTTGGCTAAAGGTTTGTCAATCTTGTTGATTTTCTCAAAGAACCAGCTCTTTGTTTCCATGATTATTGAATTGTTTTCTTTATTTCTAATTTATTGATTTTAGCCCTGAGTTTGAAGATTGTCAGCCATCTATTCCTCTTGGGTGTGTCTGCTTCTTTTTGTTCTAGACCTTTCAGGTGTGCTATTAAGTTGCTAGTATGGGCTCCATCCAGTTTATTTATAAAGGCACATAGTGCTATGAGCTTTCCTCTTAGTACTGTTTTCATTATGTCCCATAAGTTTGGGTATGTTGTGCCTTCTGTTTCATTGAATTCTGGAAAGTTTAGTTTCTCTTTTTATTTCATCCCTTACCCATATGTCATTGAGTAGGGAGTTGTTCAGTTTCCATGAGTTTGTAAGCTTTCAGTTGTTTCTTTTATTGTTGAGTTCCATCTTTAATACATGATGGTCTGATAAGATGCAAGGAGTTATTTCAATTATCTTGTACCTGTTGAGGTTTGCTTTATGGTCAAGTATGTGATCAATTTTGGAGAAGGTTGCATGAAATGCTGAAAGAAGGTATAATCTTCTGTGTTTTGATTAACTGTTCTGTAGGTATCAGTTAGGTCCATTTGTTTCATGATGTCTATTAGTTTCCTTGTTTCTCCATTTAGTTTTGTCTTGAGGACCCATCTATTGTGGAGAGAGGGGTATTGAAGTCTCCCACTATTAATGTGTGGGGTTTGGTTTGTGGCTTAAGTTTTAGTAATGTTTCTTTTACAAATGTGGGTGCTCCTGCATTTGGGGCATAGATGTTCAAAATTGAGAAATAACTTTGGCATATTTTTCCTTTGATGAGGATGCAGTGACCGTCCCCATCTCTTTTGATTAGTTTTGGTTGAAAGTCTATTTTGTCAGATACTAGAATGGCTACTCCAGCTTATTTCTTAGGTTTGTTTGCTTGGAATACAATTTTCCAACCCTTTACTCTGAGGTAAAATTTATCTTTATTGCTGAAGTGTGTTTATTGTATGGTGGATCCTGTTTTCACATCCATTCTGTCAACCTGTGTCTTTTTACTGGGGAATTGAGGCCATTGATGTTAAGAGATATTAATGACCAAGGTCTAGTGCCTCCTCCATTGAGGTCACCATCTGTGTCCCAGGTTCTCCAGGCAGATTGAGAGCAAATAAAGTGAACTCCAAGCCAAAGGTTGTTTGCCAGGGCTCCCCAGAGGTCTCCTTAGGATGTTGGACAGTGGGTGTTAGAGCCTGCACCCAGATAAGGTCAGCTGGGTTTCCTGACTCTATTCCCATTGGGTAGGGCAGGGGAGGAATGAGCTGATATAATTCTAAGCCCAGAGTTGCTCAGGAACCCTACAGTCCTTTTTGAGAGGGCGGAGCTCTGTCTATCCACTGTGTTACAGATGATTCTCTATGCCCCTGTATGTTTCAGGTGGTTGTGCATATACAGACCAAGGCCTGAAGTTTCTTGTAGGATGGCAGCTAATGCAGACTGTGGCCAAAGCCTGGATTCAACTCTGGTGGCCATAAGGTATGTTCTCAGCTAGTAAGCACTTAGGGGTGCTGTAAGCGATCAGGTCTCCAAGCTGCTCAGAAGTTCCACAGGCCCTCTTGGGATGGCAGGGGTATATTTATCTGGTCTGTGACCCATTCAGTCTAGGGCAGCAAGCAGCTGGGGGTGGGGTTGAGAAAGCTCAGGGCTCAAAGGTACTTGGGTGCCGCACACTAGAAGAAAACTAATTTGGATTGTGTCCTGTGCTGAGACTAAGCTCTGCCTGTTCCCTCCCTATGCCACATTTGGCAGGGAGGTGGTAGGAGGGGTGAGAGCCCAGAGCTGCAAGTATATCCCATGCAGGAGCAGGCAGTGAGGGCTCAAAGTTGCAGAGATTTCCCACAGTTCTTCCCAAGATGGTGGCTAATATGGGCTGTCGCCAGGGATTTTTTTCCGTGGGTTAGCTAGGTGGCCAAGTGTCAGACCCATTCATTCCTCAAACAATTTGGATGCCTGTCACATGAGAATCAGCAGCACTGGTGTTTTTTAGTTCTCAGTTTGGTCTTTAGGTCACTGTGCAGTCCTGGATTTCCTGCTATGCTAATCAGATGCAGTGTGCCATCAGTGCTGCCATCTTGGAATCCTCTCTACAAAGCCTTTATTATGTTTAAAAATATGGAATGCCTCAGGAATTTGTGTGTTATCCTTGCGCAGGGGCCATGATAATCTTTTCTGTATTGTTTCAATTTTAGTATATGTGCTGCCAAAGTGAGCACCAAGGGGACCACTCTTACATTGCTGGTGGGAGAGCAAACTTGTACAATGACTTGGAAAAATCAATCTGGCAGTTTCTCAGAAAAGTGAGAGTAGTTGTACTTCATGAGCCCGTTATGCCACTCTTAGGCATATACCCCCAAATGTTCTACAATAACAGAAGGAGACTTACTCAACTATGTTCAGAGCAGCTTTATTTGTAATAGGCAGAAAATTAAAAAAACTCAGATGTCTTTCAACTAAACAATGGATAAAGAAACTGTGGCATATTTTCACAATGGATTACTACTTATCTGTTAAAAAAAAGGTATCCTTTAACTTTTAGGAACATTGGTGCAACTAGAAAATATCATCCTGAATGAAGTATCCCAGACCCACAAAGATGTGAATAAAATGGCCTCCACTTCTATATGCATATTAGCCATAAAGTTCTGGACAAATATCCCACAATCCACAGACACAAATAATTTACCAAGGAGAGTCCAAGGGAGGATTCTTGAATTTCAGTAGGAAGGGGAAATAATATAGACATCTGAGGAATATGGAAGGAGTGTGGGAGAGTTGGTGGGGAGGAGAGCGGTAGTAGGGATTACGTGTGGGGAAGAGGGTAAACTGAGAGAAAACAAATCAGTGGGAGCTTCTCTCGGGTGAAAGAGGATTCAGGAAATCAATGAGGTTGACCCTGGCTGAGATTTCTAGCAGCAGGGGATATGGATATTGAAATCACCACAGTTGTTCCCAGGTGGAACTTCCAGTGGAGGGGGATAAACCAGCCTACCCATAAACCCTTGACTCAAACTTTTTTCTGTCTGCACAAAGTGTAAGATTAGAGATGGAGCAGAAACTGAGAGAATGGCCAACCAATGACTGGCCCAACTTGAGAAGTAGCCCATAGGAGTGAGCCAAATCCTGACACTGTGATGATACTCTGCTATGCCTGCAGACAGGAGCCTAGCATAACTGTCTTCTGAGAGCCTTAATGCAGCAGCTGATGAAAACAGATGCAGAAGTGCACAGCCAAATATAGGTGGATATCATAGGGTTTTATGGACAAGTTGGGAGAAGGAATGAGGGAGCTAGGTTAATCAAGGACAGCACAAGAAGACCTATGCAGTCAACTAACCAAGGCCAATGGAGGCTCAAGAGACTGAACCATAAATAAAAAAGCATGCAGGGGCTGGACCTAGGCTCCCTACATATACGTAGAGGATGTGCCGCTTTTTCTGCATGTGGATCCTCTAACAATTCGAGCGGAGGCCGTCTCTGACTCTTTTGCCTGATTTTGGATCCCTTTACCTTTGCTGGGTTGCCTTGTGTGACCTCAGTTGGAGACAGTGTGCTTATTCCTGCTGCAACTTCTTGCGGTGGATGGGTTAGTTCATGTGGGTGGCTTCCCTTTCCCTTTGGAGAAGGAAAGGGGCAATGGGGGTAGAAAGTGTGAGGGTGGGACTGAGAGGAGAGAATGGAGGGCCTTCAATCAAGCTGTAAAATGATTAAGTAAATAAGTTAATGGAAAAGAAAAAAAATAAAAGTTCAAGTTGATTACAAGATATATATGTGTATGGCTTTTTCATGTAGCCTCCAATATGTTTAAGCCACCTCAACACATCTTTCTTTACCCCTATTAGTCTCTCTTTCTAATATGACTTATTTTTCATTATCCATCCCATGGTTCCAAACTGTTTCTCCCATAAACTATTAGAAAGGCATTAAAGCTTTATTTAGCACACCAAAGACATATGTATCACAGCAAGAACACACTCTCAGTATGAATATATATTATAGATGCCATTCGTGCTGCTATAATGAAAAAAATCTGGTAAAAGAAACATAAATTAGAACTTGTTAAAATACTTCTATCTTATAGTGTATAACCTAGGGATGTCGGGGCACCAGAAACTTGACATAGCTAGCCACAATCCCTTCGCACCCAAGGACTAAAATAATTGTAAAGAACGCATTATAGGACTCGTATAGTATGTTGCCATCGTACTCAATCCAAGATACATTCTATGCCTAAGAATTGGTGCCACTCACAACAGTGAAGTGTTCCTACCTCAAATGATCTAATCAGGACAGTCCTGCATAGAAGCACACATGGACCAAAGGTCCAGAATGTTTTTTCTAATGAATTTTCTTTCAGATAATATTAGATTGTGTATATTTGACAACCAGAAATAACCATTATACCTTTTCTTTCTCATCTGTCATCTCCTCTACACCTACCATGCCTCTTTGATCACTTAGGTAGTATAAATCTACTTGCACATTTCATACACAGTTGCGTACATGAATACATACACAAGTGTACAAAATTTTTTGAACATAAAATTCAGGGATCCACAAATAAGAAAAAATGTAATATTCTTTCTTGTGATAATGGCTTTATTCACACTATATTGATACATAATTTTATGCATTTCCTAGCAATGGTATAATGATTTTCTTCTTCATGTCATAACTCTTCGTTGATCTGAAACTTGGTCTCATGTGGCCATGGTGGCTTGAATTCTCCAACTCTCTATGTAAGAAGGCCTTGACATGGACCTCCTTTCTTGGTGTCAAAAGTGCTAGGATTACAGGCATGTATCATATGGCAATCAAATATTTACTTCTTAATAAAATAATACAATTTTAGTATTATATATACCATCATGTATAATCCTTTCAAGCACAAACCTTTCCCATAATGTTTTGCTACATTAGTCTTAGCCTCGTCTATAGGCTCAGTTGAAAATTTCTCAAAATGACAGTGATATTCTTTCTGATTTTTTATATTTCTTTCAAATCAGAGGACAAAATTTATTTTTCTATATTAATACCCAAAAATGTCATGCAAGGTAGAGTGAGGGATAGTTTGAGAGACTAGAGTAGCATAGAAAGTGTTCTCATGTCCTAACTCCTGTCATTTCCCATAGCTCTCAGTCTGTAGGACATGAAGACAAGTTGCTGCCTTTGTCATTGCTCGGGACTGAGTCTTCCTTCAGGGACCTCTCCAGACTAGCATACAGGGAGTGGATCAGTCTGTTTCTGAATTCCTGACCCAGGAAGACATAAAGTATTGGGTTAAGGCAACTATTGAAGGAGGCCAGGGTGCTTGCTGGGTTCACCAACATGTGAATGCTGTGTGGTGTCTCCTTGTACCAGATATTACCTAAAAGAACAATCAATTGAAAAGGGAACCAACAGATAAAGAAGCAAACGGCTACCGCAGTGAGGACACGTAAGGGACGGCTGGAATTCACAAAGCCTATTCTGCAGATCTTGACAGCCATGAGTCCATAGAAGATGACAATGAAAGACATGGGCATGCTGAAGCCAATGAGAAAACTGACGATTCCTGCAGCTGTGTTCACAGCACTGCACAGTGTGGTTGTAACCCAGGAGCTAAGGTCAGGCATGCAGTGGACTTCCCCTTTTGCATCTCTCACTGTAGTTAAGAAGAGAAAGTTTGGCAATGTAAGCAATAGAGCAAGAATCCAAGCTCCAACAACTACTTTCATGGCCAGACTCACAGTTCGGTGATTCTGAGCCCATACTGGGTGCAGGACACAAATACAGCGATCCATGGCAATGAGAGTGATCAGGAAGACACTTACAAAAAGGTTTATGTGCACAATGGTGTGAACAACTTTGCAAAGAAACCATCCAAAAAGCCATTTTCCATTCATGACCATTGAGGTGATGTGGAGTGGTAGAGTAGCCATGAAAGAGAAGTCACTCAAAGCCAGGTTCAAATAACAGATGGTGGTCACAGTGTGTACCATGCGGAATCCAGCCACCCAAATTACAAGCCCATTACCTAGCACACCAAGGACAAAAGTTATGGAGAGGACCACAACTGACATGACCCATAGAATTTCGGAGGTGGTCGAATCACGGAGTACCACTTCTGATCCATTCAGAGGGATGGAGGAGTTGGCTTCCATTTTGTCAGCATCTGAAATATTTCAACAATGATTGTTTCTCAGATGTGGCTTCATTGTACAGCAAGCACCCTTCTTGAGGTCCTACCTCACCATTCATCACACCGTAATGATTCAAGACATAATAAAGTAAACTTGGCTTCCTGTTGAATGTCTCTTATGGAATACTAGCTCTATACATTATCAAAATTGTTACTACTTTTCTACTGATTATGAAAGGATCACAAGCTCCCACATCTCAGCACTAATACTGATTTGAGGGTAGACAGAAAGCAGAATATGGGTAGGCATGAGTTTACTATGGGGAGGATAGCATTGGACAGAATAGGTTGTCCTGTGATCAAGGCTTTCCATCAGTTCTTTGCTCTCAAAGGAAAACGCAGACATTTTAAAGATGGTATTTATTTTCAAACAGAAAATGAGGAGTAGGTAGGAGGTATTGGAATACTGTACCAATGATTATGATGTCTTTTTATTTCTAGCTGTAATATTGTTACCATGGTTGTGGTATTCTTCATTGTCTGTTGAATTGTCTTTTAATTGATCACCCTTCTAGGAGCACTTTGTCACAGGAAGGCACTGCTCATTGAAGAACATAAAATCCTTATAATTTTGGTCAATCCACTGATTGTACTACTTTCCACACTATGAGTTTCAAGGAAGATTTTTTGTAAAGATTGTGAGGTGCATGTTGCCTTCACAAGGGGGAGGTTAATGTTATCTTTGCCTAAACTACATTATGACATACATTCTTTCTTTAGGAGTACATGTGTGTCTTTGTTCATGTGTTTGTGTGAGTGTATGTTGATGTTTGTGCACATTTATTTAATTGGTCCTCTGTACTAAGCAAGGCAGAGATTTGTCCAGAAGAGTTAGCTTTTCTACCTTTTCTTAGAATAAATACTGATCAATCTAGAAAATGGAATCCTTGCTGCTTCATAATGTTTTACCAGAGCTACTTACACATAGTTCGCTTTTATTTTTGGTTCTTCTAGACAAGGTTTCTCTTTATAACAGAGCCCTGGCTGTCCTGTACTCATTTTGTTGACAAGGCTGGCAACAAACTCAGAGAAATCTACATGCTTCTGCCTTCCAAGTTCTGGGATTAGCTGCATGTGCCTCCAAACCAGCCACATGGCTTAATTTTGGATAAAAATGATATAAATGGATGCCATCAGGAAACTTTTGGGATTGATTTTCTACCATTACTTTTTTCATTGATTTGCTTTTCAAGACAGGGTTTCTCTGCATAGCCTTGGCAGTCATGGACAAACTTTTAAAGACAAGTCTGGCCTCAAACTCACAGAAATAAACTTTCCTTTGCCTCCCTGAAGGGATTAAAGGTGTGCTCTACCACTCTTGGCTCTTTATTACCATTCTTAAAATATTGTTTAATATTTAATGGAGTGCATGGCTTTGTGCAAATTATAGGCTACATCTGAAACTGATGCATACATTTCAATCAATGCATCTCTGTACCTATCTTTTGTTGAGAAAAGTTGTTATATCTTTAATGCCAAATGTGGGTACTACAACAGCCACAAGCTAATATATTTTAGATTTATTTATTTGTTTGTTCATTTTAAAATTTTATGTGTTTTCTTTTATGAGTTTATGTGTACCACATGCAAACAAGCCTATGGAGCCTTCTGAATTGAAACATTTCCACCAAAAAAGAATGGGGAAGCTCATGGAGGTTATATATTAAATAGTACTCAAGTCTGAAGACATTTTGAAACTAACAATACTCAGAGGATCACTCCAAGTTCCTGGAAATAGAAAACAATTACTAGAAAAGAAGATGATGCTTAAATGTCTAGCAGAGTTTTTCTGATCTGTCAAGTTGCCAACATACAAATAATGCAAAGATACAGCTTTCATGAGTCACCATACATGGTATGGTGCGCTTTTCAGTGATGAATTTGCCTTTGAGTTGTCTCTAGATAAAGGTGACCTATCATTCATTCTACTGTAAGTAACCTCAACAAGCTCATTGGTTAATCATGTTAGACTTTTATATGATCATTACTTTGGTCACTCATTGGTTCACTGTGTATGACTAAGTAAATATTTGTGTTACACTTACCCAGTTAATGTTTGCGCAAACCAACTTAACATGCTCAACATATGATCATGCTATTCAAATTTTTATGTTAATTCATCTGATTTGTGGTCCCTGGGGACATAGGAGCCCCGGAAGAAAAGCCAAGAAGATTAGTTTGTTAAAGCTAGCATGCAAAACACAAACAACTGATATCTTACATCCTAGCAATTGATACTGTTTCAGTTCTTGATACTGGAAGCTGAGGCTGAAGATTTTATTTTTTTCTAGAACTTCTTTTTTTAAATTAATTTATTCTTGTTACATCTCAATGTTTATCCCATTCCTTGTATCCTCCCATTCTTCCCTCCCTCCCATTTTCCCATTATTCTAGAACTTCTCTACCTGGCTGATATGTTGCTATCTCCTCCTTGGGCCTGTGTGTTAAATCAGCAGGGGCATTTCTTTATTTTCATAAGGACACAGTCTATATTTCATTAGAATCCTACTTTTAGGGTCCCATGTACCTTTAATTATTACTATAAGCATTGTGTCTCTGAATAGTTACATTTAGAGGTACTGTGATTAAGGTTATAACATGAAAAGGAAAAGAAAAAAACTTTAACTTATGCCATAATATCAAATTGTAAAGAAAAATTATGACCAAGAATGCTGGAGGTAGGTCTGAAGAAACAAGTGAGCCAAAGATTTGCCTGGAGATCCAAAACAAGTTCTGAGAAGAAAACAGAGACTAGAGTGAAGTGTGACAGAAACCTAAGCTACGGAAACATACATCCAGAAGAGGCAGTCAGACTAGAGATAATGTTTTCTATTGTCTGGAGAAATAGCTCAGTGCTTAAGTGTACTGATTGCTATTTTAGAGGACCCATGCTCACTACTCATCACAAAATTGTGCCTAAAACAATCTGTAAATTAAGTTTCATGCCATCTTATATCTCCTTCTGGTCTGGGGGAGAAGCATACTTCTGGTGCCTAGACATATATACAGAAAAATAACCCCATACCTACACAACTAAATATATTGAATATATACTGGAAAGTATTTTCTATCTCTAATATGTATATGTTTTTCACTGAAGTGAAGTTTTTTCTGTAGGCTCTGTATAAGTTTTTCTGTCTGTTATATTCAAACAAAAAAAACCTGTGAATTATATGACTCTGAAATTACAAGTAAACTGATTGATCATCATTAATCATGGACCAACTCACATGTTTTTACATAGCCTATGAGTCAAGAATTTTTATTTTTTTGTTTTACTGACTGGAGGAAACAAAGCAAAAAATGTTGTGTTTTATAAAGGCGTCCACAATCCAGTTGTTATGCTCTTAAAGGAAGATATTTTGGCAGAGTACCACACCCCTTGTTATAGTTGTTGATGTCGTCACATTGTTAAACTGAGATATGAACTTTCCAGCTTACCAGTGTGAAGTATTTACTATCTCACTTTTATAGAAAATTCTCAGTGCCAGGGAAAAGACTTGCCAATCACTCAACTATTGTATGAACTAGACCCGGTCCTTATGGGTAGCCTTCTTTGTTTACAAAAGCCATCGCAGATAGTTCATTTACTAATAGGACTGAAGGATTGGTTTTAACATGAATGGTTCTAGTCACTCAGCATAGTCAATGCCATTTCTATTTGTTTTTATTTTTTCTATGTTGGACAATGAGCCACCTAAGACAGAAACCCCCTTAAAGACTTTCATTCTTTGCTTCATTATATGAATTGTGCTGCTACTCATGCCCTCCTCTAGGAATTTTCACAGGCGTTGGTGTGACAACCACAGGCTGCTTTGCAGCAAATAATAAAGCTTACCTGCCTTTCAGTAAAGAGATTGGTGAACTCGTAAGTAATCTCCTCTGCCATCATCAGTAAGAACAATCAGATTTCACTGCACTTCACAATTTGGCCAGCAATTATTTTCTATGGATTCTCTTGGCATTTGTGTTTTCTTGACACCTGGGCCACTTTCTATGCAAAATGACGCACTTTGATATTTAAATTATACCAGAAGTCTTCAGTGTATGTTTGGTATACATTCATTTGCATACCTCTTCCTGCCCTTGAGAAGAGTCTAAAATGTGTCTTTTAGAAACCACCACAAAGTTAAGTTGTTAGAAGTTTGGACTATCGCAGGATTCATTTAGGTCATCATAGCTGAGTGGTTAATGCTTTATCTCCACTGACTCTGTTAACTCTTCGCATCTGGCTTTCTCTGGGTGTCTGGTTCCTGTGCCACTCAATTACAGCTCTGATTCTCACCACGTAATACAGAATATACTTCCTTAGGACATTGCCTTAGGATCCCATTTATTTTAATTATAAATTTAAATAATCTGTTTCTGAATAGTCCCGTTCTGGACTAACTCATGTAGAGAAACTTTTTGAACGCCTAAATCTCTTCCTTACTGACATCTATAGGATTGGACTTATGACTCCAATCAAAGAAGAAGAATGTGTTCAGGATCTGAGTTTCTAGAAGTATTCTTCTCATTCCTCAAATATTTTTACAACAGGAAATAATAGTTTAGTGTTGATGTCACTGTAAATCTTATGGTTGCCAGCTTTTTGCTTCCTGGTTTCAGTTATATTTTTATTTCTCATTTTGGAACATTTTTATTTTACTGAAACTGTTAGAATCAGGCCACTTCTTCCAGGGAAATAGACTTATAGCTGTCCAGAGGAAGGTCCAAAGCTTCTGGAAAGCACAAATGAGAGACGTTTTCCTGGAAGTGGGCAAAATTTGGCAAGGTAACACTGAACAGACTGGAAGCAGAAGAAAATCTGAAATGGGCTGCAGAAGACTGTTGCTGTAGCTCACTTGGCTCTGCAAAGCACAATCTCAGGTGTGGTGTCACATAACTGTAACCTGAAAATTCTGAAGATGAGTTCATTCCATGTAGAGCATTGAAGTTGAATAGTAATATGAGATTCATGTGTGGTTTTTGATTAGACAGCTGAAGCAAATGATTTAAAGAAATAGGAAGCCAGAGGACTCTAGTAATAACATTTTTGCAAGAGGGTTTGCTCTGAACAAATTGATCCTTTTTTTGATTCTCAGCATTGCATAAAAACATGTATGGGAGTGCACTTTGCCTAACAGAAACTTTTTAGGTTCATGAGGTCCCATTTATTAATTGTTGACCTTAAAGCCTGAGCTGTTGGTGTTCTGTTCAGGAAGTTGTCTCCTGTGCCAATGAGTTCAAGGCTCTTCCCCACTATTTCTTCTAACAGATTTAGTGTGTCTGGTTTTCTGTTGAGATCTTTAATCCACTTGGACTTTAGTTTTGTGCAGGGTGATAAATCTAGATGTATTTTCATTTTTCTACATGTAGCCATCCAGTTAGACCAGCTCCATTTGTTGAAGATGCTATCTTTCTTCCATTGTATGGATTTGGCTTCTTAGTAAAAAAAAAAAAATCAAGTGTCTATAGTTTTGTGGATTTATTTCTTGGTCTTAAATTCAATTCCATTGATCCACCAGCCTATGTTTATGCCAGTACCATGACATTTTAATTACTGCTGCTCTATAGTGCAGCTTGAGATCAAGAATGCAGTCATTCTTAAGATATTTTATTGTACAGATTTGTTTCTTCTATTTTAGGATTTTTGTCTATCTATATGACATCAAGAATTGATCTTTCCTCTCTCCCCACATCCTCGCCAGCATGTGGTGTCGCTTGAATTTTTGATCTTAGCCATTCTGATGGGTGTAAGATGGAATCTCAGAGTTGTTTTGATTTGCATTTCCCTGATGACTAAGGAGGTTGAGCATTTCTTTAAGTGTTTCTCAGCCATTTGATACTCCTCTGTTGAGAATTCTCTGTTTAGTTCCAAGCCCCATTTCTCAATTGGGTTATTTGGTTTGGTGGTGTTTAATTTCTTGAGTTCTTTATATATTTTGGATATTAGACCTTTGTCAGATGTAGGGTTGGTGAAGATTTTTTCCCAGTCTGTAGGCTGTCGCTTTGTTCTCTTGACAGTGTCTCCTGCCTTACAGAAGCTTCTCAGCCTCATGAGGTCCCATTTATTAATGGTTGACATTAAGGCCTGGGCCGTTGGTGTTCTGTTCAGGAAGTTGTCTCCTGTGCCAATATGTTCCAGGCTCTTTCCCACTTTTTCTTCTAAGTGGCTTAGTGTCTCTGGTTTTATGTTGAGGTCTTTAATCCACTTGGATTTGAGTTTTGTGCAAGGTGACAAATATGGGTCCAGTTTCATTTTTTTACACATAGACCTCCAGTTAGACCAGCACCATTTGTTGAAGATGCTATCCTTTTTCCATTGAATGGATTTGGCTTCTTTGTCAAAAATCAAGTGACCATATGTGTGTGGATTCATATCTGGGTCTTCGATTCGATTCCACTGATCAACCAGCCTGTTGCTGTGCCAGTACCATGCTGTTTTTAAGTACTATTGCTTTATAGTACAGTTTGAGATCAGGTATGGAGATTCCTCCGGAGCATCTTTTATTGTACAAGATTGTTTTAGCTATTCTGGGTTTTTTGTTTTTCCATATGAAGTTCAGAATTGAACTTTCAATGTCTTTTCATTGCTGGTGGGAATGCAAACTAGTACAGCCACTTTGGAAATCTATCTGGTGCTATCTCAGAAAAATGGGAATAGGGCTTCCTCAAGACCCAGCTATTCCACTCCTTGGAATATACCCAGAAGATGCTCCAGCACACAACAAGAAAATTTGCTCAACCATGTTCATAGCAGCCTTATTCATAATAGCCAGAACATGGAAACAGCCTAAGTGTCCCTCAGTAGAAGAGTGGATAAAGAAACTGTGGTACATATACACTATGGAATACTACTCAGCTATTAAAAACAAGGAATTCCCGAAATTTGTGGATAAATGGATTGAGCTAGAAATGATCATAATGAGTGAGTTAACCCAGAAGCAGAAAGAATCAAATGGTATATACTCACTTATATCTGCATACTAGCCCAAGGGGCATGTCCCACGAAAGCCTTCACTTACCAGGAAACTGGGACAGAGGGGAAGGCATCCTATTGGGACTCTAAATGAGAGACGCATGGGAGAACAGCAAAATAAAAGGATCCAGAGGGTCCTAGAAATCTACAAGTAGAGCAATATGATAGGCAGATTTGGGCCCAGGGGTCCCGCTCAAACTAAGGCACCAGCCAAGGACAATACAGGAGGTAAACTTTAAACCCCTTCCCAGATCTAGCCAATGGTCAGAATATTCTCCACAGTTGAGTGGAGAGTGTGATACGACTTTCTCACATACTCTGGTGCCTCACATTTGACCATGTCCCCTGGAGGGGGAGACCTGGTGGCACTCAGAGGAAGGACAGCAAGTAGCCAAGAAGAGACTTGATACCCTATGAGAATATATAGGGGGACGTAATCCCCCTCAGGAACAGTCATAGGGGAGGGGAATAATGGGAAAGTGGGGGGGGGGGAGGAATGGGAGGATACAAGGGATGGGATAAACATTGAGATGTAACAAGAATAAATTAATAAAAAAAAAAAAAAAGAAAAAAAAAAAAAAAAAAAAAAAAAAAAAGAATTGATCTTTCAAGGTCTTTAAAAATTTGTGTAGGTATTTTGATAAAGATTGCATTGAATCTGTAGATTTCTTTGGTAAGATGGCCATTTTCACTGTGTTGATTGTCCTGATCCATGAATATGGGAGATCTTTCCATCTTCTGATATCTTCTTCAATTTCTTTCTTTAGATACTTGAAGATTTTTTTTATACCAGGTTTTCACTCGCATGGTTAAAGTTATAACATGGTACTTTATATTATTTGTGGCTATTGTATAAGGTGTAGTTTCCCTAAAATCTCTCTCTCTCTCTTTCTCTGGTTTTTCAAGACAGGGTTTCTTTGTGTAGACTTGGTTGTCCTAGACTTCTTTGTAGACCAGGCTGGCCATGAATTCATAGTGATTCATCTGGCTCTGCCTCCTGAGTGCTGGGATTAAAGGTGTGTGCCACCATGCCCTAATTTCTTTTTCAGCCCATTTTTCATTTGTATACAGCAGGGCTACTGATTTTTTTGAGCTTATTTTGTATCCAGCCACTTTGCTGAAGGTGTTTATGAGCTGTAGGAGTTCCTTGGTAGAATTTTTTGGGTCACTTATGTATGCTATCATATCATCCATGAATAGTGATTATTTGACTTCTTCCTTTCTAATATGTAACCCATTGATGTCTTTTAGTTGTCCTACAGACTCTGAAAAGATCTTCACCAACCCTACATCTGACAAAGGGATAATGTCCAGAATATATAAAGAAACTCTTAAGAAATTAAATACCACCAAACCAAATAACCCAATGAAAAAAATTGGGTACAGCACTAAACAGGGAATTCTAAATGGAGGAATATCAAGTGGCCGAGAAACACTTAAAGAAATGCTCAACATTCTTAGTCATCAGGGAAGTGCAAATCAAAACAACTTTGAGATTCTATCTTACACCTATCAGAATGGTTAAGATAAAAAACTCAAGTGACAGCAGATGCTGGTGAGGATGTGGAGAAAGAGGAGCACTCTTCACTTGCTGTAAACTTGTACAAACTTGGAAATCTATGTGGTACTTTCTCAGAAAACTTGGAATAGTGCTACCTAGAGACCCAGCTATTCCATTCCTGAGAATATACCCAAAAGAAGCTCCACCATAAAATGAGAACATTTGCTTAACTATGTTCACAGAAGCTTTATTTGCAGTAGCCAGAATCTGGAAACATCCTAGTTGTCTCTCAACCAAAGAATGGATGAAGAAGCTCTGGTACATTTACACAATGGAATACTATTCAGCTATGAAAAACAAGGAACTCTTGACATTTTCAGGCAGATGGTTGGAACTAGAAATGATCAACCTAAGTGATATAACCCAGACCCCGAAAGACACACATGGTATATACTCACTAATGAGTGGATATAAGCCCAACATAGATGTCCTCTGAAAGACTCCACCCAGTGGAGGATTGGGACAAATACTGGGACTTGCAGCTGAACTGTGGTTGAAGAAGTTCAAATTGTATGGAAGAGTTGGGGGATGGAAGATGGAATGGGGAAGTTGTTAGGAGCTCCATAAGGAGACTATCAAGTCTGGCAGATCTGCTCCCAGGGGTGCCTGCAACCTGATGCAACAGCCAAGGATATTGCAAGCAGAGGACAGCTAATGGACAGCTCATTTTCCACATGGGGAGTGGGGAACATTGAGTATCTCCTCTGACAAAACTCTGGTGCCTGCAGTTTGATCACTGACCCTTGCGGGAGAGACCCTGTGGGAACACAATGGAAGGGGATGCAGTCTACCCAAATGAGACCTGAAAGACTGTGGTCAGATGGTGGGGGAGGAGGACCCTTGTGTCAGAGGTCTAGGGGAGGGGAATAGGACAGAAAAGTGATGGCGGGTGGGAACAGGAAGATAAGAGCAAGGGATAACAATCAGGATGTGATGTGAATAAATTATAACAATAATAAACAAATTAAAAAAAAAACACCACAAGAAACTATGCATGGACTTATAGGACAATAATCCCAGATCTCGGAAAATAAAGGCAGGAAGATCAAAACTTTCCTTGCCAATTTTGAGGCCAGCATTTATGTCTGAAACACCAGTAAAAACCCAACAAAAAAAGAATAAACAAAGGAGTAGCAGGAAAAAGAGGTGAGGAGGAGGATGGACAGTGGAAAAGACATCCAGTAAGGTCAAGATATACCTGTAATCCTAGCCCTTGAGAAACATATATAGAATGTATGTTGTGAGTATAAGCCTAGCTTCGACTACATAGAAGTCTCTAGACAAAACAGGTCTACATTACATTGTGAGATGCTATTATAAAATCAGAAATGATTTTAATATCTTATTTTGTCAAATATTTATCTAAACTTATGTAGCCAAATTATCATTTCACCATGCAATTGATACAAGATTATTAATGACATAATACACATTAATTTCTTGACAGCATGACATTAAAATTTGATAAACATTTGTACTATTCCTTTCATCACCTTAGACTATCTCCTAGATGAGACATCCCACATGCAGAAATATCTGAGCAGGGTAAGAAAGAGACTTTTGCTGGAATTTCAGTTTAGGAGACTAAGCCCAACAGTTAGTTTGAATGTTGAATGTTTGCTCCCTCATGTGCACAATACAAATTGTAAAATGGTCATCATTATTCAATATATTCTACATGCCTACTGAATAGAGTGTGTACAAAATGAGAGCTCCAGAATAGAAATGGGAGGAACTAGCAGGTATAAATAAATATTTACTGAACATTTTGATACTTTGGGAGACCCTCCTACTTGTATTCTTAGGAAAACCTTATAACCTTTTACAAGTTTTATTCTTTTCTATTTAAAATCAAATTTCATTAATTTGAAAATTCTATGGAATGATTTTAATCATATCTACCCTCCTCACTAACTTCTGCTAGATTCTCAATGCTGACTTTGTGGTCTTTGTCTTTCTGTCTCTTTGCCTCTGCCTCTCTCTCTCTCTCTCTCTCTCTCTCTCTCCCCCTCTCTTTCTCTCTTTCTCTCTCTCTCTCTGTCTCTTTTCCTGACTCACTCTCCATCTCTGCAACTCTCCATCTCACCTATTCAGTCATGTTTGTGTTGACCAAATACTCTTGTGCAGGTAAACTTCCCTAGAGTGTGTTCAATACACCAGGTAGACCAACATTGAAAAAAATATTTTTCTTTCAAAGCAGCCACCAAACACCAAAAGTTATTCAGATAGGAGTGCGTCTCGTACCCCTATCACTTCCTCTGGTCTGTTTTTTTTTTTTTTTTTTTTTTGCTTGAGATTATGTAGGTCTTGTGCATGCTATTTCAATTGTTGTGTCCTCATATTTTTCTGCATTCTGACCTGGGGTATCCACATTGCATATATACCCAAGTCCAAAGAAGTGCGCATGTACTTACAGGAACACACACACACACACACACACACACACACACACACACACACACCCTACCTACTATATAAAGCTGCCTCTAGTTGTGCTAGCTGAAACCTCAGAACTCTAATATGTCAGCCTTTGAGTGACTGAGACAACAGGATGATGAATCTATGCCATTTTTAGCTACATAGTATATTACAGTTCTATATCATCTATATAACAGGACCCCCATCTTTAGAAATAGAAATGAAAAACATTTGGAAGGTTTGTTCTGTGGGAGACTTCTAGCATGACTCAGTGTTGGGTTTTGATTTACTGTGGTACTCCCTTGGGCTAGTATGCAGATATAAGTGAGTATATACCATTTGATTCTTTCTGCTTCTGGGTTAACTCACTCATTATGATCATTTCTAGCTCAATCCATTTATCCACAAATTTCGGGAATTCCTTGTTTTTAAGAGCTGAGTAGTATTCCATAGTGTATATGTACCACAGTTTCTTTATCCACTCAAAGCCTTCACTTACCAGGAAACTGGGACAGAGGGGAGGGCATCCTATTGGGACTCTAAATAAGAGATGCATGGGAGAATAGCAAAATAAAAGGATACAGAGGGTCCTAGAAACCTACAAGTAGAACATTATGATAGGCAGATTTGGGCCCAGGGGTCCCGCTCAAACTAAGGCACCAGCCAAGGACAATACAGGAGGTAAACTTTAAACTCCTACCCAGATCTAGCCAATGGTCAGAATATTCTCCACAGTTGAGTGGAGAGTGGGATATGACTTTCTCACGTACTCTGGTGCCTCACATTTGACCATGTCCCCTGGAGGGGGAGACCTGGTGGCACTCAGACGAAGGACAGCAGGTAGCCAAGAAGAGACTTGATACCCTATGAGCATATACAGGGGGAGGTAATCCCCCTCAGGAACAGTCATAGGGGAGGGGAATAATGGGAAAATGGGAGGGGGGGAAAGGGAGGATACAAGGGATGGGATAAACATTGAGATGTAACAAGAATAAATTAATTAAAAAAAAAAAAGAAAAAAAGAAAAAGATTCAGCATGGTTATGCTGTGTAATGCCCAATCTTATGAAGCTAAGAAAGTTTATGGAGAATTTAAGAATAACCCGGGTTATATATTAAGGTGTCACCTCAGACAAATAGTAATTCATGATTTTCAATTTTTTTTTGTGCCCAACTCCTCCAAGAAAACATCATACCAGAAAACAGATAAATAATGGTAATAGAGGGCAGTCTTTCTCAGTTTACATATGTGCCTTTGAATTGAGACCAAAATCCTCCACAACACTCAATAATATAACACAGATCATTTTATACTTATTATTCTGGGTTACATCTTGCTTGTTCTAGACACGAAAACACTTTTGTAGAATGATTAGATGATCACTGTGAATTAATCCAGCAGTGATATCTGAATACTTTCTTTGAAATTATGGACAGAAAATTTCTGTGTGGTAATCTCAGAGCATCAGAAACAAAGGGACGAGGTGGGATAACATGCTGCTAGAAATGTTGCCTCCAGTAGTGAGACTTGAAAATAGTATCATTGTCAAGTGTAATTATGTATTTGGTGAAACAAAACAAAATGAAGATGCTTGTTAGAAGCAGGATGGTTTTAGTGGATTTGGCCCCTTTAGTGGATAGGAAAGTCTGTGGAAGATACTGAATGTATGGAAATGGCTCACCCTCTGATGGTGTCTGCAGAGAAGAAGAATCATGTATAAACTGACATCAACCATGAGTCTAATCAATATATAATCTAAGAGAGTCATCAGTAGTGACACTTGAGATGAACTAATCCCATAATCCTGTGGTTTAGTAGAATTCTGCACATGCTGAAAGCCTTCAATGTGGATAGGACTAAAGATGTTTATCAGCAGGGTAGATATGCAACACAGAAAGCAGGAAACACTGGTCTTCCAAGCTTTTCCTTTGATCCCCATTGACCTACTGACTCTGGGACTTATGACTATTGCCTGAAAATTACTCAAGAGGCAAGTTATACATAGAAAGAGGTCCTGACCCACTCTGTGCATAAATAAGGCAGCTTTACACTCATGGTTTTCCAGAATCTGTGTTATTCCTGAGGTATATATGCTGTGTAGAATTCCCTTGAAGAAAAGAGGCAAAAAATTCCTCACAGCGATGTTAGTGAGTATGAGGTGGGTGGGCCGTGGTACCTGACTAATACAGGGCATAAAGGCATAGAATACAGAAACAAAGGCATCAGCCAATACCCTGACTCCATTCTGTGCCAGGAAAAGTAATCTGAATATAAAATCACCAAAAGCCATTCCAAGATTGAAGAAAAAAGTTATACAAAATGACCAGGAAGCCATAGATTAGACCTCAATTTTGACTTAATTTTTTTCTTGTTTAAGATAGAAAATCAAAATACTAAGACTGTAACATTTATATAGTTCCTGATTGTGTCATGGTTCTTCTTGTTATAGGTACTTTATTGTATATATATGTAATAATGTATATGTAAAAAATAAAAAATGAAGGTCCCGGACCCTTATGAACTTCCCTTCATGAAGACACTGATTATATTTAAGAGTATTGCACACCAATGATCCAAAATATCCAAATTCTATTTTCCAGATTCTTCATTGTATGTCAGAGATAACATCCACAAAGTAAAGCATGGTTTACATTAAGAATATTTCATAAATATCACTGTGCATAAGAATAGGCTGGTACTCCTCAGATTAATATACCTGGGTCACTTCTTAAAGTGTCAGAGCCTTGTGTAGGAGATACTTGTACAAACTATGATAACAGCAAAATTCCAAATGACTGGGCTTGGTAGCACCAATGTTTGATCTCAGTGCTCCAAAGGCAGGTACTGAGAGATGTCTTTGATCTTGATGCTATTTTGTCTAAAGTGGTAATTCCAGGACACCCAGTGTTACATGGTGAAACCCTGTCTCAAAACAATGACATAAATAAATACATATATACATAATCTTAAGTCATGCCATAAAATAAATGGCCCTATCAAAATATATGTCAGTGCATCTCTACTTAGTTTTTCCATAATAATAAGTATATATTTTTGATAATTTACTTAATAAATTGTTTTGAAATTATTAAATTACTATATAAATATTATAAGTAATAAAAATACTAGTAATACATAGACATGAATTAATTTGTTCTTCTATATACTCTTATCCCTCTTCTCTGGAGAAACCCTTTACAGTTTTAGTTATATCCTCATAAAAAAAAGATATAAAAGTAAATAAAATGGAATATTTACATTTGAATTCATTTCAGACATTTAATTTTTGAAAGTTAAAATAAAGGTCTTGTTTACAGCTCATGGCCCAAGATGTTATGGTGAAAACATAAATTAAGAAAATAAGTTATTCTGAGCATGGTGGCACACCTTTAATCTAAGAATGTGGGAGGCAGAACCAGGTGGTTTTTTTTTTGTGAGTCTAAGGTCAGCCTGGTCAATATGGAGAGTTAGATTTTGTCTATAAAAGGAAGAGACAGAGTGTATGATTGGTCACAGAAGGAATAGAAAAGAACAAATAAACAAACAAAAGCTGCATGGTTCCATGGTTAAGAGTTTGCTGCCCTTGTAGAGAGTATTGGTTCAGCTCTTAGCATCCATATCAGGCCGTTCACCACCTCCTACACTAGAGTTCAATGGATATCTGGTAGTCTTTGGATTCTGCAAGCATCACATAGATATTCTGCATGAGTTTATATGCACATAAACTCATACAGGAAAACATAAAAACACATATGAAAAAATAATAAATACATGTAGAATGAAAAAAAAGAATGTATAGTGGTTATGTGAGGCCATAGCAATAATGTAAAGAAAGTTCAATGATGTGAAGATCAGTAGTACCAGTTGCTATTTTAGAAAGGGAAATCAATCTTACTGCCACTAATTGTACTTTTAAAATAGCTATCTTGTTAGATTTGCTTCATATTGTGGCAGATGAGAATCTGATTACAAAGGAAGCAATGAACAGGAACCAAAACAACAAGTCATATTTTCTGTTCCAAATAAGAAATATTTGAAAACAATGATGGTCACAAGTAGGTGATAATGCATCTGTCTTTATGTCTAGACATACACATGCATTTTTATGTATGCCATTCCATATATAGAAAGAAAAAATTTCAGGATGAGTGGAAGGGGGACTCCCATTTCAATCAGTATGGTTTGTTTTTTACTGCAACTTTAAGTTAATAGAATTCTGTAGGGGAAATTTTCATGGAAAAAAATCTGTAGATGACCTAATACTCTAGTTGGAAATATTTAGAGAGTCCCTGATATGTTAATAATAAAAGATTTTGAAGAGAAGCAAACTATCATTATTATATATACATGTGGATATGTATATATAATACATAAATATATTTATGATACCCTTTGGGACTAAGGTTGTAGCTCAATAGTTGAGCAAATTCTTGTGTCATGTCAACAGTTTCTTATTTGAGCTGGTTCTTTTGTTGTCAATTTGAGATTAGCTATGGCCATCTGGTAAGAAAGACCTTTAACTGAGCAAATATCTTCATCAGATTGGCTTGTGGTCAAGACTGATGAATTTTCTTTATTAGTTTTTAATGTGAGAAGTCCCAGCCCACTGAGTTGATATCACCTTAAGGCAGAGTTGTATAAGAAGGCTGGCTGAGCAAACTATGAAGTATAGTAAAGTAATCAGTGTTCCTCCGTTGCCTCTGACATCAAGACTAATACACCAAAGAGACCAATAGGCAGAGTAGGACTGGAAGATCTGCCTCCCCTGGACTGTATACAAGTGAAACATGTTCAAGCAAAGAGTTCAGTAGCCAAACATGGGAGAGGTCTATAAGGACACACAATCATACTAACCAGCAGAGTGCATTTATGTGCATGTTTTTGCTGCTGACACACCCACTCATTGTAGAAAGCACTGTCCCTTTCCTAATAATCTGTTTCCATTTCTATTTCTAACCTCATATCTACATTAAAATCCTTTCTTCTTGTAGGCAAGAGCCTGTAAACTAGTGCCCTTCTAACGAGGGTAATCAGAAACCTTGTGAATATATACCATTATGAGCATATAAGAACACATTTCAAAATATTTGATAAAAGTGAGTTGAACCAGGATATGCCGTTGTCTATGGAGAAAGCCCATGAGGTCTCTACTCACACAAAGAGCTATAGGCAACAAAGGAATGTTGAGATCTGGAAAAAATATTCTTCCAAGGATAGGGCACTTCCAATTGTTTATCCAATACCAAATAGGTAATTCCTGAAAATACACATACAAGTAACATTATATAGACTGAGCAGATTGTATTCTCAATATATATATATATTTTCAAGTTATATATGAGTGCAATACCAATTGATGATAATAGAGACCATAAATTTGAAAGAGAACTATGGGTAATGTGGGAAGGGAACAGACCAAATGAAAGTTGAAATAATATGTTTATATTATAATCTCAGGGGGCTGGAGAGATGGCTCAGTGGTTAAGAGCACCGCCTGCTGTTCCAGAGGTCCTGAGTCCAATTCCCAGCAACCATATGGTGGCTCACAGCCATCTATAATATAATCTGATACCCTCTTCTGCAGATAAGCACTCATTTGCAATAAATAAATATATTATAATCTCAACAATAGAAGACATTAATATTTAATTAACAGCCTAATTATCAAAAGTATTTAATTAGCAACAAGTTCCTCAAAGTTTCTGTTTACCATCTTCTATGGAAATACACATAGTAGTACAGAGAGCAGAGCAACTCACACAAGTACAAATTGTTTCTACATAGAGAATATTTGGCTTTCAGGATCTCTCTATGCTATCCTAGATTGCCCTGCAGTACTTATTTCTCTAATATCATGAATAGACATTTAATATCTCTGTTATAAAATCTAGAATCCACATAAAAGTAGAACAAAGAACTGACTCCATAAAATTGTCCCATCACCTCCATCTCTGCACTGTGGTGTGCATTTACTTACTCTATCTCTGCCTCTGCCTGTGCCTCTGTCTCTGATTCTGTCTTTGTCTCTGCCTCTTTGTTTCTTCTCTTTTTCTTTGTATATGTGTTTTTCATTCTCTCTTACACACATAAATAAGTAAATAAGTAAATATTTAAAATATCTAATAAGCAGTAAATAACACGTTTCTTGTTTTCACATTTGGATGTGACTAAGCCACAAGAAAGAAAAACAAGTGTACTGTATAAAAAAAGGGTTTCTGACACTGTTCGTGATATATGCATATCAGCGATCGTGCCTTGACTCAGTTTGTGCTGCTGTGCCTAAGTACTTGAGTAAGAGGTTCACAAACAACAGAAATCCTCTCAGTGTTTCAAGTTGATGCCTGAGACCAAAATAGCTTTCTGTAATAGGGAAGGAAGCATTGAGTGATGGAGAATCGCCTCCTGAGGGCTCATAAAGCCTTTTTTTCTCCTGGTTACTCATTGCTTCCTGTCATGGCAGAGACTAGAATAAAAAGACAGGTCTCTGAACTCCGTTTTCAACAAATATATTCTACTCATGAACACTCTCTCAAGATAGCATTACTCAGTTCCCCAAAAACAAAAAATGGTGACATGTGCAAAAATTTCACCTAGGATTGCTCTTGTGCTAGGCACTGATCCAAAAGTTTTAATTATGGGACTGCAAGCACCCTTTAGACAACCAAAGGTGCTAAAATTTGCAATCATCATTCTTATATGACATCTGATAGCAAAGCCACATGGAAAGATATACTGGGTCACTGAAAATAATGCAAAAATGTGGAAATTGACAAGGGCATTTAACTTGGTATCCCAGGCTGTAAGAGGTTGGTTTTACTTTGTGTGACACAGAGGAGAGGACAGGCTTCTGCAACCCAGGCTGTCATGTGGGTTTGATCTCTCTCACCTAGCTTTCCATAGTTTTCTCTATGAAACATAAAACAAGCTCAGTGAGATAATATGAACAGGACAAAACAAATACGCAGAGAAGCGTGACATCTCTGAGTGTTTCAGTGACATATTACTTAAAAAAGAGGCAGGTAAAAAGAGGGATAGAGACACTAACTAGAACAAAAGGGCAGAAATTTAGATTGAAACGCAAGACTCATCAAGATATTCTACATAGAAAGTATATTTTTCTCTGCCTAGGGATGTTGTTCAGATAGTAAAACACGTAGAATGTCTCTGTAGCTTTTGTGAATATCTTTTTGGAATACCCAGTGCTGCATGAACTGGGTGTGGTCAAACACTTCTCTAACCCCGACACTTAGGGAGATACGTGTAGTATGGCCAGAAATTCAGGGTCATTCTAGGCTACATAGCAAGTCTGAGGTCGGTATAGGCTATATGATACTAGATTAAAGGCAAAACAAACAAACAACATCTCCCAAGACCTAACATTTACATTTCTGACCTATATCTGCAGTAAAGTGGCTTAGAGGTATTTCAAGGAGACAGCAATTGTCAAGATTTTGCTTTCATCTGTGGTTCTGAGTCTGAGTTCAGAACTCTCATATTGGTTCGTACTGAACAGTCATGCCAAAAATAATCTTGTCATGTTGTCAATTAAAATAGAATTTATATTTTTTCTAATTTTAAATAAATATAAAAGTATATTTTTATAAATATTTTACCTTTATTTTTATATTTATTTTAAGTGTGTGTGTGTGTGTGTGTGTGTGTGTGTGTGTGTGTGTGTGTGTGTGTGTGGTGTATTATATGTTTGGTGGTGGAAGTGTTGCCAGAGTGCAGATGGGGGTGTACGATTTTCTGAATGTGTAGTGACTGGCAGCTGTGAGCTGCCTCACATGAGTGATGTGAACACAGCTTGGATCTTGCAAAATCAGAAAGAACTGTGAGCCATCTCCTTACTCTCTCTTTTCCTATTTTGCCCAGGTAAAAATTGAGAAACAGTGGTGATAAAATGGCTACTGACTACTTGTTACTCTTTCAGAGTACCTGAATTCAGTTCTCAGCTCTCACATAAGGAAGATAACAACTGTGTGTAACTTCCAATCCAGGGTATCCGACACATTCTCCTACTTCTGAGGGAACCCACACAGGTGGGAGATACAAACACAAACTCTCTCTCTCTCTCTCTCTCTCTCTCTCTCTCTCTCTCTCTCTCTCTCTCTCTCTCTCACACACACACACACACACACACACATTTTATAGCAACATAAAGTAGCTCACTAGCTTCAGTGTAGCTGCCTGGGACAGAGAAGCCAGCTCTCTTAAATGACAGGAAGAAATTTGACAGGATCTATAGACATCTTCATAATCTTAACTATGATAAAGTGTGTGTGTGTGTGTGAATGTTTCCAAGAAACTAAAATCATGAACTTTAGACTTAGAAAATACCAGCTCATTCCTTATATTTTAATCCAGCCACATCACTAAAAGAATATACAAAACAATGTAAGAGTGGAAAATTCTTGTAATCTGGGGAGCCCACAGCTACAGCAATGCGCAGACTAGGCCTGATGTCATATCAGATCCATCAGCTGTTGTTTTCTTACACTTACACTTTCTGGAGCAAGCTAACTCCCACTTCTTGTATACAAATGTATAGCTTATAGTTTTCTCCTCTCTTTGCTTCTCTGTGTTTCTCAGAGTGGAGAATATGCAGATTTCTAAGACAGAACCTCAAAAATAAAAGCAAACAAGAAAGAAAATTAAGAGGGCTATGCCATTGCATGGAAGCTGCGTGGACTGAATGTCTTATCATCTTATGTACAAAATACTGGCTCTGCAGTGGGGCAGCAGAGGCCAACATGACTATTTCCTAGATACCAGCTATGCTCTGGTAAAGTCACTGTTTACTTGCTATGGTTAGATAGTTTCTTAGCTTCTGTTTTATGAGTACAAGAAACACATGATCTGAAGAGCACTTCAGCCTCTCAGTTCATAGGAACCAAGTCAGGAATTACAACCCCTATTTTTAATTGGCTACAGAAGCCGAAGGTTTATTAAGTGTTGCTTATAAATTGTGACTTATACTGAAGCGAGCAGATATCAGTTCCGTTAACCCATGGTCCCTCAGTCCTTACAGGTGCAAGTAAACCCAGACATCTGTGTGTGGCTGTTTGGGTCTATATTTGTGTGTGTTTTTTATGTGTCTGTGTATAAATATACATAGTAGGTACCATAGTTCTAAAGTTTGAACATACAGCCTAATCTCCAAATCCCAAGTCTGTCCTCCACACTCTGGGACACTGTATAGTTCCTGGACTAAAAGAAAAATGAAGCTGGCATATTGAAACTCTCAGACCCAACATACACCCTCAGCCAAGATATCTGGGTGTTAATGGACTTTCTTGTCTGTTGTATTTCACATTCTTGCATCATTCTATAAAAACAGAAGCAGTGAATTGTATAGGCCTGGGAGAAAACGTCTTTTCTATTCAATTCTTCTCATGCTCTCCCCTTGCAGTCAACCCCATACCCATCTGGAAATTGGACCAAAAGTAATCACTCACCAGGGCTGAGCTCCACTGATAGCACAGGATCAGGACTGTGGCACTCAGTAGACTTGAGCCACCTGCAACCAGTTCAGTTATAGGTCCTCAGACTCCCTGAGTTCACCTCTGCATCTGGAGGTGCAATTACTTTGTCACTGACTGAGCACTGAAAACTTCAGCGAAGGGACCATTACGTACCTGCGAAGGGGCTGTAATTAAGTTCCAGGACAAATCATCACGTCCTGGGGATTATTAAGAGCTGATTTAATTAGCATTGATGCAAACTTCCAGGAGTCCAATGAGCTGCATCTGAAATGCAGAGAAAAAGTTAATAAGTGGGTCAGCTCTACCCTTTCTCTGGTCCACTCACATGACAGATGAGTTCTTTGTCACCTTGATGACAGCACTTGTGCTATTATTTCAAAGTGAGGATAAGAAGGCTGTCTTGAGGATACGTATGTGAATACTAGTAAGTCTTATACCTATACCTACCTCACGTTTTGGCAACCTTGAAGAAGCCTATCCCACTCACCTACTCAAATTTGCACCTTTGCACTATCGTGGACCTAGGGCAGCAGGGAGAACAAAGGACATCATATTCTATTTCTGGATCCATTTCAGCCTCTTTATTGAGGCTCTTCTATAAATATTTTTATTAGAACCTGAACAACTTGGATGGAGGAAGAAGCCTCAGTGGGTAAAAGCACTTTCAATGCAAACAAAAACCTGAGTTCAAACCCTCAACACCCATATAAAAGCCTGACACTAAGGAAAGTGTTTGTTCTGCCCAGAGTTCTGAAGGTTAGAATGGAAACCTCTACTAAAGACTCCTTGAAAGCTTGACTGTCAGCTAGCTTGATGTACACAATAGGAGAGAAAAAGGTCCTTGACGTAAACAAGGTTAAATGTAAAACACCCATGTCTAAGAGTGCTTTCTTACTAACAGATGTGTACAGTGGCATGAATGCATCACATTCACATACATGAATACAAACACATACACACACAAGAGAAAGATAGATAGAAAAAGAGAGAGAGAGAGACACACACACACACACACACAGGAAAATTGAACGTTTTCCTTAAGACCCTTCTTATTCTTTTCCTACTAATCAGAATTAAAATTTTCACAACATTTCTCTTTTTGCTGCTCTTCCTTTTTCTATCAAAAAGAGTACATTTCCCCTACTCTTTTTCTTTTTTGCCTTTATGATTTTAAGAGTTTTTGCTCTTGGTTTTCATGATGCTGCCTGGCCTGGATGTCATTATGTCGACAATTGTGGACATGAACTCCATGAAAATTCCACTGATTCATACTACCTAGTCCTGGCATTAAAATCCTGCGACAACACATGTGACAAGTATCCATATTCAGATGTGGATTTTTTTTTTAAAACAAAGATCCTCACTCATGTGTTCTCTGAGTTCTGCTTCAGGTCAAATGTTGGTTGTTCTGTTTGGTGAAGTATTTGCTCAACATTTGCTTTTTTAAAAAAAAATATTATTTTATTTTAATTTTTTGTGGTCAGTTTTTTCCTGTGTAGCTCAGTTTAATCCCATATCTAAATCCTAATGCCTCAGCCTATAAAATCCTGCAATTAAAGCAGTATACCAACACTCCCATTTATTTTTTGTTTATTTAGCAAATTAACAGTGCTGATGCAGCATTTCTTCTTTGACTTTTATAATATCATTATTTTCCATATATAATACCATATAATTCTTATAGTACAATCCCACCAACTGGTTTTATAGTTTTAAATTTTTCATTGTGTTTAATTTTTCATGCATGTAATTTACAAGGGTTTCTATGTATCAGCAGTTTCACAGCTGAATCTCACTCAGTTTTGTAGGTATTATGTCCATCTCTTCAGTTTTATCCACACATTCATGAAATTCTAGGAAACCCCTGATACTATCAGTCATGTTTGGCTATATGTTAAAATGTGACTTATTTGAATTAAAAAATCTTTGTGGTGGTGAAATTTCTCAATCAATAAGTCAGTATACCACAGACTGGATTTCAATTTACATGAAAGAGCTTGTAGTAAAGCATCCCATAAGGGGCTAGAGATATGGCTTATCAGCTGTGCATATTTACTGCTCTTGCAAAGGATTGGGTTCATTTTCCAGCAACCATATAAGGTAGCTCCTACCACTTTCAACTCCTGTTCCATGGAAGCTGACACCCTCTGGTTACCACAAGCACTTGTTCACAATGGGTTCACATAAACTAATATAGGCATACCCCTGCACAGAACACACACAATTAAAAACATGTATGTTTAAATATCTTGTATCTTAGGGTTTCCTTGGGTTTATTTGTTTCACACAGTTAAAAAATTCTTTGATGTTTTTATGTAGTGTATATTGTATTTCGATAATATTCGCCCAAATTTTACTCTCTTATCATTTTGATACCCTACTGATTCTATTCTTCTCAAAATGTTCCATTTCTACTTATATGTATCGTTTTATAACCCATGGAGTTTATGTGAGTTATTTGTATGAGCACAGATGTTGAGGCTTTTTGGTGGAGTATGAGCAAGTGTTTCAGTGATTAAGTCACTGACAAAAAACAATACCCCTCCTCTAGAAGTCACAAACTGCCAATAGCACATCAGTTGGGAATGGGGCCTGACGACCCCTGCACTTATGTATAAAGACATTTACACGAGAATGTCTTGTGCAGGTGTTTTCCTCGTCACCATGGCTGAGTTCATGCATGCAATGTTATGTCCCAGATACAGTGTGTCACAGTAGCACCCCTGCATACTGGATTTTCATTATTTCTTCATCTCTTCTGAAATGTGTCTTGAGCCTTGCAAAGGATGAAGTATATTTGTTTATGCCTGAGCACTCAACAGCCATTTATTATCTGCAGAATGACAAGTTGTGTGCCTTTTCATTAACTTCTGCTCACAGGAAAAAAAATGCTTCTGTGACCAAAAGGTCCAGCATCACTTACCTATGACTATACATGTAAATATTTAGGAGCAAGTTTGACAAAGTTGCCAAACAACATAAACAACAACAGTGAGTTACACAGCCATGGATTTGGTAAGGTTTACAGTACTCATATAATTTCTAGGATGAGGCCTGTCATATATCTTTGCTCTGAGATTAGAATTTCTAAGCTTATTTCCTTCCTCTCATGTTGTAAGATTGAATGTTTCATTGCTAATGTGATTTTGAAATGATTGCTTTTGAAATGTAATGCAGGTCTGGAATATGTAAAGTGAGAGTAGAGAAAGAAATAATCCAGAATACAACTAGGTTTATGGAGATCAAGTTTCATTGTAGACTTTGGTTACTTTCTAAAGATATGAACATATGCCTTTGATCACTTTGCCAGAGTTTGTACTTCAGTCTTGGGAGAATTGATTCACAGAGGCTCAAACTCTGCTGTTCTGGTTGTCCTGACTCAGTGTATCATGGAAATTGAGACAAAATCTAAAGTCTTACAATAATTAACTTAGTTCCTATGAGTTCAGTTGGAGAAGCTACATAAATCCGCAGCTGTTTGCCAATTTACAATGCTGTTTCACTTTCACCATTGTCTTAATAGATCATTAAGATACATATTTAATACTTTTTATTTTTACATATACAGTATGCTATCACACATGTATACAGTAAAGTCCCTACAACTAACAGAACCATGAAACAATCAGGAATTATATAAACGTTACATTTTTAGTGTTTTGGCTATTTGTGCATGGCAGCCTTGAATAAAACATCTTTCCTAACTTGACGCATCTAAATTTCTGAATGAAATTCAATATCTAGCATATCTCATCATTATCAACTTAAAACATCTATCTAGTCCTAAAAATATCTTAACCCCTAAACAACTAAGCTTCATTGTAAAACTATACTATCTGGTCTTCAACCAACCCCATCAGAGACTTGAGAAGAAATAAAATTGATTACCTGAGTATATTGGGAATGTTGGTCAGTAGCTTTCTAAACGAAAAGACAACAGAGACAGTTTTCTACCTGGGCAGTTACCCAAAACTCTCTATAATGTTGGAGCACCATCTTCCACCTTCTGGCCCAATATATCTGAGAGACATATTTGTGAGGCAGGAACTATTGAGGACTTGCTTACCCTGTCTTGGCAGAGTTTTGCTGTCAACTCTGCCTGCATCCAAGCTTGCCCTTTCATAGGCAGAATTTTTTCTATGGTAGAAATGAGGACATTTTGCCCAGTGCCTTGTTTGCCACATTTGAAGCTATCTTCTTCACACACATTTTATATACTTCTACTCTAATATGGGATATATTACCCATATAACACAATTATAATACAAGGTTTACTTCCAGTACTTTGAAAGCGCAATTGCAGGCTCCTTAGGATAAATACATTATACAAGTTAATTGTTAGTTGATCGAATCATGGTCATATAAATTCCTAGTCTATTTGTATCATAAGAATATATATCTTAGGAGCAACAGATATATATGATTCCATAGAAAGGTAAGGTAAAATAGTTAGATAAGGTCTTCAAAATCCTCAGAGACATACACAATATGACATTTAAAAAGGTTTTAAAAATTATTTTAAATATTCACTAACAATGAGAGATTAACTCCTGGCAACACCCAGCCTACCTCAAAGAGGATGATGAACATCATTAAAGTGTTTTAAAATATCCTCAAATTACACATTTATCTCTGAGGGTCCACGAAATATTAAATAGAAGGAATAATACCAGACTCCTCAAAACCAAGTGGAATTTGTCACCAATGATTAAAAATGTAAGTATCAGTGATGGTAGACACGTTCAAGAAGTACATATTGGAACATGATTAAGTGAGACTATGAAGAAACATAACTACAGCTAAAAATCAATTTAATAAAATGGTAGTGGTAGATTTTCCTGCAAGATCCATGAACACACTATTCCAAGGTAATTGGATAGCTTTCCTGTATCTGATAGGATTTCCATAATGTTGAGTGGCCCTTATATGTTAGATTATAAAGGTAATTATTGAAATAATTAACAAGATGATTAGTTGACATTAGTATAATAAATAGATTAAAATTAATCACAGAGATGTTTACTATAATTCTAATATTCAACCATTGCCACAAAGGTAAATTTAAATAAAATACATCAAGTTAAAAGTAATAAAAGGCAAAGAATAAAAACAAATATGAGTCATGATCAGGAGACCAAGCTTAGCCTTAACTTATTTTAATGGTTTTCGAGAGAAAAAGAAAATGGTCAAAGCAGAAAACAAAAATGTTTAAACTGGTACTGGTCTTTGAGCACTGCACCCTCGGCTAAAAGCAAAGCACTGGTGGCATCACTGTACCTTCAGTCTACACCAACAGCAATGTTGGGCCACCTGACTTGTAGCAGCAGCTCATCAAGGGGAACCACCGGCTCCTCAGCTCTATGTTGTAGGGAAACTGAGACAAGTTCAACTACAGAACTGCTGTGTCCACGAGAACTGGATTGAGCATATAGTAAGTATTCCTTCTTTGAAATTAAAATGTGTAAATATTTGTAAAAAACGTTAATTTAAAAGTCATAATTCATGCGTGGAGCCATTCTGGGCAGCAATACATAGCATGAGCCAACTATAGAAACAAGTATCCAAAGGCAGTTTAAAATTGGGATGAGATTTTAACATGATTACTGTCCTGTCTTAAAAATAGGTGTATAGAACATAGGATTTAAAACAATGCTTGTTTAATTAGATACTAAAGCAGAACCACCATGCATTAACAGAGCCATTAAATTATTTAATCTGTGAAAAATAGGTTTTGATAGTAAAAATGGCCATCCTACCAAAATCAATCTACAGGTTCAATGCAATCCCTATCAAAATAACTACACAATTTTTTTAAAGAAATTGAAAGTTCAATTCTGAACTTCATATGGAAAACCAAAAAACCCAGAATAGCTAAAACAATCTTGTACAATAAAAGGTGCTCCGGAGGAATCTCCATACCTGATCTCAAACTGTACTATAAAGCAATAGTAATTAAAACAGCATGGTACTGGCAACAGGCTGGTTGATCAGTGGAATCAAATCGAAGACCCAGATATGAATCCACACACATATGGTCACTTGATTTTTGACAAAGAAGCCAAATCCATTCAATGGAAAAAGGATAGCATCTTCAACAAATGGTGCTGGTCTAACTGGAGGTCTATGTGTAAAAAAATGAAACTGGACCCATATTTGTCACCTTGCACAAAACTCAAATCCAAGTGGATTAAAGACCTCAACATAAAACCAGAGACACTAAGCCACTTAGAAGAAAAAGTGGGAAAGAGCCTGGAACATATTGGCACAGGAGACAACTTCCTGAACAGAACACCAACGGCCCAGGCCTTAATGTCAACCATTAATAAATGGGACCTCATGAGGCTGAGAAGCTTCTGTAAGGCAGGAGACACTGTCAAGAGAACAAAGTCACAGCCTACAGACTGGGAAAAAAATCTTCACCAACCCTACATCTGACAAAGGTCTAATATCCAAAATATATAAAGAACTCAAGAAATTAAACACCACCAAACCGAATAACCCAATTGAGAAATGGGGCTTGGAACTAAACAGAGAATTCTCAACAGAGGAGTATCAAATGGCTGAGAAACACTTAAAGAAATGCTCAACCTCCTTAGTCATCAGGGAAATGCAAATCAAAACAACTCTGAGATTCCATCTTACACCCATCAGAATGGCTAAGATCAAAAATTCAAGCGACACCACATGCTGGCAAGGATGTGGGGAGAGAGGAACACTCCTTCATTGCTGGTGGGAATGCAAACTAGTACAGCCACTTTGGAAATCTATCTGGTGCTATCTCAGAAAAATGGGAATAGGGCTTCCTCAAGACCCAGCTATTCCACTCCTTGGAATATACCCAGAAGATGCTCCAGCACACAACAAGAAAATTTGCTCAACCATGTTCATAGCAGCCTTATTCATAATAGCCAGAACATGGAAACAGCCTAAGTGTCCCTCAGTAGAAGAGTGGATAAAGAAACTGTGGTATATATACACTATGGAATACTACTCAGCTATTAAAAACAAGGAATTCCCGAAATTTGTGGATAAATGGATTGAGCTAGAAATGATCATAATGAGTGAGTTAACCCAGAAGCAGAAAGAATCAAATGGTATATATTCACTTATATCTGCATACTAGCCCAAGGGGCATGTCCCACAAAAGCCTTCACTTACCAGGAAACTGGGACAGAGGGGAAGGCATCCTATTGGAACTCTAAATGAGAGACGCATGGGAGAACAGCAAAATAAAAGGATCCAGAGGGTCCTAGAAATCTACAAGTAGAACAATATGATAGGCAGATTTGGGCCCAGGGGTCCCGCTCAAACTAAGGCACCAGCCAAGGACAATACAGGAGGTAAACTTTAAACCCCTTCCCAGATCTAGCCAATGGTCAGAATATTCTCCACAGTTGAGTGGAGAGTGGGATACGACTTTCTCACATACTCTGGTGCTTCACATTTGACCATGTCCCCTGGAGGGGGAGACCTGGTGGCACTCAGAGGAAGGACAGCAAGTAGCCAAGAAGAGACTTGATACCCTATGAGAATATATAGGGGAATGTAATCCACCTCAGGAACAGTCATAGGGGAGGGGAATAATGGGAAAATAGGGGGGGGGGAGGAATGGGAGGATACAAGGGATGGGATAAACATTGAGATGTAACAAGAATAAATTAATAATAAAAATAAAAAAATGAAAAAAAAATAAATTTGGAGTACAGCGAAAACAAACAAACAAACAAACAAACAAACAAACAACAACAACAACAAAAAAAAACCAGAGACACTAAATCAGTTAAAAAAAATAGGGAAGAACCTGGAACACATTGGCACAGGAGACAACTTCCCTAACAGAACACCAACAGCCCAGGCCTTTAAGGCAACAATTAATAAATGGGACCTCATGAGGCTGAGAAGCTTTTATAAGGCCGGAGACACTGTCAACAGAACAAAGTGACAGCCTACAGACTGGGAAAAGATCTTCACCAACCCTACCTCTGACAAAGGTCTAATATGTAAAATGTATTAAGAACTCAAGAAATTAAACACCACCAAACCAAATAACCCAATTGCGAAATGGGGCTCAGAACTAAACAGAGAATTCTCAACAGAGGAATATCAAATGGCTGAGAAACACTTAAAGAAATTCTCAACCTGCTTAGTTATCAGGGAAATGCAAATCAAAACAACTCTGGGATTCCATCTTACACCCATCAGAATGGCTAAGATGAAAAACTCAAGTGACACCACATGCTGGCAACAATGTGGAGAAAGAGGAATACTCCTTCATTGCTGGTGGGAATGCAAACTAGTACAGGCACTTTGGAAATCTATCTGGCGCTATATCAGAAAACTGGGAATAAGGCTTCCTCAAGACCCAGTTATTCCACTCCTTGGAATATACCCAGAGGATGCTCCAGCACACATCAAGGATTTATGCTCAACGATCTTCATAGCAGCCTTATAATAGTCAGATCCTGGAAACAGCCTAAGTGTCCCTCAGTAGAAGAATGGATAAAGAAACTGTGGTACATTTACACTATGGAATACTACTCAGTTATTAAAAACAAGGAATTTCTCAAATTTGTGGGCAAATGGATTGAAGTAGAAATGATCATATTGAGTGGGTTAATCCAGAATCAGAAAGAGTCAAATGGTATATACTCACTTATATCTGGACACTATCCCAAGGGGCATGTCCCATGAAAGTCTTCACTTACCAGGAAAGTGGAACAGAGGGGAGGACATCCTATTGGGATTTTAGGTGAGAGAAGCATGGGAAAATGGGGAAAGAGAAGGATCCAGAGGGTCCTAAAAGTCTACAAAAAGAACAGTATGATGGGCAGATCTGGGCTCAGTGGTCCTGCTCAAACTATGGCACCACCTAAAGACAGTGTGTGCAGTAAACTTCGAACACATATCCAGGTCTAGCCAATGGACAGGACATTATCTACAGTTGAGTGGAGAGTGAGGTCTGACTTTCACATTAACTCTGGTGCCCCATATTTGACCACGTCTCATTTCTGGGGAGGCCCAGTGGCACTCAGAGGAATGATAGCAGGCTACCAAAAAGAGACCTTATACCCTATGAGCATATACAGGGGAAGGAGGTCTCCCTCAGTCACAGTCATAGGGGAGGGGAGTAAGGGGAAAATGGGAAGGAGGAAGGAATGGGAGGATACAAGGGATGGGATAACAATTGAGATGTAATAAGAACAAATTAATAAAATATATTAAAAAAAAGAAATGTAATGAGACAACATGCTTTCATAAAGAAATAGGAAAAAAAAAAAAAAAGAAGGGAGCTCCTGCCCAGGTGGTGGTGGCGCATGCCTTTGATCCACCCACTCAGGAGGCATAGGCAGGGGGATCTCTGTGAGTTCAACGCCAGCCTGGTCTACAAAGTGAGTCCAGCTCAGCCAAGGCTACATATCAAAACCCTGTCTGGAAATCGAAAAACAAAACAAAACAAAACAAACAAACAAACAAACAAACAAAAAAGAGTGGAGCCCCATCCATTTCACCCCAGTTATTTCACATCCTCACTTTAGGGGCCTCATCAACATATGAAGGTTGTATTTTTGATACAACAGTCTCTGTGGGTTCATGTAAGCATATACTGTTGTGTCTAGAAGACAGTTTCCTTGGAGTCATGCATCACTGCTTTCTCTTATTATCTTTCTACTTCTATCTCATAGTTATTTGAGTTTTGATGAAGACATCCCATTTAGAACACAGAGTTTCAATATCTTTCACACTACTTAGAATCCACTTTTGAGTCTCACTGTTATCTCACATCTATTGCTCATTGTCTCTGAGCCCCACTGTCCACCATTCAAGATCCTCATAGAGAGTTTCTGGCATCTTTATATGCAGCATATCCTCCATAGTGTAAGAAATACATTCAAGCAAGGCTAGATAAAGAAAGATCTTTCCAGAGATGATGTCAGAGTCAGTCGCTGTTCTTGACATAACTGTGGAGAATGTCTTGTCCATTGGGTAGATCTGAGTAAGGGTTCAATGTTTACTACTTGAACTGTCCTTGGTTAGTGCAATAGTTTGAGCAGGCCCCTGGGGGCCATGATCCACCCATCACAATATTCTTCTTGTAGGTCTAGGACCCTCTGGGTACTATTTCCACATCTCTTATATTTCTCTTACCTAGAATCTGAATAAGATGTCCTCATATCTATCCCAATCTCCTGGTAAGTGAAGACTTTCTTGGGCCATGCCTTTTGGGCTAGTGCCCAATTATAAATGAGTATATACCATGTGAGTCTTTCTGCTTCTGGATTAATTCACTCATTATGATCATTCTTAGTCCCATCCACATGAACTCTGGCGCTCCATATGTGACCACTTCCCTTTGGTGGGGAGGCCAGATGGTACTCAAAGAAAGAATAAGGAGACTATCAAGATGAGACTTGATAGCCTATGACCATGTAGTTGGGGAGGAGGTTCCCCTCAATCTTAGACCTAGGGACGGGGAGTAGGATGAAAGCAGGAGGGAGGGAGGAGCAGGAAGATACAAGTGATGGGATAACAATTGAGTTATAATCTGAATAAATTAATAAAATTGCTATTAAAAAATAAAAAAGATATTTCTATGAAAGCAAGAGGAGACGTATGCTCAGTATTTTGTTGAGGAAGCTTAAAACCAATACTACCTGGAAAATGCTTAAATGATCCATAGGAACTTTTCCATCAATTCAATATTTCCAAATTGTACACATAATTAAAGCCCACCCCTACCTCTCCAGCATTTCGCCCATGAAGACCAAGAACAAAATTGAAAGACAGCACAAAAGGGATCTTAACATGTGGCTCAGGTTTGCTGGAATTTTCTTCAACAGCGCTATTGGCTGTTGAACATTTCACTGTTCCCTTTTGATATGGCTGTGCCAATGTTGTCTTACTAAAATGGTGGGTGTATGTTTCCCTCCAAGAGCAAAGGCTTTCATAGAATTTGGTAGACTTGAATAGATTTCCAATGAAGATATAATTTTACTCTTGTTGAACTGGTCATAAGGCTAGTTATCAACAATATTTTTGAAAAGCTGTAGTTTGGGACATATGAATAATGGCAAAGAATGACAGCAGTTAACATAATATCACACAGTAATATTATAAGAATTTTATAGATGTTTTCTTACACATAATAATGGGAAATTGAAAGGTTCTTTTAAAAATTATATTGTATATCATTTACAAAATAATAATAAATCATGGAGAAATGGGTAGTAATAAAATAGAAGGATGTAACCACTTTGTTATTTTAATAGCGGAATGCATATCAAATTATAGAAAACTGGTGAAAAAATAAAATCAATAACATGAAAATGAACAGTTTATATAAAAAAGGATATAAAAATTGAACATGTTCCCAATGTGGTGCCAAACTTTTTAAAATTTCCGAGCAGTTGAAGTAAAAGAGAGCAGATGACTAGATAAAAGATATATAAATGTGTAGATTCAAATGGAAGTGAGACTAACCAGCTAGATTTAACCTAGCTGCTTATGTGAGGCACTTTGTGATGCTTTGAATATGGGCTGCATGTAGTTACCTCAATGTGGATTGGTCTGCTTGACTCACATTTGACTTTGGGTAGTAAAATACATTTCTAAGTAATTCTGCTAAGTTTTATGCTATCACATTAAACGTAAATTAATGTGTAATTAAATATAAATTATGATATCTGCTGTTTTTCAATATAAGCACATAATCCCAAAGAATAATAAGTTAATTAAATGTGTTGAGATATTTAGAAACACCATGTTATCCATTTTCGAGTTTGTTGTGTTGAAAATTGATTATATAATAAAATTAAAATATACTTACATAACAATTACATGTTAGTATGTTTTATTATAGGAAACTAGGAAATTTTATTCAGATGAACTTTCCAAACTACAACCTATACATATATGTTACCAAGTCAGTCAGAGGAAAGAATATGCATTGAATTCATAAGGAAAATAAATCAACACAAAAATGAACAATCTCTATCAAGGAAGGGTACAAAAATGCAACATAATCCAGGTGTGACGCCATCAATTCTTACACTTAGCGGAGTTGAGGCACCAGAGAGTAGATGTTGTTTTCAAAATTGAAAAAATGGCTTTTATATTACAACACTGTAATACAATTGGATAATGAAATACAATCTGACAGAAACAAAATCCTATTATAATTGTATAACACATATTTATAATAATATAGTGTAAGAATCCAAACCTTCTATGAAGTTGTGATGCTAGAAGCTAAATTTATCTTTTGAACTATGTTTTGTAAGATTTTTTTCTTCTAGAATGTGTCTTGTCCCAGATTTGATGTATTGAGTTCTTGTCTGGTCTCAACAAAATAATGTAACATTTAGGGACAAATATGAAGCCAAGCAGTGCTGCACTGGAAGCCAATATGGAGAAAACTTCCATAGCCACCATGACCTTCCCCTTAGTGCTGTGGTAGACAGGGAGAAAGGTGACCCAGACACAGAAGAACACCAGCATGCTGAATGACAGAAACTTGGCTTCATTGAATGTATCAGGCAGATTCCTTGAGAAGAAGGCCATGGTATAACTCCCAAATGCCAAGAAGCAGAGGTATCCCAGGACACAGTGGAAGGCAACAGATGAACCCTTGTTACACAAAATGATAATGCGTCCATGTTCAGTATGAACATCCTGGTCAATGAATGGAGGAGATGTTGCCATCCATATACCACAAAGACCAAGTTGGATCAGTGTGCACATAGGAATGATGTAGTTTGGGGCCCTTGATATGATTAGCCACCTCACCATTCTTCCTGGAAAAGTGGCCTTGAAGGCAGTGACAACAGTGATAGCTTTGGCCAGCACAGTGGCAAGAGCCACAGTAAATGCAATTCCAAATGTGGTCTGCTGCAGGATGCAGGTGGCTTTGTTGGGCTGGCCAATGAAGTTCAAAGAACAGAGGAAACAGACTGTGAGTGTGGTGAGCAAAATATAACTGAGAGCCCGGTTATTGGCCTTGACAATGGGAGTGTTTCTGTGTTTCACAAAGACTGCAACAACAATGACTGTGAGTGCAGAGAGGCAGAGAGCTAGGCTGCTGAGAGCCATTCCCAAGGGGTCTTCATAGGCCAGAAAACTCACCACTTTCTGGAGACAGTGGTTTTTCTCATTATTTGCATAGTGACTGTCTGGACACTTCACACACTGGTCCATATCTGGTCAGAAGTGAAGGTTATAATGAGCCCATGCTGAGATTATCCTTTTTATCCTGAGACATTACTTAGTACACACTCAATTGACAGTCAAATATGTTTTCTTCCTTAATTTTCTCAGGGACAAAAGATATGTACACTATTGGCGATAATTGAAGATTTATGTAGCCCACCTACTTCTTAGATATTTCATTTAGTAGTTAGGTAGACATATAATATTCGGATCTAATTTATCTCATTCCTACCTTCACACTGCTTTCCTTCCCTGTTTTTATTATCAACTTAATATGTTCTATAACTCTTCTTTTAAATTTTAATAATCATGGAGTCCATTCAGTGCTGACAGTGTTTATATGGTTTGGAAGGGCTTCAGTTACTATGTAGGTGGACTTTCAGGGTTTATATTCCAACAGAAAATCATATATCTTCCTTCAGTTAGCCAGCAAGTGCCAGTAGCTTCTCAATCACACATTTTTGTTGTGTTTTTAATTTAACTAGTTTAATGTCTTTTCTCTCTTTAATTACAAAGGTTCTCTGCCTTTTATGATGCTTTTGTATCTCCTTTGGAAGTAACCAGAACTATAAGTTCCTTGTGTAGCCCTACTTTGGCCCTAATATCACCATATAATTTATATATAATTTATAAATCGGATATGGAAATCTATATAAGAGGGAGACTTTTCAGACAATTCTTTTTCGTATATGAGTCCTGAATTTTCTTATCTTCTTAAAATTCCTTGTGTTTTCAAATTCTGTTCATTCCCTGCTGGGACTTTAGTGAATAGACATTATTACATGAGTAACACAAATACACAATAAAACATTTTCATAAAGTTTGTGAGGAACGCTCTATTTTTATATAGACAGTAGAATATTTGGAATCTTAGAAAACAGTCTTATAATACTCTGATCTTTGAACTTTGTCAATTTATTTTTAACATAATATGTATGTGCCCTGAGTTATGTATTTTATATTATCACTATGTTAAAATAGCTCTATATTACTCAAAATACGAATTCAACAACATATTTTCAATTTTATTTCATTAAAATATTGAATTAACATCTCATGTTTTAAATGATAGTATTAGTTTATTTTTCAAATTTCAATCTGCAATATTTTAAAATTTGAGGTGCTTAGTGCTTTTGAGCTGCATAGTGTTGTAAGGTACTGTTACTAAACGGAAGCCCTGTCATATTTTGTTTGGTGAGTAATCCACTCTTACTATACATGCACAGGCTGCATTCACAAATGCCTTTTGTGATAAATGTGATTGAATATATACATACAAACAAATAAAGATACACACATTCATATATGGAAGTATTTCTTTGCACTGAACATTTGAAAGTAAAATGAATTGTAATAGAAGTGTGGTACTCAGAGAAGAGAGTGTGGAAATACCTTAAGATTCATGACTCATAAGACTGTAAAGAAACAATGATTGCCAGACACATCATGACATTTGTAGAAATAAATTCATAGCCTTGGAAGCATGTACATGATATTTGCAAGTTCAGGCTTGGGCAATTATCATTATGAAATGGATGTTGACATAATGTCACACCCTTACATGAGGATCTATTTTAATTTCTTTTCTTATAAGAGAGGAAGGTCCAATGTTCTGTAAGATTGTGACCACTTGAATGACAACTATTTTACAGTTCAGGTCTCATATTCAAGAGTATTTATATAGCAAAATTGAAGTGAAGAGGGATTTTTTAAAAGGGAGTAAAAAATTAGATAAGTAGAGAGGATGAAATGGATCTGGTGGATTTGGGACACATACACAAGGTCTAAATATATTGTATAGGATATTAAAAGATGAAAATAATTATTATTTAAAAATTACAAATTAATGCAACTATATATTAAACTTTAATGGGAACAACATATTGAGCTTTAAAGTTTATTTGTAGTTGTGTAACAATACACATTCATATATATGTATATATATTTCTATAAAATAAAGATAAAATACACACACCACATAGAGGAAATTAAACAAAATATCCAATCTTCTGCTCTGTATAAAACATGAGATAAATTTGATGTAAATAAATTACAACTACTAAGACATGCATTTATTGATTAGTTTATCCAAATTAAATTAAGATAAGAAATGATAGAATAGAATAAATGTGTCAATTTAAAATATAGATACCAACTTTATGCAAGACAGTTGACATGTTTGAAATTTAGTATTATAATATTTCAATTATAAATAAAGCAAACATTAGGGATACTACAGCAATTGAATATAAATGTGGATGCATTTTTTCATATTGTCTTTGGATATTGTGTTTGAACATTAAGTTTTCCTAATGTTTATTGTGGGATAAAGCCTTCGTTGTCAGCCAAGTGACAGTAAGAAATACTGAAATTTTCAAAACTGATGCTCAGTAGGAGGTATTAGGGATAGAGAATAGAGAAGATATGAGCCTGATGGGGATCATGAAACCACATAACCTCACTTTGTTTTAATAAAACAACACATATTTTAACATCTCAAACATAGGAGAAACCAGCCATGTATGTGAGAGATGGGTGTTGAGTGAATAGAGCTACTTCAGTAGAGAAACAGTCTCTTTTTTCCTTTAAAATTTTTTTACCTATATATTTATGTTATTACACATATATACAGTAGAAACCATGACATAATCAGGAATTAGATAAATGTTACATTCTTAGTGTTTTGGCTATTTGTATTTGACAGCCTTGAAGAAGACATCTTTCCTATCCTGGTGCATCTAATTTCTGAAAGTAAATCAATCTCCATCACATATTGTGATTATCAATTAGAACACCTATCTAGACCTAAAAACATCTTAACCAATAAACAATTAAGCTTCATTGTAAAACTAAGGTACCTGGTCTTTAACTCCCTCAGAGACTTGAGAAGGAATAAACTTGATGAACTGAGTATTCTGGGAATGCAGATAGGTAGCTTTCCAAATGAAAAGATGACACAGACACTTTTCACCCAAAACTCTCTGTAACATTGGACCATGTTCTTCAGCCTTCTGGCTCAATATATCTGACAGACATATTTGTGAGGCAGGAACTATTGAGGGCTTGCTTACCCTCTCTTGGTAGTATTTGGCTGTCGACTCTGCCTGCACCCAAGCTTGCCCCCTTTACAGGCAGAATTCAATCTGTGGTAGGAATGATGACCTTATGCCCAGTGGCTAGTTTGCCACATTTGAAGCATCTCCCTAAAGAGGTTATTTTTTCTGATGCTCATCGTCCTCTGTGAGGTAGGCTGGGTGTTGCCATAAGTTAACCTGCCTCATTGTCAATAAATCTTTAAAGTAATAAAGACTTTTTAAATGCTGCATTCTGCATGTCTCTGGGATTTTTGAAGACCTTATCTTTCTATAGATTCATATCTATCTGCTGCACCTAATATGTATATACTTGTGATAAAGGTAGACTAGCAATTGACATGACCAAGATTTGACCTACTTATATTGAATTTGTGTAATTTATTTCTATTAAACATCTTGCTATAGCACTTTCAAAGCATTTGAAGTGAACCTTGCATTATAATTGAGTTATATGGGTTAATAACTCAGAGTAGAAATATATATAATCTTCATTTCTAATCCTTTACCACTGTATCTAGAATTAAACTCATTTTCTATCTATATACACAATTATATACTGGTGAATTAAAAATACCTTGTGAGTGACAATTGAGGCCTTAAGTTGAGGAGTAGATTCACTACTTTTTGTTCTATCTTCCCTACAAGTTTCTACATTTCCCTTTCTTTCTCTTCAACCCCTTTCTCCAAACAGGGTGTCAATGTCAAGTATGCTGCAAGGAATGTATCCTCTCATATCTAAGCCGATGTCAGTGTCTGTTTTTTTGTTCTGAAAGCATACAATTTTTCACAACAATATACAGTCCTACATTTATAAGTGTATAAAGAGTGCATGATGCACAGAACAGTTAAGGCTGGATTTCTGCTCTTAGTATGAGCAGGTAAAAAAGATCTCTGTAAATCTTCATTAATTACATATGAAGAATGGCTTCTAATAGTTATACATAGGGGTTCTGTAGTAAACAAGAAGCACTGACTATGCCTAGACATTCATGTTTCAACCCGTCTCAGAGCTAGTCCCATATGATGGGATTAGCCATATATGTTACCTTCTTGTTTGGCAGTTTAAATACTTCACATCCTGATTGTAGCCCCCCTCCCTCATTTACTCACTCCCTCATTTATTCCCTCCCTCATCTCCTCTCCCTCCTTCCCTTAGTACTCAGAGAGGGGAGCCCTCCTCCTCTAGTATATGATTTCAGCCTATCAATTCTCATCTGTATTAGCTGTAACCTCTTCCTCTGTAGCCAGGGTGAAGTGATCTAAGTTCAGTGGTCAGAGTGCATGTCTGAAGTAGTCCCTACTCTCCACACTTGGGATCCACAAGGAGATTGTGCTGCTATTACATCCAAGCAGTGGGTCTGCATCCACATTATACGTTGTTCTTGGTTGATGGAGAAACAGTCTCTTTAAAGTGGTAAAATGACATATGAAATCTTTCCTTACACCTCCAAAGAATATTACATATGTGAAATACATTGTATGATTTTGAGCTATAAGAAAAAAATCTGGTAGTCCTTTTAAAAAAATCAATGAAGAAACTATTAAACGTCTTTGTAATGCACTCATGGATATCAAGGATGTTCCCAGTCCTTTTTTATATGATTACATTTGTGATCTCTGAGATCTTATGTGTAGAATTCTTTCATGTAAGTATTATTATAAAATGCCTGGTAAATTCTACAAATCCTAAGAATAACTCTACAAATCCTAAGAATAACTGGAAAACAAGTGGGAATAGCTTTAACATGGTGATCTTTGACTTGCCTGAAAGAGCCACTTATATGAATATCTCCTAGAAAAAGAGAATACCTCCTATTCTATCGCCAATCTTAAACTGAAGTAGAAATCTTTCTTTTTATCTGTTTTAGTTCACCATTTATTTATCTATTTCTTTGGTTTTTTTTTTTTTTTTTTTTTTTTTTTTTTTTTTTTTTTTTTTTGAGACAACGTTTTTCTGTGTAGCCTTGGCTGTTCTGGACCTGCTCTGTAGACCAGGCTGGCTTCAAACTCACAGAGATCTGCCTGCCTCTGTCTCCCAAGTGCTGGGATTATAGGTCTGTGGCACCACACCCAGTCCTTTTCTTCATTTCTATGGACAGAGGAAATTATGCAGAATTACCTTGGTTGTATTTTACGTCTTCTCTCTCAAAGAAAATAAGTGACAGATTATGTAATTGAAACAGACATCTGTAGTTATTGCATCTATGGATGTTGAGGCTCCTAGGTCACCACTAGCAGACCAGCAAGTATTCACTTGTTCTCATGGCTTTCTGGCCACCTTCATATATGAATTTTTTTGTGGCTAATGTAGCTACATTCATAAATTTACCACTAATTTGAAGGGCTTCTGTAAAAAAAGTGGCATTCTATCTTCAAAAATACTTTGATTATAAATTTTCTTTGTTTTTGGTTATTTTTAATATCACTTTCTTTTTTAAAATGTATTTTATTAATTTATTCATATTACATTTAAATTCTTTTTTTTATTAATTTATTCTTGTTACATCTCAATGTTTATCCCATCCCTTGTATCCTCCCATTCCTCCCCCCCCCCATTTTCCCATTATTCCCCTCCCCTATGACTGTTCCTGAGGGGGATCACCTCCCCCTATATATTCTCATAGGGTATCAAGAGACCTGGTGGCACTCAGAGGAAGGACATTTAAATTTTTATTCCATCCCTTCAGACTGGAGCGATGGCTCAGCCCTTAAAGGCTAGGCTTATAACCATAAATATAAGAAATCTTTCATTTACTAAACACCCAAGTCTTTAGAATTCAGCAACAATCACAACACTAAGGAAGGTGAATATTAATCCTTCAAATGTAAGAAGTATCAGTTCAAGTTGATCAGTTTTTACTTATTTAAATTGAGAGCTATTAAAAGTCTCATAATGGTCACATGAGAAACTTCTTTCAAGTAGGATTGCTGGGTGATAGCTCCCATACTAAGCAGTGAAACCATTGTATATCTTTTATGAGTTTATACCTGTGCATTCTCATGATACACAACTCCTTACCATGTTGAATTTTATAGTAAACCTTCATTAATTCTCATAGAATGAAGCTTATCCTATTATTAACATAAAATTTCCTTTTCTTTTTACAATGGATTAAATAATAAGATAATAAAGTTAATTCTGATTGTTATAATTCCATTCCCACAAAATTCAGCTTATTGAAAATAGCATACATTTGAAATTTAGCTTTGATAGTTTTAAATAACTGATATAACTTTTGTTTAGTTGCAATGCAACCACTGAGGGAGGTAAAACCAGGCAGATCTCTATGAGTTTGAGACCACTTTCTTCTACAAAGAGAGTCCAGGACAGCCAAGGCCACACAGAGAAACCCTGTCTGAAAATGTCCTCCTGCTTGATTCCTATAACACACTCTCTCTCTCTCTCTCTCTCTCTCTCTCTCTCTCTCTCTCTCTCTCTCTCTCTCTGTGTATACATATATGTGTATACATACACACAGCCATATCGTATGTATATGTACATGTGTGTTACATCTATAACTTTAATGCATGTGCTAGATATTAGATAAACCAACAATATTGAAAAGGTGGCCTAATAACAGAGAATTGGCACAGGATTTTATACACTTCATCAATTTATGCAGTAATCTTGGAAGTGAGCCATTATTCACAACACTCATAGGCAAAGTTCCTGGCAATTGTGTTACTGTCATACACATTTACTATGATCTGACCCAGAACAAAAACCTCACTCCACAGATTTTAGCACAGTATTTATTCTGAAATTCAGATTTTTGGGATATATGGATTTCTTTTATTTAAAAATCATAATTTCAATGCCCATATACAGCAATAGAAAATAGAAAACATATAACTTTTAATCCTCACAGTATCAGTAACAATATTAATAACTATCAATTGCCTCTTGATTAATATCAGATCCAAAAGTTTTAAGTAAAATTTTCTAAAATACTATAAAATTTTCTTTTAAGTCTGTTTTAGTTACTATTTTATTGCTGAGAACAGACATCATGAACAATGGCTTACAGAAATATTAATAGGGGTATTTGGTTATATTATAATGGGGTTAATATATTTTCTTTATAACAGAAAGCATGGAAGCAGCCAGGATGCATGTCACTGGAACAATATATAATCACCTACACCCTGACTGAAGGCTGGAAGCAAAGAAAAGACAGAGACTGAATGTGATTTGGACTTATCAAACCCAAGTGATATACCTCTCTCCAAAAGGCCACAAACCATAATTTTTCTAAAGTTTCCATTAAGAAAATAAAAAGTTCTGTAAAATTTCTTGTCTAAGAGAGTGCAGTAAGTTAGTAAAACCTGCAGCTTTCAAATCACTACATGAAAACATTGTTTTCTGGACATAGGTCAGTTTCAAATATAAATTCGTCTCACATAAGACAGTGCAGTAGATGTTTGCAGGCTTATGACAGACCAAGTTCAGCATAGAATGTGGAGGAGATTAGCATGAAGATATGCACCCAGCAAAAGATCTTTTGACAATTCATATCTATTGGGAGGAGAGTCTTTTCATTTTTAAGGGCCCATGGTTGGGTTACAACCCTCAAGTAATATCCACTCACCCCAGGATAGGTGAGAATCACAGATTATATAGTGTAATTAGGCAAATTTGGGTAGATGGGGAAGAGGTGGATGGATATGTGTGGAGTGGGAATTTGAATATGATCACACACATTGTAAGAATGTATCAAAAACTACTAAAAATGGGAAAATATTTTTGAATTGATCTATGAATAATCCAAAGAAGATACAACAGATGTGAGCACACTTTAAGCCTTGAAAGTGAGTTAAATGCAGTTTGAAAAACATTAATGACTTTCTTGCAAGATGGCGTCAACCAGTATGCACCATAGCTGATCTACTCCGAGGAGACCAGGGACGTGAATGGAGCCACAGACTGCTGGATTTTGAGAACTGTAGGTGAGTGAGGCCCCAAACTCCGCAAACCACCAGTGGGTCTAACCCAGGGACAAGCAACAGCCCGAAGGGGATAAACACACTCCCCAAACTCTGAATCGGAATCCACAACCAAGCTGCAGCTGGCACATAAAACCCAAACTTGCCATTTGGAGAGGGGATTTTCCAGAGCCCCCAACCTGAGGAGTCTCAGTGAATACGGTGAAACTACCATTGAACCTCTCCATCCACACCACGCCAAACTGTGGAGGTCACCTGCCTAGCCCTAGTGGAAACACAGGGGGTGGGACTCACCAAAAACAGCTAAAGCTGGCGTGTAGCTGGCGTGTCTGTGTCCTGAGCCCAATCTGAACCCAGACACAAAGGATTGACCCTGCAAACAGGGGCAGTTAGAAACCAGCGTGGACTGCTCCCACAGCCCAGTGGAACTGCCCATGTTATTGGGAGATGTAGGTCTTGCTTGCGGTGTCTAAATGCTGACCTAAAGCAAGCTGGGAGCATTCTGGCTTTTACTGGTGGAAAGAGAAGATACAAGGGATTCCCACCAGTGGTCTGAATCACCATTGTCGCCAGCCACCTGCCCGGGCTGCCAGCACTGACCCGGCACTCCACAAACAACAGAACCTAGCTGGGTCCATTCTTGCGGGTGCGACAGCACCTCCCAGGATGTAGGGAGCCTTGGGTCATGCTTGCAGCATCTAACTGCTGACCTAACGTGAGCTAGTAGTATCCTGGCTGTCACTGGTGGAAAGAGATAATACAGGGGATTCCCACCAGTGGTCTGAATTGCCATTGTCACCAGCTGCTGGCACTGACCTGGCACTCCCCAAACAACAGAACCTAGCTGGGTCCATTCTTGCGGGCACGACAGGACCTCCCATGATATAGGGAGCCATGGGTCATACTTGCAGCATCTAACTGCTGACCTAAAGTAAGCTGGGAGTATCCTGGCTTTCACTGGTGGAAAGAGAAGATACAGGGGATTCCTGTCAGCGGTCTGAATCGCCATTGTTGCCAGCTGCCTGCCTGGGCTCCCGGCACTGACCTGGCACTCCCCAAACAACAGAAACTAGCTGGATCCATTCTTGCGGGCGTGACAGGACCTCCCATGATACAGGGAGCTTTGAGTCATGCTTGCAGGGTCTAACTGCTGATCTAAAGCAATCTGGGAGCGTCCTGGCTTACAGGACTGTGGAAAATTGCTGCCTCCTTGAATACTGCCAGTGGCCTGAAACCGTATTGTCTCAGGCCCACCAGGCACTGATCCTGTAATCTCCAACAGGCAGATCCTAGCTGGGTCAGCTCCTGCAGACCCAGAAAGAACTCCCAAATTCATGGGAGAGGCTGCATGCTCCTACAGAGTATAGAGGCAGAGCTAAAAGACAGCTGCAGCCCAGAAGATCTGATCCACCTGGGGTCTTGGCTACAAAGCAACAGGAAGGACAGGCAGCTGGGATCAACCTACACAACCAGAGAGCTTGTGTGCTGACCTTACTCTAGAGCCCAAAACTGATGTTCTGAGTTACAGAAGTAAGGTGAAAAGGCCCAAACAGAAACCTACTTTGCATGACTCAGCCTGGAGCCTAAGGTGTTGAGAAAAATCTCCAGGAGTAGAACCTGAATCACCTGCCTGGTCCAGAGAAATACTCCCTGATCCCCACAGGCAAGGGCACCCTACCTATAATCAGGCATCAACTACCCACTCTCAAACAGGGAAGGTCACTACAAACCACCTCCCAACATCAGAGTCACCAAAATGACAAGAGGACAGCGAAAGAACGCTAACGAAAACTAAAACAGGTTGGCATCTCCAGATCCCAGCAATCCCAATGAAAACAACCTGGAGAACCCAACAACAATTGATATACAAGAAAATGACATTGAGTCCTGAGTAAATAAGATATTAAGGGAAGAAACAAATAAAATCTGTAAACAAATGCAGGAGGAGGCAAACAAGAGGGCTGAGGATTTAAAAGAGTCATATAAAGAGGCATTTGAAGAATTTCAGAAAAATACAAATAACCAGATGAAGGAAATTATTAAAAGAGTTCAAGACCTGAAGATAAAGATGGAAGCTATCATAAAGAAACACGCGGAAGAAAAACATGATTGAGAAGCATCAGAAAAGAAAGGAAGCATGTCAGATGTGGCCTTATCAAACAGATTGCAAGAAATGGAAGAACGAATATCGGGACTTGAAGATACAATTGCAGAACTGGAAACATCCATCAAGGAAAATTCTAAATCTGAAAAGTGCCTGACACAGAGCATTCAAGAAATCAAGGACACCATGAAAAGAGGAAATTTGAGAATAATAGGGATAGAGGAAAAAGAAGGCAACTGACTCCACAGCCCAGAAAATATCTTTATGAGAATAATAGAAGAAAATTTCCCCAATTTGAAGAAGGAGATGCATATGAGCATACAAGAGGCATACAGAACACTAAATAGAATAGACCTGAAAAGAAAATCTTCCCGCCACATAATAATAACAACACAAAATATACAGAACAAAGAAAAAATATTAAAAGCAGCAAGAGAAAAAGGCCGAGTAACATATGAAGGCAAACCTATCAGAATTACTCTGGACTTCTCAACAGAGACCATGAAAGCCAGAAGGGCCTGGACAGAGGTTCTGCAAACCCTAAGAGAACACAGATACCAGGGAATATTACTATACCCAGCGAAATTATCAATAACCATTGACAGAGAAAACAAGATATTCCATGACAAAAACAAATTCAAACAGTATATAGCCACAAATCTGGCTTTACAGAAGTTACTAGAAGGAAAACTCCACCCCAATGGGTCATACTACAACCAAAACTACATAGGAAATAGGTAAATATACCATCGCAAAATCACAACCTCACAAAATCTCGACTATTACAAATACCAAAAATGAAAGGACTTAGCAATCACTGTTCATTATTGTCTCTCAACGTCAGTGATCTCAATTCTCAAATAAAGAGACACAGACTAACTGAGTGGATGCATAAACATGACCCAACATTCTTCTGCATTCAAGAAACACATCTCAACCACAAGGACAGACATTGCCTCAGAGTAAAACGCTGGGGAAAAATATTCCAAGCAAATGGTCACAAGAACAAGCTGGGGTAGCCATTCTAATATCTAATAAAATAGACTTTCAACCAAAATTAATCGAAAGGGATGAGGGTGGACACTTCGTACTTGTCAAAGGTAAAGTCAACCAAGAAGACATCATGATTTTGAACATATATGCTCCGAATACAAGGGCTCCCACATTTGTAAAAGAGTTATTAACAAAGCTTGAACCACTCATCAATACCCACACATTAATAGTGGGAGACTTCAACACCCCACTTTCACTCAAGGAGAGGTCTTTGAATCAAAAACTAAGCTGGGAAATAACTTCACTAACCAATGTCATGAATCATATGGATCTAACAGATACCTACAGAACTTTCCACCCAAAAGCAAAAAATTATACCTTTTTCTCAGCTCCCCATGGAACATTCTCTAAAATTGATTACATAGTTGGTCACGAAGCAAACCTCAACAGATACAAGAAGATTGAAATAATACCTTGTATCTTATCAGCTCACCATGGTCTAAGGCTGGACTTCAACAGCAACAGAAATAACAAAAATCATACTAACACGTGGAAACTAAACAACTTTCTACTTAATGATACATGGGTCACGGAAGAAATAAGGGAAGAAATAAAAGACTTCCTGAAATTCAATGAAAATGATAGAACAACATACCCAAACTTGTGGGACACATTGAAAAGAGTGCTTAGAGGAAAATTCATAGCACTAGTGCCTTTATAAAGAAAATGGAAACATCTCACATAAATAACTTAACAACACATGTGGAAGTTTTAGAAAAAAAGAAGCAAAAACACCCAAGAGGAGTAGACACCTAGAAATAATCAAACTCAGGGCTGAAATCAATAAATTAGAAACAAAGAGAACAATCCAAAAAATCAACAAAACCAAGAGCTGGTTCTTTGAGAAAATTAACAAGATAGACAAACCGTTAGCCAATCTAACTAAAAGACAGAGAAACACTATTCAAATTAACAAAATCAGAAATGAAAAGGGAGACATAACAACAATACAAATACAAAACAATACAAATACAAAGCAATACAAAGAATCATAAGAATCTACTTTAAAGGCATTTATGCCACAAAATTTGAAAATCTAAGGGAAATGGACAATTTCCTCAACCGATTCCATTTGCCAAAATTGAATCAACACCAGATAAACAAATTAAATAGCCCTTTCTCGCCTATAGAAATAGAAGCAACCATTGATAGTCTCCCAACCAAACAAGCCCAGGGCCAGATGGTTTCAGTGCAGAATTCTACCAGTCCTTCAAAGAGGAGCTAATACCGATACTATTCAAGCTATTCCGAAAGATAGAAATGGATGGAATATTACCAAATTCATTCTATGAGGCCACTGTCACATTGATAACTAAACCCCACAAGGACCCAACAACAACAACAAAAAGGGAATTTCAGACCAATTTCTCTTATGAACATTGATGCAAAAATACTTAACAAAATTCTCGCAAAGCGAATACAACAGCATATCAAAGACATCATTCACCATGACCAGGTAAGCTTCATTCCAGGCATGCAGGGATGATTTAACATAGGGAAATCCATCAATGTAATCCACCATAATAACAAACTGAAAGAGCAAAACCACATGATCATCTCTTTAAATGCAGAAAAAGCATTTGACAAAATCCAACACCCATTTATGTTTAAAGTTCTGGAGAGATCGGGAATACAAGGCACTTATCTAAACATAATAAAGGCTATATACAGCAAACCAATAGCCAACATTAAATTAAATGGAGAGATACTGAAGGAAATCCCTCTAAAACTGAGGACCTGACAAGGCTGTCCACTTTCCCCATATCTCTTCAATATAGTTCTTGAAGTTCTAGCCAGAGCAATAAGACATCAAAAGGAGATCAAGGGGATCCAAATGGGAAAGGAAGAAGTCAAATTATCCCTATTTGCAGATGATATGATAGTGTATATAAGTGACCTGAAAAATTCCACCAGAGGACTCCTACAGCTGATAAACACCTTCAGCAAATTGGCAGGATACTAAATAAACTCAAAAAAGTCAGTAGCTTTCCTATATACAAATGACAAACAGGCAGAGGAAGAAATTAGGAAAATTACTCCCTTCATGATAGCCACAAGCAATATAAAATATCTAGGAATAACCCTAACCAAGCAATTGAAGGACCTCTTTGAAAAAAACTTTTTTTTAAGCTACGCACCTTTCTTTCTTTTTTTAAAAAAATTTTATATTTTTTAATTAATTTATTCTTGTTACATCTCAATGTTTATCCTATCCCTTGTATCCTCCCATTCTTCCTTCCCCACCCATTTTCCATTATTCCCCTCCCCTATGACTGTTCCTGAGGGGGATTACCTCCTGCTGTATATGCTCATAGGGTATCAAGTCTCTTCTTGGCAACCTGCTGTCCTTCCTCTGAGTGCCACCAGGTCTCCCCCTCCAGGGGACATGGTCAAATGTGAGGCCCCAGAATATGTGAGAAAGTCATGTCCCACTCTCCACTCAACTGTGGAGAATGTTCTGACCATTGGCTAGATCTGGGTAGGGGCTTAAAGTGTACTGCCTGTATTGTCCTTGGCTGGTGCCTTAGTTTGAGTGGGACCCCTGGGTCCAAATCTCTGAAGAAAGAGATTGAAAATGACATCAGAAGATGGTGGGATCTACCTTGTTCATGGATCGGGAGAATTAACATAGTAAAAATGACCATATTACCAAAAGCAATTTACAGATTCAATGCAATCCCTATCAGAATACCTACAAAATATCTTGAAGATATTGAAAGAACAATTCTCAACTTCATATGGAGAAACAAAAAGCCCAGAATAGCAAAAACAATCCTATACAATAAAAGATCCTCTGGAGGAATCTCCATACCTGATCTCAAACTGTACTATAGAGCAACAGTAATTAAAACAGCATGGTACTGGCACAGCAATAGGCTAGTAGATCAATGGAATCGAACTGAAGACCCAGAGATGAATCCACACACATTTGGCCACTTGATTTTTGACAAAGAAGCCAAATCCATTCAATGGAAAAACGACAGCATCTTCAACAAATGGTGCTGGTCTAACCGGATGTCTACATCTAGAAAAATGCAATTAGACTCCTATTTGTCACCATGCACAAAACTCAAGTCCAAGTGGATTAAGACCTCAACCTAAAACCAGAGACATTAATCCAGTTAGAGGAAAAAGTGGGGAAGAGTCTGGAACATATTGGCACAGGAGACAAGTTCCTGAATGGAACACCAACAGCCCAGGCCTTAATGTGAACAATTAATAAATGGGACCTCATGAGGCTGAGAAGCTTCTGTAAGGCAGGAGACACTGTCAAGTGAACAAAGCAACAGCCTACAGACTGGAAAAAGATCTTCACCAACCCTTCATCTGACAAAGGTCTAATATCCAAAATATATAAAAAACTCAAGAAATTAAACACCACCAAACCAAATAACCCAATTGAGAAATGTGGCTTGGAACTAAACAGAGAATTCTCAACAGAGGAATATCAAATGGCTGAGAAACACTTAAAGAAATGCTCGACCTCCTTAGTCATCAGAGAAATGCAAATCAAAACGACACTGAGATTTCATCTTACACCCATCAGAATGGCTAAGATTAATAACTCAACTGACACCACATGCTGGCAAGGATGTGGAGAAAGAGGAACACTCCTTCATTGTTGGTGGGAATGCAAACTAGTCCAACCACTTTGGAAATCTATCTGGCGTTTTCTCAGAAAAATGGGAATAGGGCTTCCTCAAGACCCAGCTATTTCACTCCTTGGAATATACCCAGAAGATGCAATACCACACAACAGGGACATATGCTCAACCATGTTCATAGCTGCCTTATTCATGATAGCCAGAACATGGAAACAGCCTAAGTGTCCCTCAGTAGAAGAATGGATAAAGAAACTGTGGTACATTTACACTGTGGAATACTACTCAGCTATTAAAAACAAGGAATTTCCGAAGTTTGTGGACAAATGGATTGAACTAGAAATTATCATAATGAGTGAGTTCATCCAGAAGCAAAAAGAGTTAAATGGTATATACTCACTTATATCGAGACACTAGTCCAAGGGGTACATCCCCATGAAAAACTTTACCTACCAGGAAAGTGGGTCAGAGCGGATGGCATTCTATTGAGACTTTAGGTGTGAGAAGCCTGGGAGAATGAGGAAATAGAAGGATCCAGAGGGTCCTGGAAAACTACAGGCGGATCTGGGCTCCAGGGTCCTCCTCAAACTATGGCACCAGCCAAAGAAAATGTAGGCAGTAAACTTTGAACCCCTACACAGACCTAGCCAATGGGCAGGAAATTCTCCACCGTTAAGTGGAGAAGGAGATCTGACTTTCACACAAACTCTGGTGCCCCATATTTGACCATGACCCTTGGATGGGGATGCCCCGTGGCACTCAGAGAAGGGATAATAGGCCACCAAGAAGAGACTCAATACCTATGAGCATATACAGGGGGAGGAGGTCTCCCTCAGTAACAGACATAGGGGAGAGGAATGGGGGGGGGGGGAAGCGGGAGGGAGGGAAGAATGGGAGGATACAAGGGATGGGCTAAAAACTGAGATGTAATATGAAATAATTAATAATAAAAAAAGAAAAAAAGAAAAACATTAATATTTGATCATTCAGTAATGTGTTTTAAACAACACAGTGAAATAAAACACTGTTAGGTACAAAAGAATATGTTTTTTTCCTGCAGTAATCAGTATTGCCAGTGAATCAAATATATAAATCAAGTATTATTTTCAATGGTAATCTATTTTAAGGGAATGTTAATGAATTATGACCTTAAGTTCCTAAACAAAATAAGAAAAATTTATGTCTGACTTCCATTAAGATCATTCTTATTTGGTAGGATATTTTGCAGTATTTCAGAGAAATGGGAATACTTTCTGATATAGCTGAATTTACCTGTCTCATTGGAAATCTCATTGTCTGCACAAGGAGTACAATTGTAGCAGCAGACAGCCTGGCCCTCCAGAGAGACTTTCCTGAAGCCAGGTCCACAACTCTCACTGCACACAGATCGAGGGGTCTGAGAAAAATTAAAAGAATGTCATGTCATGCTTATGTTTTTTGAAAAATCACAAAATGGAGATTTTGAATAGTATGCATTGAATTTCTTTTTTTTTCTTTTTTTCTTTTTTATTATATATATATATATTTTTATTAATTTATTCTTGTTACATCTCAATGTTTATCCCATCCCTTGTATCCTCCCATTCCTCCCCCCCCCATTTTCCCATGATTCCCCTCCCCTATGACTGTTCCTGAGGGGGATTACGTCCCCCTATATATTCTCATAGGGTATCAAGTCTCTTCTTGGCTACTTGCTGTCCTTCCTCTGAGTGCCACAAGGTCTCCCCCTCCAGGGGACATGGTCAAATGTGAGGCACCAGAGTATGTGAGAAAGTCGTATCACACTCTCCACTCAACTGTGGAGAATATTCTGACCATTGGCTAGATCTGGGAAGGGGTTTAAAGTTTACCTCCTGTATTGTCATGCATTGAATTTCTGAGCTTTATTATAAATATAAGAAGATATTTGGAAACACTATGCTCTTCTGAAAGCAAGTATGTTTAGATATTTGTCAGGTGATTGTCATAACTTTAAGAGTTATGACAAGTGTAAGAGATGCAGGTTATCTGGGACATGATCTAGAAAGGCATGGAGTCTTTCTAGAGTGATTATGTCTCTATATTTACTGACTACTAATTTGAGCAATTTTACTTCAACCATGGTTGTGAATATTGACTGTCAACAAGATTTAGCATGATTATGGAAACAAATATGTGTCTGTTTGTCTGAAGGATTTATCACTAAATCTAGCTAAGGTGAACTCTGAGGGTCACTATTTAATGGCTGCTGTCTCATACCAAATATAAAATTCATAGATGAGGTGCTATATTCATTGCTCTCTACGGAAATGATATAATCAGGAGCCTTATAAATTGGAAACCGTATATTTCCAAGGATAAGACATGGCACCCTCAGAACTTTTCTTCAGATGCTTCCGTGCTGTATTTATTTGTAGAAGCTAGGCAAGTCAGTTGTGTACTCATGGCGTACCACACAGTCCTCTTTTTCTAGAGGCCTAAAAAGCAAAGGATAACTGATAAACCAAAGAAATTCCTAAGCATGGAACAGCAATTTATGCATTGAGTATATACAGCAAGTTAGAGGATACTAATATGTAAATATGCAGTATTTTGAATGGAAATATCCCACATAAGCTCAAGTTTTGAGGCCTTGATACCCATGAAATCACACTATTTTGTGGCTAATTGAAACATTTGCAGACCAGTACTTACTGAGGGAATTATTATTTTTTTTTTTTTTTTTTTTTTTTTTTTTTTAGATGACTTAATCTTTTTTTTTTTTTTTTTTTTTTTTTTTTTATTAATTTATTCTTGTTACATCTCAATGTTTATCCCATCCCTTGTATCCTCCCATTCCTCCCCCCCCATTTTCCCATTATTCCCCTCCCCTATGACTGTTCCTGAGGGGGATTACGTCCCCCTATATATTCTCATAGGGTATCAAGTCTCTTCTTGGCTACTTGCTGTCCTTCCTCTGAGTGCCACCAGGTCTCCCCCTCCAGGGGACATGGTCAAATGTGAGGCACCAGAGTATGTGAGAAAGTCGTATCACACTCTCCACTCAACTGTGGAGAATATTCTGACCATTGGCTAGATCTGGGAAGGGGTTTAAAGTTTACCTCCTGTATTGTCCTTGGCTGGTGCCTTAGTTTGAGCGGGACCCCTGGGCCCAAATCTGCCTATCATATTGTTCTACTTGTAGATTTCTAGGACCCTCTGGATCCTTTTATTTTGCTGTTCTCCCATGCGTCTCTCATTTAGAGTCCCAATAGGATGCCTTCCCCTCTGTCCCAGTTTCCTGGTAAGTGAAGGCTTTCGTGGGACATGCCCCCTGGGCTAGTATGCAGATATAAGTGAGTATATACCATTTGATTCTTTCTGCTTCTGGGTTAACTCACTCATTATGATCATTTCTAGCTCAATCCATTTATCCACAAATTTCGGGAATTCCTTGTTTTTAATAGCTGAGTAGTATTCCATAGTGTATATGTACCACAGTTTCTTTATCCACTCTTCTACTGAGGGACACTTAGGCTGTTTCCATGTTCTGGCTATTATGAATAAGGCTGCTATGAACATGGTTGAGCAAATTTTCTTGTTGTGTGCTGGAGCATCTTCTGGGTATATTCCAAGGAGTGGAATAGCTGGGTCTTGAGGAAGCCCTATTCCCATTTTTCTGAGATAGCACCAGATAGATTTCCAAAGTGGCTGTACTAGTTTGCATTCCCACCAGCAATGAAGGAGTGTTCCTCTCTCCCCACATCCTCGCCAGCATGTGGTGTCGCTTGAATTTTTGATCTTAGCCATTCTGATGGGTGTAAGATGGAATCTCAGAGTTGTTTTGATTTGCATTTCCCTGATGACTAAGGAGGTTGAGCATTTCTTTAAGTGTTTCTCAGCCATTTGATACTCCTCTGTTGAGAATTCTCTGTTTAGTTCCAAGCCCCATTTCTCAATTGGGTTATTCGGTTTGGTGGTGTTTAATTTCTTGAGTTCTTTATATATTTTGGATATTAGACCTTTGTCAGATGTAGGGTTGGTGAAGATTTTTTCCCAGTCTGTAGGCTGTCGCTTTGTTCTCTTGACAGTGTCTCCTGCCTTACAGAAGCTTCTCAGCCTCATGAGGTCCCATTTATTAATGGTTGACATTAAGGCCTGGGCCGTTGGTGTTCTGTTCAGGAAGTTGTCTCCTGTGCCAATATGTTCCAGGCTCTTTCCCACTTTTTCTTCTAAGTGAGTTAGTGTCTCTGGTTTTATGTTGAGGTCTTTAATCCACTTGGATTTGAGTTTTGTGCAAGGTGACAAATATGGGTCCAGTTTCATTTTTTTACACATAGACCTCCAGTTAGACCAGCACCATTTGTTGAAGATGCTATCCTTTTTCCATTGAATGGATTTGGCTTCTTTGTCAAAAATCAAGTGACCATATGTGTGTGGATTCATATCTGGGTCTTCGATTCGATTCCACTGATCAACCAGCCTGTTGCTGTGCCAGTACCATGCTGTTTTAAGTACTATTGCTTTATAGTACAGTTTGAGATCAGGTATGGAGATTCTTACTGAGGGAATTATGATATTGACTTTAGTAATTGAAACATTATAATCCTTGTCTCAGGTCCAATTTTCTCATTTTACTTACTGTAATTGTGTGTAGATAGAAACATTATCACTCTGGTCCCAATGACTGTCTCCAAGATCACTAATTGTTGTTATAATTTCATGCATGGTAGATTCATAACTTTGCAATCACAAGACAAAAATATATATTTTCTTTTAAAATCACTTTTTGTCATGACATTTGATCATAGGCAAAACATAATTTTACATTGCTTCCTTATCATAATCACAAATGAGAGGTTTTCTTCAAAGATTTGATCCACAATCATTTTGGAGATACCCTATGAGAATATATAGGGGGACGTAATCCCCCTCAGGAACAGTCATAGGGGAGGGGAATAATGGGAAAATGGGGAAGGGGAGGAATGGGAGGATACAAGGGATGGGATAAACATTGAGATGTAACAAGAATAAATTAATAAAAAAAAAAGAAATTCCTTTTTTCCAAGTGTCCAAAATTTGTGACAACTTGCCAAAATTATTCCTCTTTCAAATGAATATTGGGAGACAGATTTAACATTAAATACTTCTATTGATCTGAATCAGGGAAGGTGAGAAATCCTTTATACTAATAATTTGGTGGTATTTTATACTGGTATTAGGAGAGTGCTTGGCCTTGAGGCAGACAACAAGCATCATTATATCAGGAAACAAAACATAACCCACCTCTGAAAATTTTTCTGGCCATTGTATCATCTGTTCAGATAACAACAACTGTTGACCATGTGGAGCATTTGGAGAAAATGTTCCAATTTTCATCTTTAGTCCAAGACCCTTTGGAAAATCCCAAAAGTTAAGAATATCATATTCTGCCTCTAATTTCTCACTCCAATCTACACCCATGTTTTCTCTTGCAAGAATGTCTTTCAGGAAAGAGTTAAGCTGAAAGAGATTAGTTAATTTACATTACAGCATGTTCCAGAGGCAGAATGTAACTTGTACTATAGCTCATTGTTTTTAGTTTTCGATGGTAAAGTCAACACTAATGAAGGTTCCAGTGACGTTGAGGGAACAAGAACCTCTGTGAGTGGGACACTATTCTGCTTATGTCGCTCACCTTTAACAGAAACCATGGAACGAAGCTACTGTAATGGATCAATGACTGCTGATTTATGCAAATCTCAAACTATGAAAGCTAGCCAGACCTAATTGCCTTCAAAATACCTTCAGAAGCCCAGTGTCTAAAATGATGATATTTATGTCTCTTGGGTAGTTAAAAGGAACTACTTATGTATAAAACCACTGCAAGTGTTTCACTTAAATGTGAATTTTTATATTTCTGTTATAAGAAAATCATAGGGAAAACATTTATTTTCCTCATTGAAACTATTACCAGGAGATGAAAGTATAATTAAGTATTTATTCCAAAATCAGTAAGTCCAATTTCTCCTGTTATCACACAGCCATTTCTTAACAATACACACACACACACACACACACACACACACACACACACACACACAAAACTGCCTTGAACTCCAGTTAAGATTAAAAGCACAAGCAGTCCTCTGATTTTGTATAAAGTTTACTGAATTTTACAGTGCCTAATATAAGGTCTTTGCAAATTCTCCTATGTCATAGTGCTGATATCACAATACAATGCAAAGGATGTTACCTGCCAAGGGAAAAACAGCATCCCTTCCCCATTTTCATATGGTTGCATCTCTACTTGCTCAAGACTCATCTCGTGGAGACTATGAGCCACAGCATACACAGCTTTGTATATACTATAGCTTTCTTCACTCATGTTTATGTCAAATACATGTCTAGGTAATTCTTCCAAAGAAGCATTAGCTTGACAGTTGTCCAAAAGTTTACAATCAGTGTCAGAAAATGAGCACTTGAAGAACAAATGCCACAATTTAGGAAGATAAATGTCTTCAGGGTATTTGTAAGGATTCACTGTTCGAATAAAATTGGTAAATTCAACACTCTCCCTATAATGATGGGTAAAAATGAGGCTCCCGTGGAATGAGTCTAACAGGAAATAGTCAGCATGGTCAGTAACATCCTGTTCAAAGTTCATGATCCAGACTTTCCAGGTCAGTAACTTTTGCCCAATATTTCTCATTAGACCTTGTAGAGAATCAATGTTACCATAAATGATTATCACATTTGTTGATGACTGCTGGATTTCATCCATATTTTTCCAGTCTTTGTTATAAAATAAAGTCCAGGTGGCAGGGATCATTTTCACAAAAGCTATGCAGACTCTTTTTCTTTCCATATCATCTCTGAAATCTGATAGAATTTTATTCCCTATGTGGTCATCTGGGAGGATGAGACCAACCCAGGACCACCTAAAATGAATCAGCAAAGAGACAATGCCAAGTGAAAGAGATGTGTCCTTGGGAGCCATCTGGTAGAGAGAAGAATACTGACTTCGGTCACTCAAGATAGGATCATAGGGTCCAAAAGAAAGCTGAAGCAAATTGGAAAGAAGAGGATGAATATTAACATCCTGCTGTCCTGAGCAAGATATGACAGTAGGAAAGAAAGACAGGTTCATTATAATTTCACAGGTGAATTCCACTAACAAGATTTCATAGAAAATCCTATCAAACCTGGTAATTTTAGGGAATGATCTCATTCCATTCAGTTCATCTTCACTACTCCTGCAAGCAGGGGCAATATGGATTATTCTCCACATGTCTGTGAACTAGCTTTTAAGGGTGCATAATTCAAGTATCCCTTTTTTAGTTTTTTTTAGACACCTATAATATCAACAAAAGAGACCTGATTCCAAGTTCTTCTATTTCACTTTTTCTCACCTGTGGAAATTTGAATAGTTGCAGCAGTGTTCCAATGTAGGCAGATGTTGTCCACGATGTTCCTGTGAGTACAGCAGCAAAATTTCTCCTTTCACAGTTGTAGTTAGGTATAACATTGCCTTTCCTGTGAGCTGTGAGCCAAGCACAGGTAATCATAAGAATGTCCTTCTCAGTGAATCGGACATTGTTGAAGTCAAATCCAAGAGATATGTTGGGTAAAAGATTTGGGTTTCCATTTATCTCCTCAATGGCAAATGCCAGAGCCAGAAGAAACTGGTAGTTCTTAAAATTATATCTGTAAAAATGGCATAAAAGCACAGAAAAGGAAGACCACATATGCCTGTATATTTAGTGCAATAATTTGTATTATTTTCATATCATTTTTCTTTCTAAAGAATGTATATTTAACTTATCACCATGAACTACTTTAACTAAATTATGTAAATGGTTAGGATTAGGTAAAATCCTTTAGTATTACCACTCATTAATTATACTTCCTCAAAGTATGCTTTGTTTTTCTTCCATAGACAGATACAATAACAATTCTGTCTTATATCAGCAAATAATTGTCCTGAAACAGTACTTCTCTTGGTATCTGGACTATGGCCTTTCAGTCTCTTCAGCTGTTAAAAGCCATTGTTTCTTCATTATACTATCCAGTTTTCACTACACTACCTTTTAAAAAGTTATTTAATTTATTCATGTATTTTACATCCACACCAGAGTTTTCCCTCTGTCATATTGTAGCTTGCCTTATCCCCACTTCTGCCATTCATGCCACTGTCTTTTCTCCTCAGAAAAGAAGAGGTTTCCCATGGATATCAATCACTGTTAGCATACCAAGTTGCAGTAAGACTAGGGGCATCTTCTCCATTTGAGGCTATAAAAGGCAGCCAAATAAGGGGGAAGTGTCCCAAAGGCAGGCAACAGAGTCAGAGGCAGAACCTGCTCCAGATGTTAGGAGACCTATGTAAAGACAAAGCTACACAACAATTCTGTTTGTGAAGAATTCATAACAATTCCCATACGTGCTTCTTAGTTGGCATTTTAGTCTCTGTGGTTCCTCGTGGGACTAGGTTATTTTGTTTTTTAAATCTTCTCATTTTATCTTTGACTCCTCTCACTCCTGCACTCCTTCTTGCTATTTTTCTGGATTCCTCAAGCTCTATCCAATGTTAGGCTGTATGTATCTGCCATCCGTAGAAACAAAATCTTAATGAAATATAATTCTAAGGTTTGTTCATTACATATGTGGCCACTGTTGCCATTTTTTGACATTATTTTTTAAATACAGAAACCTTAAATTGCTGATAATATATCACATGCTGATACTGAGATCCAGAGAAAAACCTGTGTCTGCTGCTAAAGTGATGTGATTAAAGAGACTGCAGCTCTGTGCCTGCTATATTTTTATTTTGTATGCATTTGTGATGTTTGTGTGTTTAACTTTGTGCATTTTTGTGCCACTGTGTATAGGTATATGAAGGACAATAAGTGTGACTGCATGTCAGGAAAAACCTCAGGAACAATCTTGAGTATCCACCTTCTTTACACATAGGCTGTATTTTGTTTACTACATATTTAATTGGTTTAGTGATTTATCATTTGTTTGGTTGATTCTGTAAGACTTCGTCTGAATATTTAGCTGTTCCTTGACCAAATTTTCTTTGTATCTTAGACTGGTCTTGAACTCATAAATACCCACCTACCTTTCTCTTCTGTGTACTGGTTATAAAAGCTTTTATGACCACATCTTGTTGGCAGATTTCCTTAATTTTATACCACATAAGCTCAATCCCTAACATAGCAAACTATAGAGATTTATTTTGTGGGAGATATGAATATGATACACACACACAAACACACACACACAAACACACACACAAACACACACACACAAACACACACACAAACACACAAACACACACACAAACACACACACACAAACACACACACACATATATGAAAAACTTGTATAAATAAGATACCTTCTTTCTCTTAAAAACGCCCTATAGCCCCACACATTGAAGAGTATCATTTTATTTCAGTGTCAATGTGTGTTGACTACAGGTAAGGATTAATTAGGATTCCACTCTGTGAATTTTTCTTTCCTCAAATGGCCTAAAGAACATAGCTGAAAAATGGTGAAAGAAATTAAATAACCAGAGGCTATGAACAAACCCAGAGAAGCAATCATTTTTGGAGACATCAGGGATATTACACTTGTGATATCACAAGAAATTTAACAACATACCAAGATCTATGTATCCCCAAGTAAAACAAAATTCCAGCATGGAGAATGGAGGTAGGGAAAGATCATCCTCACAGCTGAGGGCATTTGTATTTGTTAGATCTTTATCGTTGTGACTTAAAGAAATACTCGCCCTTCTTAGTCATCAGAGAAATGCAAATCAAAAGGACACTGAGATTCCATCTTACACCCATCAGAATGGCTAAGATCAAAAACTCAAATGACACCACACGGTGGCGAGGATGTGGAGAGAGAGGAACACTCCTTCATTGCTGGTGGGAATGCAAACTAGTACAACCACTTTGGAAAGCTATCTGGTGCTTTCTCAGAAAAATGGGAATAGGGCTTCCTCAAGACCCAGCTATTCCACTCCTTGGAATATACCCAGAAAATGCCCTACCACATAACAGGGACATATGCTCAACCATGTTCATAACTGCTCTATACATAATAACCAGAACATGGAAACAGCCTTCAAGTGTCCCTCAATAGAAGAATGGACTAAGAAACTGTGGTATATTTACATGATGGAATACTACTCAGCTATTAAAAATGAGAAATTCCCAAAATTTGTGGACAAATGGATTGATCTAGAAATTATCATAATGAGTGAGTTCACCCAGAAGCAAAAAGAGACAAACGGTGTATACTCACTTATATCAAAACACTAGTCCAAGGGATACGTACCATGAAAATCTTTACTTACCGAGAAAGTGGGACAGAGGAGAGGATATCCAATTGAGACTTTAGGCAAGAGTAGCATGGAAGAAAGGGGAAATAGTAGGACCCACAGGGTCCTGGAAACCTACAAGAAGAACTTTATGACAGGCAGATCTGGGTCCTGGGGTCCTCCTCAAACTAAGGCACCAGCCAAGGAGAATATAGGCAGTAAGCTTCGAACCCCTACCAAGACCTAGCCAACGAACATGATATTCTCCACCGTTGAGTGGAGAGTGAGATCTGACTCTCACATGAACTCTGGTGCCCCTTTTCTGACCATGTCCCCTGGATGGGGAGACCTAGTGGCACTCAGAGGAAGGATAGCAAGTTACCAAGAAGAGACTTGATATTCTAAGAACATATATAGGGGGAGGAGGTCTCCCTCAGTCACAGACATAGGGGAGGGGAGAAGGAGAGAAATGGTAGGAGGGAAGAATGCGAGGAAACAGGGAAGGGCTAACAATCGAGATGTAATATGAATAAATTAATAAAATAAAATAAAAATGAAAGAAACAAAAAATAAACTCAAACCCATATTTTAATTCATCTGTAGAAAAGGAATTTACTCTCTTATGCACCACAATGATAATCTCCATTAGATTTTGAAAGATATGAGCTAGCATCAGTAAAAGGTTTAACTTATTGGTCAATAAAATGTAGGATACTGTAGAAGAGTTTGAGAGCCTGAGTTTAATGTCAGCACACATATTGTGTGGCAAGAAATCTTGTTTCCACAATTTAATTTAACTTCAAATGTGAGCTGCATCAAAAATATGCATACATGCACACACATGCACACTCACACACATACACACACACACATACACACACACAAAATGAATGTCATAATAAATTCGAGATGATTTTATCATGAATGGCACAATGGAGTAAACAGCTTTTCTCTTAAAATTGTTTTATAGTCATCAGGAAGCATATATGTATTTCCTAAAAAATTTATGCAACAAATGCTCACTTGGCACCTATCCCATAGTGATCCACTAAAACAAAGTTCCATTTAGTAAATGTGACAATGCAAAACCTTATGTAGAAGATTATAATCACAACCCACTCATTCTTTGTAAACATGTAATTCCAGAGAACATATTTAAGCACACAAATTACAGAAGAAATAAAATTTTCATGGAGAGAGGAAAAATAATCATCCCTTTGATGCACACAAACTTCCACATAGGTAAATAAAAGATTAAGTAAGAAGGACTGAAAAATTATTCTCAGCTCTGTGATATATATGTCTTTCTGTGATCCATCCTATATGAAAAAACAATACATTTAGTGAATTCACTGTATAAGACAGTACTGTCAATTGACTACAATAAAAGTGATGTATTTCTGTCGTGAATTTAGGTTCCTTTTACTGATAACATATTAAAAAGTTTGACAGCAAAGAATCCTCTTATTTATAATAAATCAGACTATTGCTCATGCAACTGAAAGTACAGTATTTTTAAGGATCGACTTGAATGCAAGATATAAAGAGAAGCAAATACCAACATACATTGGTGCCTGGATTTCTGAGAGTAGAGGACATAGAAAAAGTATGAGTTAAAAGGAGCATTAATTATGAGGTAGTAAAAGAAGCATGACAAACATTCAACATTACCACACCTGCGAATACTATGGTAATTTGTGATTTTTGAGAAGAAATATCATTTCCTTAGGAATTGGACCTACAACCAAATGTTTTATCTAAATAAATTTTGCATAACCATCTTGGCCATGTTTCAAAATCTAAAAAACATCTGTCAAGGTAACAAAATGATCAGTGGCCTTTAAAATTTAAACATTTTTTCCTTCCACTGTCTTTGATTTAATGACTTAGTAGTCCACAAAGTTTTTAGCAAACACATAGTATTGTTACTCTGAGCATAAATTACCTTCACATATACATTTCCTTTGGTTATTTTTCACTTGTTGACTCCCAATGCATTTCTGCATGTGTTCACATGGTTTTTACCAATGCTATTGCAGCAAATTAAAGGTCTTACTGCCTGGATCCATACAGATATAAGCTCTGCATGGGATAGGAAAATCTTATTGGATAGGCACATATTATTTCATGTATTAAGAGACACTTGAGTATTTCACTCTAATTCAGTAAGACTTGTCTGACACTATTAATTCATCCTGCATATTTCACAGAAACTAAGAAACAACCCAAAGTTTACTCTCTCACAGTCATTATGACTTCGTGAACATGTCTAATATCATCAGAAAAGTTCAGAAATTTAGGAATTCAGGAGTTTTGGAATGCCTTGAAAGCAAAGTCAGCCTTAAATTAAAGCATCCTACTTCTGAAATCATAATACACTTAAAACTATAAAGTCCTTGTGGTACTAAAGGCATAGCAATTAAGAAGTTGCAATTATCAAGAAAATGAAGATATAAGAGTTATTATTTCATTTTCCCTTTGAAAAAAGGAAAAATGAAAATAAAACTGAAGAAGATATTTTAGAACCTGTTAAAGAGAAATTGTCCTAATAAAAACAAGAAGTAATATGTAAAATTTCATAGCTACAGCATACAAGTTAAAAGAGCTATGAACTCTAAAATGAATAATTGTACTTACTGTAGGTAATAGTCCTCATAATAATATAGTATATATGAATGTGGAATTTTTTTGATGGTGTAGTAAGTGTGAACAGGGAAAAAGGCACCAATCACCACATCACCTTTAAGGTGAAAATGTTCATTGATTTTGAAATAGCATTTACTGAAAGTGAACTTGCAGACAACACTGGGAATCTGCAGGAGCAGGAGGATAAAAATCCAGGAGTACATCCTTTGAATACGTATATCTCATTGATGGTGATCACACAGTGCCTAGTGTATATATTCTCGGTTCTTGTTTTTGTGAACATGTGTGTTTTGAGAACTGTTGATGAGTAAGGCTGTCCCACTAATCACACCAACATTTTTCTTTCTCTTCTAGAACAGCCATTGGGAATTCTGAAGCTATTTATTCCATTGGGCTCTGCATCTGTGGCCCCTTATTCCAGTTAAAAAAAAAAAAAAAACATGCTGGAAACATGTTTGTCGACTTTCTTTACTAGGAAAAAGTCTATGATTTCAGCCAAGACTAGAGATAGCCAGAGGTCAAGTTGAACCCTTCTTGAACTGAACTTACTAAAAATATGAAGAAAATAACTTTGTTTGACCCTCACAGATTACATCAGAGGAGGACAACTATGTGAAAGAAGAATGGCTCATTAAGAAACAATTTCGAGTAAAATGACTGAAAATTAATTGCCCATAATTCTCTCTAAAATCTAACTATAGAAGTGTATGTATGTCCTTATGGCTTATACCCTGTTGGCGTCTCAGACATCCACTTGTTTGTTATAAATCTTTCAGCATATCAATAATAGGTAAATAGTAAAAACATTTTTCTTTTCTCTTCGGTGAAATGAATAGCCCTTCTTGAGACATAATTCCCCTTATATTTACAACTTTGATTCTTGAACTACTTATACCCACTTTTATTACTGACAAGTCACTGAATCACATTTTTAAAATCAGGACTTGTTCCTAGATCTCAAAAAACTTAGAAAACCCTCTATTTAAGTTTCTGATTATATCAGCAGGTGTTAAAATTTCATACTTTTTCTTTATATAACTAAACCATTGAGAACTACTTGACTGTCCTATTACACAGTATATGTAATGAAGCTATTTTGTGCTGGGCTCTATTTACTAGCTCATAGCAGGATGGTATGGTAGTGAGTGAAAACACTGTGTGTTGAAGTTTAACAATGAGTGGATATTCCAATAAGTTAACTATAAAGAATTGAAGAAAAGAGTGAAAAGAAACACAAATGCTTCAACAAGAACAAAAGTATATTATATATGTAAATAGGTTAAATACAAACTTTTTATTTGATTATATATAATGAATCTATGGACAAGAAGCAGAATATTGTGTCTGCATTCAATGAAAGGATGAACAAAATAAGATTAACTGTAGTAGACATCCTAAAAGTTTTAATTTTAAGATACAACTGTGTAATAATAAGCCACTTTGCCTCATCTCTTAGCTACTGAATCAGACCAGATTAAACCATGGTTACTTTCATACCTTTATACCCCTGAATGGCAGTTGTAAATTTATACACATCCAGGTTATTTCATTCTCAAAGAAAGTCTAATCCTTTGTGTCAATCATCTGTACACAGAAACATTTTGTATGATGGACAACCACTGGCCAAATCAAACTGAGACAGATGTGCTGAAAACTTTCTAATATAGACCAAAGATACTTTATACCAAACATATAGCAGCCATACTGGGCTGCATATTGGCCTGCTATTTTGGGTCATTTAATTTTTTTTTTTTCTAAACAGGGTTTCTCTGTGTAGTGTCGGCTATCCTAGACATCCAAACAACAAAGACCATATAATGCCACTAAGCAACTCCTTAAACATACTAACTGTAGGCACTTATTAGAGTCATCCAGTAGCAAAAAAGGAGAACAACAATACCTCGAGGAGCCATGAAAAATGCTTCCACGAGAATCCAGCAATCCTGTCATTTTAAGCATTATAATAAAATGTAGTCTACTTAAACACTATCAAAGAAATCCAATACGTCAGTTTTGAATATAAACCAAGTACTCAAAGAAGATAGGAATAAATTCCTAAATTAATAATCTTAAAACACAAAAATCAGCTCAATTAAATAGTGGAAAGATTAAAGACATGAAAATAGGAATACATTCATTAAAGAAAACTCAAAATGAAGTTGATAAATCTAGGGTGTCAAGTAAACACCTCAAAGTTAAGCCTTATCAGTACATTACAATACACGGAAGATGTAATCTCAAGTGGTGAAAACAAGATAAAGGAGGTGACAACTTCATTCAAAGCAAATTTTAAATATAAGATAAATCCACACACAAATTGTCTAGAAAATCAGTGATATAATGAATGTATACAATTTGCAAATAAAAGAGATAAAGAGGGTGGATCCAAGATGGCATTGAGCGGGGTGAACCTTGTTTAGAAACTGGAGTAATCGAGTCAGAGATTTGGACTATTTTCTTAAACAGGAACTCCAAGCTTCTGGCTCCACCACATTGGAAGAATTCCACTGTTCAACATAAATAAACTACAGAAATCCTGCATATCCCCGAATGCATGGAGAGCACGGACCAACTGGCCAGCAGCTGCTGAGGCAGTGGCTGCTCAAGCAGGTAGCCGGGCATACAGTCAAGATCCCACCTGCAGAGGGGTTTGGCGCAGTATCTGGAAGATCTGGACAGAAATAGGTCCTAGGGGAACAGAGAGAGTGCTTCTAGGGGTCCACAGTGAGACCCAGAACCGGTAAGCAGCCGCTGTGGCTGCAGACACTCAAATGCTGGAAGCAGGAAAATCCCCACCTACTGAGGTGATTGGCACAGTACCGGAATATCTGGACAATACCAGGTCCAGGAGGAACAGAGAGCATGTTTCTAGGGGTCTGCAGAGAGATCCAGAGCCTGCACAGAGAACAAGGCCCCCGAGAGCGGCTGCCCTGGCTGCAGACTCTCAAGTGGGTAGCCTGGAGCAGGAAAGGTCCTGCTGGCTGAGGTGATTGGCACCGTGACCAGAAAATCTGCATAATACTTGGTCCAGAGGGAACAGAGTGTATTTCTGGGAACCCACAGAGAGTCTCAGAGCCCATGAACATAACATGGACCATCTTGAAGAGCAGCCACTAGGGCTGCAGCCACAAAAGCGGGTAAACAGTAACAAAGACAAGACTCTGCCTACTGAGGTGATTAGCATGGTGATCCACCTGCGGATGTGATTGGCGCAGTGTCTGGAAGATCTGCACCATACTAAGTCCAGGGGATCAGAGAGTGTGTTTTTGGCCTCACCAGTCTGTAAAGAGTCCCAGAACCGAATAGGGCTTCCTCAAGACCCAGCCATTCCACTCCTTGGAATATACCCAGAAAATGCCCTACCACATAACAGGGACATATGCTCAACCATGTTCATAGCTGCTCTATACATAATAGCCAGAACATGGAAACAGCCCAAGTGTCCCTCAATAGAAGAATGGACTAAGAAACTGTGGTATATTTACATGATGGAATACTACTCAGCAATTAAAAATGAGAAATTCCCAAAATTTGTGGACAAATGGATTGATCTAGAAATTATCATAATGAGTGAGTTCACCCAGAAGCAAAAAGAGACAAACGGTATATACTCACTTATATCAAAACACTAGCCCAAGGGATACGTACCATGAAAATCTTTACTTACCAAGAAAGTGGGTCAGAGGAGAAGACATCCGATTGAGACTTTAGGCAAGAGTAGCATGGAAGAAAGGGGAAATCGTAAGGACCCACAGGGTCCTGGAAACCTACAAGAAGAACTTTATGACAGGCAGATCTGGGTCCTGGGGTCCTCCTCAAACTAAGGCACCAGCCAAGGAGAATATAGGCAGTAAGCTTCGAACCCCTACCAAGACCTAGCCGACGAACATGATATTCTCCACCATTGAGTGGAGAGTGAGATCTGACTCTCACACGAACTCTGGTGCCCCTTTTCTGACCATGTCCCCTGGATGGGGAGACCTGGTGGCACTCAGAGGAAGGATAGCAAGTTACCAAGAAGAGACTTGATATTCTGACAGCATATATAGGGGGAGGAGGTCTCCCTCAGTCACAGACATAGAGGAGGGGAGAAGGAGAGAAATGGTAGGGAGGGAAGAATGCGAGGAAACAGGGAAGAGCTAACAATCGAGATGTAATATGAATAAATTAATAAAAAAAAGAATCAAAAGAAAAAAAAAAAAAAAGAAGAGTTCCAGAACCCGACAGGAGACCAGGCAGTTGGGGATACACTGCAGTGCTAAACCTGCACTTACAGCTTGTCTGGTCTGTGCTAAGATTTAGAGGAAGGGTGCACTCTTCCCAGCAGTGAGACAGGTGCTCGTCATTGTTAACCGGGAACTTTGTATCTGAGACTGAACTGTGCGTGGTGTATCTCCAGGCTGGAACTACTGGCCCCGGAAAAACACAGGACAATGGATGGCTCTGATGCCAGACCAATGTGCTAGTCCCAAGAAAGCCCCAGGGGCCAGTGTCCAGGTGAGCAGGAGTGCAAAACTAGATTATGCAAATGGGTTAGGATTAGGCAAAATGCTTTAGAATTACCACTCATTAATCATACTTCCTTAAAGCATGTTTTATATTTCTTTCATAGACAGATACAATAAAAATAATTTTCCTAATATAGTACATCTGTTGGTTACTGGATTAAGGCCTTTTAGTCTCTTCTGCTGTTAAAAGCCATTCTTTCTTCATTAAACTAATCAGTTTTCACAAACACTATCTTTTTAAAAAGTATATAATTTATTCATGTATTTTAAATCCACATCACAGTTTTCCTTTTGTCATCTCCTCCCAGGCCTTCTCCCCACTTCTCCCATCCATGCCACTGTCTTTTCTCCTCAGAAAAGGAGAGGTTTCCCATGGATATCAATCACTCTTAGCATACCAAGTTGCAGTAAGACTAGGGGCATCTCCTCCATCTGAGGCTATAAAAGTCAGCACAATAATGATGGAAAGTGTTGCAAAGGCAGGCAACAGAGTCAGAGGCAGAACCTGCTCCAGATGTTAGGAGACCTACGTAAAGACAAAGCTACACAACTACTGTATTTGTGAAGAGTGCATAGGTAATTCCCATACATGCTTTATAGTTGACACTTTAATCTCTGTGGTTCCCTGTAGGACTAGGTTATTTGATTCTTTAAGTTTTATCATGGTATCCTTGACCCCTCTCACTCCTGCACTTCTCCTTCCTAAACTTCTGGATTTTTCAACCTCTACCTAATCTTAGGCTGTGCTCTCTGCCATCTGTAGAAACAAAATATTAATGAGATGTAATTCTAAGGTTTTTTATTACATATGTGGCCACTGTAGCCATTTTTGACATTATTTTTAAGTACAGCAGCCTTGAATTGCCAATATATCACACACTAATATTGAGATCCAGAGAAAAGTTCCTAAATTGAGGATATTAAAAATATTGCACCTCTGTGCCTGCTATATTTTTATTTTGTATGTATTTATGATGTTTGTGTGTTTAACTTGGGTGCATATATATGCCACAGTGTATATGTGTATGAAGGTCGATAAGTATGACTGCAAGTCAGGAGGAAAAGTTTGAGGAATAATCTTGAATATTCAACTTCTTTACACATAGGTTATATTTTGTTTATTTACTATATATTTCATTGATTTAGATATTTATCATTTGCTTGGTTGATTGAGTACGACCTAGTCTGAATATTTAGCTATGGCTTGACTGTAATTTTCTGTGTATCTTAGACTGGTCTTGAACTCATACCTACCTACCTGCCTGCCTTTCTCTCCTGAGTACTGGCTATCATACCTGCCTGCCTGCCTTTCTCTCCTGAGTACTGGCTATCAATACTTCTATAACCACTTCTTGTCGGTAGATTCCTTAATTTTATACCACCTGAGCTCAATTCTCTAACGTCGCAAACTTATATTCTCCTGTTTCTATCTCCTACCCTCCTTATGATCATTGGATTATGAGCATGCAATCATTCACTTTTGTGAGAGATATGAATAGTGATAGTCACACTTGCAAATTGAGTGTTCTATTCTCTGAGGCATTTCATATGTATATGTATATATATATGACAAACATACACACATATATATGAACAACTTATATAAATAAGATACCTTTTTCTCTTAAAGACCCCCTATATTCCAACTCACTGAAGAGTATCATTTTATTTTAGTGTCAATGTGTGTTAACTACAGATAAGGATTCATTATGATTCTACTGTGTGAATTACTCTTTCCTTACACAGCCTAAAGAACATAGCTGAAAAAATGGTGGAAAAAATTAAAAGTCAGGAAGCTATGAACAAACCCAGAGAACCAATCATTTCTACAGACAACAGGGACATTATACTTGTGATATCATAATAAATGTAACAACATACCGAGATCCATGTATCTTCAAGTAAAACAAAATTCCAGCATAGAGAATGGAGGTAGCAAAAGATCAACTTCATAGCTGAGGGCATTTGTATTACTTAGGGCTTTATTGCTGTGAATAGAAACAATGGACATAGAAATTCCTATAATAGAGAACATTGACTTGGTGCTGGCTTACGGTTCCAGAGGCTTCATAAATTATCTTCATGGTGGGAAGCATGGCAGCATGCAGGCAAACATGTTCTTGAGGAAGGACCTGAGAGATCTTCATTTTAATCTGCAGTCATCAGAAGTGAAGACTTACATATACAGGCTAGACTTGAGCTTCTTAGACATCAAAGCCCACAGGCACAGTGATACACTTCCTCCTTCAGCAAGGCCTCCTAATAGTGCGACTCATTTTAGGCCAAGGATTTACCACATCACTCTATAGGAACCATTCCTGTTTCAACTACCATTCCTTACCCTCAAGGCTAAGTTCAGATTTCCTCGTTGTCTACAATAGTCTCCCACTTATTTAAAAGATCAAAGTATCTTCTGAAATTCATACAATACCTTAACCAAAATCTCTAATAAAACAAAAATAAAGAAGCATATAACACACAACATAACAGAATATAGTTTATCATCCCAAACTGGAGGAAAGGGATCATAGTGAAGAAATACTGGACCCAAAGAAGACTAAATATCAGCTGGGCAAACTCCAAATTCTGAATCTCAATGTCTGTTATCAATACTCTCTTTAGATCTCTAACTCCTTTCCTCTTTCTTGACTGTAAGATAGTTTTTTCTCCTCTTGGACTGAACCCATTCTTTTTAGAAGCTATCATCAGCAGATATCCCATGTTACTTCCATCTTCAACATTTTGTGATCTGGGCAATCTGGGCTTCTCCTTTATGGTTTCACACAATGACAACCCCTGGTACACTCCTTGTCTCATCAGCATTCCTAGTCACACAGAAAGAGATTCCATAAGCCATTTCTTCTGTTCTTGACTCAAAAGCCAGAGCAACATTGCTGAAGCTGCCAAGATCTCCTGTGTGCCGGGGCTTGAACATTGCGATCCCCTGTTTCCCTACTTGTTCAATATTATCATCACCAGCTTTCCCTTCTTCTTCATTTCTTTCACTGACTACACTTGCTGTCTTGAACTTTGATGCAGACCAGGTGGGCCTCAAACTCAGCAATCCACCAGCTAGAATGAAAGGTGTGAACCATGCACATACCTGGCTCTGAGTTTTCATTAATTTATTTTCACAAGTAGAAAGCTTATAATGATGTCATCTTGTCCTAGGGTCTCCACTCCCTTCATTCCATTTAATATCAGAGTTTCTTTTATCTTTATATCTTCTTAACACAGGATTTAGCTTCACTCCATTCCTAATACTCTTCTCAATCTTTACATTTTGAATTTTTACTTCTGCACCTTTCTCTTTTTCAGTATAGATCTTCATAAGAGTGAACACAGATAACCTCATAATAGAGTAAATACTCTAGTTCCTAGTATAAGCCACTTCTTTGTTAGAGTTTTCCATCTCTGAGGAGACATGATGGCCATGGCAAATGTTATATCAGAAAACATTTAATTGGAGCATGCTTAAAGTTTCAAAGGTTTAGTGTATTATTATGGTGGAAAGTATTTTCATCATGTGGGCATACATAGTCTTGAAGAAGGATTGAAAATCAAGAAATGTTATTTTACACCAAAGTAAATTATCAAAAAATTAAAAATCAAGAAATAGTATTTTTAAAGAAAAGCAGCCAGATAAAATTTAAATAAAACAATACTGTCCAATGGACAAGAATTCAACAAAGGAATTTTGAATTATTCAAAATGCAATAAGTATGACATTTTTTCATTTATAAAACTATATATTCATATGCATATATGAAGATATCATTTTTGAGGATTGCATACAAAACAGTATATATAACAATGAGTATTTGCCACCACAATCAATGGAAGAGCTCAAAATCTCCAATGACAAAGCAAGAACTGGAAGTTTTAATAAAAAAATATTTGCCTCCAGTTCAGATATAGCCAATGTACAGATCGTGTTCCACAGTTGTGGAGGGAATGGTAACTGCCTCTGACATAACCTCTTCCCTTGATGGGTAGGCCAGGCAGGCACACATAGGAAGGGAAAGCAGGCTATGCAGATGAGACCTGATAATCTGTGGTCATATGGTGGGGGAGAAGCTCCTCTTCTGTCAGAGGTTTAGTGAGGGAAATAACATGGAAGAGGGAGGGAGGGTGTGAATGGGAAGATGTGTTTTTTTTTTATTCAGTGTGCAATATTTTAATGAGTATTTTTTATTTCTATAAACAGTGTTTGTTTCTTTTAGCTTATTTCTTTTAAGTATATTATATTAATTTATTCGTATTACATCTCAATTGTTATCCCATCCCTTCTATACCCCCACCCCTCCCCCCTCTCATTTTTCCCTTACTCCCCTCCCCTATGACTATGACTGAGGGGGACCTCCTCCTCCTGTATATGCACATAGGGTATCAAGTCTCTTCTTAGTAGCCTTCTATCCTTCCTCTGAGTGCTACCAGGCCTCCCCATGCAGGGGGATGTGGTTAAATATGGGGCATCAGAGCTCATGTGAAAGTCAGTCCTCACTCTCCATTCAATTGTGCAGAATGTCCTTCCATTGGTTAGATCTGGGTAGGGGTTCAAAGTTTACTGCATGTATTGTCCTTGGCTGGTGCCATAATTTGAGCAGGACACCTGGGCCCAGATCTGCCAATCATAATGTTCTACTTGTAGGTTTCTAGGACCCTCTGGATCCTTCTATTTCCCCAGTCTCCCTTGCTTCTCTCACCTAGAGTCCCAATAGGAAGTCTTCCCCTTTGCCCCACTTTCCTGGTAAGTGAAGGCTTTCATGGGACATGCCCCTTGGGCTAGTGTCCAGATATGAGTGAGTGTATACCATTTGACTCTTTCTGCTCCTGTGTTAACTCACTCATTATGATCATTTCAAGGAAATCTATCTGGTGCTATTTCAGAAAACTTGGAATAAAGCTTCCTCAAGACCCAGCTATTCCACTCCTTGGAATATACTCAGAACATGTTCCAGCACACTATAAGGACATTTGCTCAACCATGTTTATAGAAGCCTCATTCATAATAGCCAAAACCTGGAAACAGCCTAAGTGTTCCTCAGTAGAAGAATGGATAAAGGAACTCTGGTACATTAACACTATGGAATACTACTCAGCTATTAAAAACAATGAATTCCCATTATTTGTGGACAAATGGATTGAGTTAAAGAGTACTTTTGCATCAATTCTCATAAGAGAAATTGGTCTGAAATTTGCTTTCTTTGTTGGGTATTTGTGAGGTATATGTATCAATGTAACTGTGGCCTCATAGAATGCATTTGGTAGTATTCCATACATTTTTATCTTTTAGAGTAGCTTGAAGAGTATCGGTATTAGCTCTGCTTTGAACGTCTTATAGAATTCTGTGCTGAAACCATCTGGCCCCCGGCTTTTTTATTTGGGAGACTATCAATGATTGCTTCTATTTCTATCGGAGAAATAAGGCTATTTAGTTTGTTTATCTGTTCTTTACTCAATTTTGGCAAGTGGAATTGATCAAGGAAATTGTCCATTTCTCTTAGATTTTCAAATTTTGTGGCATATATGCCTTTTAAGTAGGATCTTATGATTCTTTGTATTTCCTCAGAGTCGGTTGTTATGTCTCCCTTTTCATTTCTGATTTTGTTGATTTGGATACTGTCTCTCTGCCTTTTAGTTAGTTTGGCTAACAGATTGTCTATCTTGTTTATACTCTCAAAGAATCAGCTCTTGGTTTTGTTGATTCTTTGAATTGTTCTCTTTGTTTCTAACTTATTGATTTCTGCCCTGAGTTTGATTATTTCCAGACATCTACTCTTCTTGGGTGTTTCTGCTTCTTTTTTTCTAGGGCTTTCACCTATGTTATTAAGTTGCTTATGTGGGATATTTCCAATTTCTTTATAAAGTCACTTAGTGCTATGAATTTTCCTGTTAGCACTGCTTTCAATGTATCTCACAAATTTGGGTATCTTTTTCCTTCATTTTCATTGAACTTCAAGAAGACCTCAATTTCTTTATTTCTTCCCTGGCCCAGGTGTCATTAAAGTAGAGAGTTGTTTAGTTTCCATTGTGTATAGGCTTTTTGTCATTTCTCTTGTTGTTGAAGTCCAGCCTTAGAGCATGGTGATCTGATAGGATACAAAGTATTGTTTCAGTATCTTGATCTGTTGAGACTTGCTTTGTGATCTACTATGTGTTCAATTTTGGAGAAGGTTCCATGGGGTGCTGAGAAGAAGGTATAATCCTTTGGTTTGGGTGAAACGTTCTATAGATACATATTATATCCATTTGATTCATGACTTTGGTTGATGTTGTTATTTCTTGGCTCCATTTCTGTGTCAATGAACTAACCTTTAGTGAAAGTGGGGTGTTGAAGTCTCCCATTATTAATGTATGAGGACCAATGTGTGGTTTAAGCTTTTTTAATAGTTCTTTTACAAATGTGGTTGCCCTTTTATTGGTAGCACAGATGTTCAGAATCGTGATGTTATCTTGGTTGACTTTCCCGTTGATGAGAACGAAGTGTCCTTCTTCATCTCTTTTGATTAACTTTGGTTGAAAGTCTATTTTATTCGATATTACAATGGATACACCATCTTGCTTCTTTTGACCATTTGCTTGGAATATTTTTTTCCAGCCTTTACCCTGAGATAATGTCTTAGATGTGTTTCCTGAATGCAGAAGAATATTGAATCTTGTTTATGCATCCATCAGTTAGCCTATGTCTTATTATTGGAGAACTGAGGCCATTGATGTTGAGAGATATTAATGACCAGTGACTTTTAAGATCCTCAATTTTGATGTTTGTTACAGTAGAGAGTTTGTGTGGTTGTGTTTTTGCGATGGTGTCGTTATCTATTTCCTGTGTAGGACTTGTTGTAGCTGGTCCTTTTATGGTGGACTTTTCCTTCTAGTAAGTTTGTAAAGCTGGATTTGTGGATAGGCACCGTTTGAATTTGTTTTTGTCATGGAATATTTTGTTTTCTCTGTCAATGATTATTGATAGTTTCACTAGGTATAGTTGTCTGGCATGGCATCTGTGGTCTCTTAGCATTTGCAGGACCTCTGTTCAGGCCCTTCTGGCTTTCATGGTTTCTGCTGAGACATTGGGTGTGATTTTGATAGGTTTGCCATTAAATCTTACTTGGCCCTTTTTCCTTGCCACTTTTCATATTTTTCTTTGTTCTGTATAATTTGTGTTTCTATTATTATGTGTTGGGAAGATTTTCTTTTCTGTTCTATTCTATTTGGTGTTTTGTAGGCCTCTTGTATGTTTATATGCATAATGCATTTAATTCTTTAAATTGGGAAAATTTTCTTCTATGATTTTGTTGAAGATATTTTCTGGGCGTTGGAGTCAGGTCTCTTCTCTTTCCTCAATGCCTATTATTCTCAGGTTTTGTCTTTTCATGGTGTCCTTGATTTTTTGGATGTTTTGTGTCAGGAATTTTTCAGATTTAGTGTTTTTATTAATGGTTGCTTCAGGGTTTACAATTGTATCTTCTAGTCCCAAAATTCATTCCTCCATATCTTGGATTCTGTTAGAGAAGTTCACCACAATGTTGCTTGCCTTCCTCTCTAAGCTCTCTCATTTCCGTTCTTTTTTTTTTTTTTGCCTGTGTCTTTATCACTGTACTCATTTTCATCTTCAGATTTTGCAACGTTTTATTGATTTTTTCATCTGATTGTTTGTATATTCATGAGTTTCTTCCATTTCCTCTTTATAGACCATCAGAGATTGAACTGTTTTATTGATTTCCTTCATTCAGTTGTTTGTATTTTCTTGAATTTTTTTTCCTGTGCTTCTCTATAGGCCTCTTTTAAGTCTTCCTTCTATTTGGCTATGTCTTCCTGCATTTGATTATAGATTTTATTCATTTCCTCCATTATCATCTTCATTACTAAGGATTTGAGTTCATTTTCTTGTATTTCAATTGTGTTTGAGTTCTCTGGGTTGCTTTCTGTTGGATAGCTGGGATCTGGAGATGCCATACTGTTTTGGGTTTTTGTTTGTTTGTTTATGTTTTTACGCTAGCCTTTCGTCATCTTGCTGTCTCTGATTCTAGGAGGTAGCTTCTGGTGTTGGGTGGAGCGAGTCTGAGGACATATCCACCCATTTTCCCAAGATTTCTCTAGGCCAGGAACTCTGATACTTTACTGGTCTGTGATTCCCAGTAGTGTTTCAGGTCTCAGACTGCACTCCGAGTCTGCTCAAAGTGTCCACAGTCTTCTGGGCCTTGAGATTTCCCTAGGCCAGTAGCTCTGATTCTTCACTGCTGAGATAACTTCAGTCCCATTTACTGAATTCGCACTCCTGAGCAAGGCCACAGCTCCCAGCTCAAGGAAGGCTCTGGTCTAGGCTATGGGGACTGGTCTGCCTTCCTCCTTGTGTCTCCTGCTGGCAGGAGGTCAGACCTGTTGTCTTGGTCTCTCTCAGCCAGTGATTCCCTGTATTCAAATTAGGAGAGCTTATTATATCCATGCCATACTCTGCAAGGCTCTGGTTCAGGAAACATACTTTAAAAAGTATGTATCTCAACTAAGTCTTAAGATAGCACATACATAACACACTTCCTTCTGAAAGAAGTGGGAAGCATAGAGCCTATAGATTTCCCCAGACTGCAGTTCCATCTTTTACTGACAGGACATATTCCTTAGTGGCATAACTATTTTGCACAGCTGCTTAGGCAGGACCTCCATGCTCCTTCCTGGACATCTCCAGTGTAGTCATTATACCGGATTTGAGGATGAGTCTCCTCTTTTCTTCTTCTCAATGTTGCCTTCTCTGAATGACAGAATGAGATTTTTTTTATAAGAACAAGTTACATTAGGCATATTAAGTAACTCTGGGGTTTGTCTCCTGTTCCACATCCTCTCTCACTGATTCAGAAGCCTTGGAACAGAAGCTTGAATCTTTTCACACCTACAAGAAGTGTAGGGGTAAAATCAAGCAAGAGATTGATGGAATGGCAAACCAATGGCTGGCCCAACTTGAGGTCTACCCCATGGGAGGATGCAAACACGTGTCACTGTTAATGATACTCTGTTATGATTGTAGACAGGAATCTAGCATAACTATTTTCTCAAAGGCTTCATCAAGCAGCTAATGGAAACAGATGTTGAGATCCAAAACCAAACAATAGGCAGAGCTAAGGAAGTTTTATGGAAGAGTGTGAGAAAGGACGTTGTGAGCTGAGGAATACCACAAGACTATATATACAGAGCCAACTAACCTGAACCCACGTTGGCTCACAGCGATCAAATCACCAACCAAAGAGCATTCATGGACTACATATATACCCCCTACACATATGTAGCAGATGGGCAGTGTGATCAACATGTGAGCTTCCTAACAATGGAAGTAGGAACTGTTTCTTACTCTATTACCTGCTACTGAGTGCCTTTTCTCTAGATGGGATGCTTTTTTAGGCATCAGTGTGAGAGGAAGCCTGTAGACTTGCTGTGCATTGGGGTGTCAGAGTGGCATGATTCTTCTTGGGGTCCTGCCCTTCTCTGAGAAAAAGGAGAAAGGGAATGGAGACAGTGGTCTGTTAGGGTGGAACTAGGAGGAGATGAAGGAGGTGGCTGGGATCAGGCTGTAAAGAGGTAATATAAATAAATTAATTAAATTAATAAGTAAATGAAAGAACAAAAATCATATTTAAATTTAAATACTTGCATTAATCAGAATCAGAAAATGAGAAAGATAATGTGTATGTGTAGAAGTTATTTTCTATTGTAGTAGTTATTTACTATTTCTACAAATAATGACTATATACTAGTCATTGTTCAGTGATAGGCCATTTTTCAAATACCTAGTCATCACATTGGGAATCATAGTGTTATTATGATAACTTAAAACCATATTGTATGTATGTACATAAAACTTCTCTGAAAATCTGTTTGAGCATTGTATCACCTGCTCGTGAAAAGATAACTATTGAGAAATGAGGACATTTGGAGAAAAGGTCCTACTTTCACCTCTAGTCCGAGATTCTTTGGAAAAGTCCAAAGGTTGAATACTTCATGCTGAGCATATAACTTCATTTTCTAGTCCAAAATCATTATTTTTCAGGTGAATATTCCTATGGAATTGAGTGAATCTGAAAGAGATGCACAAATATACTTTAAAGTGGGTCTGGGAGGATGGATATAATTTCATTATAGTATATCTTACATAGTTTTCAATCTATAATGTTTACACAACAGTAATTGTAGCTAACAGGGAAGTTAGGCAATGGAAGAAAACCTGGGTTACTGAAATGAAATTCTACCCCTGAAACATCATTTGATTAAAAAAAAATCCATTAATACCAGGCTCAGGAAATGAATCAGTAACTGTTGATTTGACGTTCTTCAAAAGCTAACCACACTCAAATACTTTCGGAGTTTATTCAGAACTACTTAAATAAAATGTGTGTACTGATGTCCAAGTCATAGTCAAAGTGATAATCTAGATATTATTAACACATAATGAGTACTTCTACTACTAGTCTTTTATAAAAATTATGGGAAAATTCTGATTCCTATTTTATGGAAGCTATTATATAGAGAATATGAAGACAAAATGAGAAATAAATTTGATGTTAGCAACCCTTTTCTCAGCAACAATCACACAAAGGTCTACATTGATTTCTGGATAAGCAAACAAGTACGCATTCTCCTGTGACTTTTTAAAATATGTTGAAATTAACAATACCTATTTGAGTGCCTCTCCATACTCTCAAAATTCCACAGTGCTAAGGCTCCATTACATTGAAAAGGATTTTACCAATTAAGGAAAAACAGCTTTTTTTCCACATTGCATATGGTTGGTTACATGTGTACTTGCTCAAGATTCATTTCATAGAAACTGGACCAGATCATAAGCATTGTATATATTAAAGCCCCCTTCAATGAATAATATAATAAAAGTGTATCTCTGTAATAAATCCAAGGAAGCATTGGTTTGAAACCTCTAAAATATCACAACTGAACTCAGAGAATGAGCATTTGAAGGAGAAAAGGCACATTTTAGGAAGGTAAGAATTAATTTTTAGGAAAAATCCTGTAAACTCAATAATTTCCTTCTGGATTTGTGAAAAATTAGGCTCCCTGGAGTGTATCTGCCATGAAACTATGAGCATTGATAATAACATTTCATCGAAAGTTGATGATGCATACACTTTAAATGTTGCTAACTTATGTCCTTGATAATGCTTTAATCTTCTTAGAGAATTGGTGTCACCTTTTGTAATGACATTTGCTGATGATTGTTGTATATTCCCATATTTTTTCAGTATGCTTTGTGAAATAAATTCCCTGTGTCTGTGATTTTTTTCCACAAAACTTTGAAGCTTTTATTATTCTTAATCTTTTTTCATAAATGCCATACAATTTGTGTCTCCATATTGTTATCTTTAAAGAGTAGATCAACCCAGGTCCACCTGAAATGAAGCATCAAAGAGATTGTGACAGTAGGCAAAGAATGAGAATATCATTCTTTGATAGCCATCTGGTAGAGAGAATACTGGCCTCAATAACTCAAGATAGGAACAAAGTGCCCCCAATTAAGGTGAAGAAAAATAAATATAATTATAAAAACGAGAAAGAAAAATGGCATCAACCACAATCTTAGACCTAAAGGAACACATGAAAATAATGACTATGAAAATAGATTCATTATGCTTTTAAAGGCAAACCATTTTGTTTGAGGTTACCAAAAAATGACTGAAAATTCACCCAGGTTCAGTAACCTAACTTGTGTGGTCCATGGTTTTCTTTGTTTCTATTGAAAATAAGAGTATTGTGGATCTATCAACAAGTGTCCAGGCATTTGCTTTATTACTTGAGTCATTTCTGCTATCACCACTGAAAATAACAGACTTGGAATAAAAAGGTATCCATTGCTCTGAATCATGGATTCAGAAAATTGCTTACATTGTAATTGTTCTGTACTATTCTGTATTGCTAGTTTTATAGGGATAGGCTTTGCTGAATAATAGAATAATGCTTATACCTGAAAAATAAAAATAATTTTTGTTATAAATATAAGCTCAAAGAATTAGGACAAGCTGAAGCACACGTTTGTAAACCTTGTAGGCCATTGTATTATATGCTCAACTAAAGACAATTGTTGACCATGGAGAGCATTTGGAGGAAAGGTTCCTAATTTCACCTTTAGTCCAAGACCCTTTGGGAAATTCCAAAAGTTGAGAATATCATTCTTGATAACGAGTGTACTGAGTCAATTTGACTCAAGCTAGAGTCATCTGAAAAGAGAGAACCTCAATTGAGAAAATGTCTTCATCCGATCTGTCTGTAAGTGTTGATGGTGAAGGGCGGGGCTTATGGTGGGTAGGGTCATCATTGGACTGGTAGTCCTGGATTCTGCAAGGACACAGTCTGAGAAAGTACAAATGAATAAACCTGCTAGCATCAACCCTCCATGGCGACTACATCACCTTCTGTCTCTAGGTTCCTGATCTGTTTGAGTTTATGCACTGACTTCCTCATTGATGAACACTGATATGGAAGACTAAACCAAATAAACACTCTCTTCCTCGACTTACTTTTGATTGTATGATTTTGTCACAGCATTGGTAATCCTAAAACAGGAAGTTATTATTATTTTTCCTTTCTTCCTCTCACCACATACATCCAGTCACCCACAGTGGGATATATATTGGCCACTAGATGGCAAAATAAATAAAATGTGTCCTATTTTTTCATTTTACAAAATAGACTACATTTTATAATACCTAGTTGAATCACTTTTCAATCCCTCAAATTTTTATAGTACTAATGTTACAATGTGATGGAAGGGACATTACCTGCCAGGGGGAAAACAACATTTCTTTCCCTTTCATATATGGTTGTATTTGAACTTTCTGAAGACTTATTTCATGAAGACTGTTGACCACTGCATGCACAGCATTATATATATTATAACTCTCTTCACTCATAATTGTGTCAAAAAAGTGTGTAGGGGAAAATTCCAAGGAAGCATTTGGCTGACAGTTCTCCAAAAGTTGACAATCAAATTAAAAAAAATGAGTACTTGAAGAGCACATGCCATAATTTTGAAGATAAGTGTCTCCTGGGTATTTGTAAGGACTAACTGTTTGGATAAAATTGGTAAACTCAAAAATCTCCTCATGATGGTATGAAAAAAATGAGACTCCCATGGAATGAATCTAACAGAAAATAATCACATTTTTTTTTTTAGCACTATCCAATTGTGAACTCATGATCCAGACTTTCCATGTTATTAACTGTCATCCTAGATTGTGCATTAAACATTGAATAGAATTAGTGTCCCCATCAATGATAAAAGCATTGACCAATGAGTCCTGAACCTTCTTCAGATTTTTCCAGAATTTGTAGGAAAATGAATTCTGGATGACTGGGATCATTTCCAGAAGAGCTAAGGATATTCTATCTGAAAGGATCTGAATTCCTTTGTGGTCATCTAGGAGAAGCAGACCAACCCAAGACTGCTTGAAATGAAGCATCACAGAGACCATGGCACGTGACAGAGACGTGTCATTGGGAGCCATCTGGTACAGAGAAGAAAATTGACCTCTGTCACTTAAGATAGGATCTGAAGGCCCAAATTTAAGCTGAAAGTAGAAGTTAGATATAAGAGGCAGAATAGTCATGCGAAACATAATCTCAGCTCTGAAACAAGAGATGAAAACGGTAGTGGCAAAAAATGGGTTCATTTTGATTTAAAATACAAATTTCTCTGACTAATATTTGTGGAAAATTAGTGAAAATTCTCTACATTCCATAAGCCTCCTATCTTGTCTACATTCATCTTTCTGTCGATTCTTAGAAAAGTTTGGATTGATCAACTATTGACTGGGAAATTACCTTTCATGTTTGAGGCATAACTTAAGTGTCCCTCTTTTACCACTGAAAATACCAAAATACCCACAGGGTGTATCTAGAGTCCTGTTCCCACACAACACTCTCCCTCACCTGTGGGAATTTGAACAGTTGCAACAATGTTCCAGTCTGGACAGATGTTGCCCGTGATCTCCCAGTGAGTGCAGCAGCTGACTTCCTATTCCTTCTACAGTTATAATTAGACATGATTTTTTTTCTGCCCTGTGGGGCAAAGAAAGGGACTCATAAGAGTGTTCTTTTCAATGTACGGGGCATTCTAGACATCATATTCAAGGGACGTGTTGGATTATATGATGTGGATTCCTGTCGATCTCCTCAATGGCAAACACCAAGGCCAGAACAAACTAGTAGTTCTTAAACTTATCCCTCATAGATGGCATAAAAATACAACGGAAAACATCATAAGCAGTAAACATGTAGAGATACAGTGTGATGCATTTTATAGTTCAAACACCATTTATTGGTAAATTGATGTTTTAAAAGTCCCATGCATAGGTAAAATAAAATAAAATATGTTTTGACATTAGGATTATTTAATGTTCTATAGATATACTTGTTATTATATGTTCATCAGACTTTTATCTATCTGGATTGCATGTATGGCTACATTAAAAATTATAACTACAAGCTAAGAAAGAAATCCTCACAAATATCAGACTTCCTGATAACTATGTTTTAGCCTCTGCAATTATAAAAAGCCTGGATTTTTTCACTGAGCCAATATCTTCAAAAATAACCACAGGTTAATTTATCTCCTGTGTGGCAAAGAATGTTATTTCACTATTTTTTCATATTGTTTATATTATTAATTAATTAATTAACTTATGTAGTATGTGTGTTAGTGTGTTAGTGTGTGTGTGTGTGTGTGTGTGTCTGTGTGTGTGTGTGTGTGTGTGTGTAAAACTCCTACAATAGTAGCTGGGATTCCACAACTTTTCCAAAAAGGCTTTCTTTTTAACTCTCCCGTCCCATATTTTCCTTCTCGACTTCGCCTTCCCATTCTCCACCCCAATTAAATTTTCTCCTATGCTATTTATTTTACTTTTATACCATTACTTTCTATCTCTCCCTTGAATGAAACCTCCTTGACCAATGTCCATGGACCATATAAATTTCCTGAGACTTCTTGATTTGGATATTTCAAATAAAACAAAATGACATGCACAAATGAGGAAAACCTATAATTCTTCTCTCTGAATCCAGTTAACTCATTCAGAGTGATTGTTTTCATCTGTATTATTTACCTGTAAATATCATATTTTCAACTTTCTTAATAGGAAGACAATATTCCATCATAAAATTATACTTCTTTTCTCTAAATATGTGTGGCTATCTGGCAGGTAAATTTCTAGGGATTGTCTTTACAGTCTCCCATCTTCCATAGGATCACTGCTTTATAAATATTCATTTGTATTTTTGGAGATCTGTACTCTGGTTCCTTTTGAGCCATCTCCTCATCTTTATAACCAGAAATGGAGAAAAAAACCTAATCATTGAAAGGCCCCAAATTCTATGTACATAGAAGTTCTACTTTCATTTTTAATCAAGGTGTGTTATATCAAAAGACATGTTTTATTAAGGTTGTAAATTGTTCTTTGGTAGCAAATAATTTATAGTAAGAGAAACTCTAGGCATTCACAGAAAAACAGTGTAACTTTCTGTATGTAGGAAGGATCCATATGAAAGAAGATTACTTCTTTTTTAAAATATACGTGAAAAAAAGAAGCAAGTTATGTCTTAGAAAGTAATTTAACATACGGAAATCCATCAATGTAATCCACCATATAAACAAACTGAAAGAGAAAAACCACATGATCATCTCTTTAGATGCAGAAAAAGCATTTGACAAAATCCAACACCCATTTATGTTCAAAGTTTTGGAGAGATCGGAAATACAAGGCACTTATCTAAACATAGTAAAGGCCATATACAGCAAACCAACAGCCAACATTAAATTAAATGGAGAGATACTCAAGGAAATTCCTCTAAAATCGGGAACCAGACAAGGCTGCCCCTTGTCCCCTTATCTCTTCAACATAGTTCTTGAAGTTCTAGCCAGAGCAATAAGACAGCAAAAGGAGATCAAGGGGATCCAAATGGGAAAGGAAGAAGTCAAATTATCCCTATTTGCAGATGATATGATAGTGTATATAAGTGACCCACAAAATTCCACCAGAGAACTCCTACAGCTGATAAACACCTTCAGCAAATTGGCAGGACACAAAATAAACTCAAAAAAGTCAGTAGCTTTTCTGTATACAAATGACAAACAGGCAGAGGAAGAAATTAGTAAAACTATTCCCTTCACGATAGCCACAAACAATATAAAATATCTAGGAGTAACTCTAACCAAGCAAGTGAAGGACTTATTCGAAAAAAACTTCAAACCTCTGAAAAAAGAGATTGAAGATGACATGAGAAGATGGAGGGATTTACCTTGTTCGTGGATTGGGAGAATCAACATAGTAAAAATGGCCATCTTACCAAAAGCAATTTACAGATTCAACACAATCCCTATCAAAATACCTACAAAATACTTTGAAGATATTGAAAGATCAATTCTCAAATTCATATGGAGAAATGAAAAATCCAGAATAGCAAAAACAATACTATACAACAAAAGATCCTCTGGAGGAATCTCCATACCTGATCTCAAGCTGTACTACAGAGCAACAGTAATTAAAACAGCATGGTACTGGCAAAGCAATAGACTGGTGGATCAATGGAATCGAATCGAAGACCCAGAGATGAATCCACACACATTTGCTCACTTGATTTTTGACAAAGAAGCCAAATCTATTCAATGGAAAAAGGATAGCATCTTCAACAAATGGTGCTGGTCTAACTGGATGTCTACATGTAGAAAAATGCAATTAGAGCCTTATTTGTCACCATGCACAAAACTCAAGTCCAAGTGGATTAAAGACCTCAACTTAAAACCAGAGACATTAATTCAGTTAGAGGAAAAAGTGGGGAAGAGCCTGGGACACATAGGCACAGGAAACAACTTCCTGAACAGTACACCAACAGCCCAGGCCATGCAATCTTATGTAATCCTAATAATTATATTGAATGTACTTATGCATATAGGAAAACAAAAAACAAAAGGCAGTGTACAGATAGATCATTAAACAGGATATTCTTTTTCAAAATGTATTCACAGAATCACACACCTAAATAAAATATTTAATCCAAAGCAAGTCAGAAATTTTGTTGTTGATGGTGTTACTGTTGTTATTGAGACACTCTTTGTCTATGTAGGCCCATCTGTCCTGGGATCACTATGTAGACCAGGTTGGCCTCAAACTCACTGATATAAGCCTGTATCTGCCTCCTCAGTGCCGGGATTATAGGCATGTTTCTGGCAAAGAGGTATATACTCCTTTTATGTGCAACACCATATAAAAATAATATATGGAAAATTGTGTTGCATAAGAATACTGAACTCTGGTGCCCCTTATTTGACCATGTCCCTGGATGGGGAGACCTGGTGTCACTTAGAGGAAGGATAGAAGGCTACCAAGAAGAGACTTGATACACTATGAACATATACAGGGGGAGGAAGTCCCCCTCAGTCACAGTCATAGGGGAGGGGAGTGAGGGGAAAATGGAAGGGGGAGGAATGGGAGGATACAAGGGATGGGATAAGAATTGAGATGTAACATGATTAAATTAATAAAAAAAAAGAAAAGAATCCACGTTAACTTTTTACAGTAGAAATAACATTTTGCTATATTAATATAGTCTTTTTCTAATTTCATAACCAATTAAGTCATTCTGAGTGTTCACTATCCTGCTGTACATACTGGACCAACCAACCATTTAAAAAGGTGCTGCAATGGTATGTATACCATTTGTAGACATAGACTTAATGTTGCAAAATTCAGAGGCACAATGGAGTCTGAGATGGTAAGATGGAAGAGCAGAGAAAAAGAGATAGTACAGGGAATTTTAGCCTCTATGTAGTTGGAGATTGTCTATTAGCATCCAAATATATCTCCATTAGTTTTAGAATATGATGGACAGTGGAAAACAATTTTGTAAACTTATTCTAGATAAAATATAGTTCCTGAGAAATAACCTCCATAAAAATTATTTCATCTAGGCATGAAATTTTGTAATTTTATGACAATGTTTTCTATGTTAATTTCAAATAACATATGTTAAGATATTTCAATATCCAAGAAGTTTTCACATCTGAATCCTTTCTTTTTATTGCATGATTAGATGATTTATTACCCCATAAAGCCTCACCAAGTACACAATAATTTGATGATGACCACACATTGTACACCTTAAAATGTTTTTTTTCTATTGTACATTTTTTAGCCAGAGACTCACAGCATGGCTGTGATCATTTTTTTCTATTTCCTCATGCATTCACAGGAAAGTGCAATCAAAGTTCCTCTTTTTGAGACTCCAATTGTATGGATATCTAATGCTGTTTGATTGTTTGCCTGGAGTGAAGTACACCGTATTTCTTTTAAAATGAATTGTGATTATTTTTGTTTGACTGAATGAATAAAGTTCAAGCAGATCTTCCTGACATTATCCCATAATCTTGAGGATTTCAGACATTCTAAAAGAAACATCTCTGGGTTGCTACCTTCTCAGTAAATTTATGTTTATTGTGCATTCATAAAATAAAGGAAAAATATTGGAAATGAGACATAGGGACGATGTCTGAGAATGAGGATGATAATCAGATGAACCTTTGAGATCAATGATCTGAGACAGATGGAAGTATTTTTACAAAAGAGAGTGTTCCCAATTTCTGGCAATCTCGGTTTTTCAAATCTTCAGCATCTAACACAGGGAAATCTAACACACACACACACACACACACACACACACACACACACACACACACACACACACACGTATTATACCAAATATTCAGGAGTCCGTGGGTTTTGTTGGCAACGCTTCTTTTTTGCAGGATGAATCAACTTCTAGAACACAGCCCAATAATGGAGTCCCTTTGACCAAATCTTCCTTCTTCTGAATACCAAACATGAAAATATAGAAGCCATGGAGTACTACAGACTGGTTAAGGTGAAGAGATTTCATCTATAAATTGTGGGAATTAAAATTAGTTTAAAAATCCTTGCTTCACCTTTGTAAGAAGAATATTCAACAGGAAAACAGAATTCAAGCATATATTTCAGAATAAGAAATAAAGCAAGAACATTTTCATAGGAAATCTACTGAAAATGATGTAAATATGCTGCATCAGAGAGTGCTTTGTTAGGTGAAATTAAAAATGTCTGGTAAAAAAGTTATGCTAGGACTCAGAAATAAGTGTGGCATCATGCTTAGTAAACCAAAGAGTATCAACTAGTTTCTTCCTTTTCTAGTCCGGAGGAGTCTCAAAATTCATCTCCTATTACACACACACACACACACACACACACACACACACACACACACACACACACACACACACATGTATATATGCAATTACTATATGTAGTCCAATTCTTTATCTTCACTTCTCACTTTTTTCAAAAAACTAGTTATTCTAAATTCAGTAATTAAAGTGAGAAATTTAATTTTAGGGAACAAATCAAGTTTTCTGTTGACAGTTTGAGCTTTGAACTTCTACACCACTGCTTTCCTCTTTCGTCCTGTGCTATCATAATCCATCCCTTCATCTAAAGCAAAGGGTTCATGTACTATTAATCTTTTTATGAGAGATTTAAATGTAAAAAACCCTTCTTCTTTCTCCATAAAGCATAATAGGTGATGCTCATCTTCTTTGAGGGAGGTTAGGTGTTGTCAGTAGTTTAACCTGTCTCATTGTAAATGTATCTTTGAAATTATGAAAACATCTTTAACTGGTATACTCTATATGTCTCTGAAGATTTTGAAGACCTTATCTATTTTATATTATCTCTTTATAGAGTCATATCTATCTGTTACACCTAGGATGCATATCCTTGTGATAAAAGTACAGTAGTAATTGATATATCCATGATTTGATCAACCAAAAATTAACTTGTATAATTAACTTATCCTAAACGGCACACAAGAGCACTTTCAAAATATTGGAAACAAACCTTGTATTATAATTGATTTGTATTTTCACAATACGGTATATAAGAATACAAATTATATATATATATATATATATATATATATATATATATATATATATATATATACACATATGTATATGTGTGTGTGTGTGTGTAAAGAATAATCTTAAATTTGAATTCTATACCAATGTATCTAACGTTAAACTTATTTTGAATCTATATACAAAATTCTATAGCAATTAATTAAAAATAACCTTGTGAGGAACAATTAAGTAGAGTAGATTCATTAATCTACATTTTGTCCAATCGGAGGTGGTTTCAAATGTGGCAAACAAGCCACTGGGAAAAGTGTTCTTTCTTATACCACAGACAAAATTCTGCCCAAAAATAGGCAAACTTGGATGCAGGCACAGTCAACAGTCAAATTCTGCCAAAACATGATAAGCAAGTCCTCAATAGTTAACTGCCTCACAAATATGTCTGTCAGATACATTGGGCCAGAAGGCTGAAGATGATGCTCCAACGTGCAGAGAATTTTGGGTGACTTTTAAGGCAGCAAACTGTCTTTGTCATCTTTTCATTTGGGAAGCTGCTAACCTGCACTCGCTGTATACTCAAATAATTAATTTTGTTCCTTCTCAAGTCTCTGATAGGGATGAAGACTAGATAGTTTAGTTTTACAATTAAGCTTAATTGTTTAGGGGTTAAGATGTTTTTAGGACTAGATAGATGTTTTAAGTTGAAAGTGATGAGATATGATAGATATTGATTTACATTCAGAATTTTAGACTCAGCAAGACAAGAAAGATGTTTTTCTCAGGGCTGCCAAATACAAATAGCCAAAACACTATGATTGTAATACACACACACACACACACACACACACACACACACACACACGTGTATTTATATTTACACACACGTATATATGTGTGTGTTTGTGTGATTCTTGATTGTTTTGCAGTCCTTCTTGCTGTACATAGTTTATTGTATATATGTGCAATAATATAAATGTATATGTAAAAATATTAAATAATAATTAATCATCATCTTATAAAAAGGATAATAGATAAGAAACATCACAGTATATCCTATCACTCAATTGTGCTGAATGATACTATCATGAGCAAGGCACTATTTTTTATTCCACAGAAGAAAGTTAGGAGTGTGAAACCACTTTGCATTAAACTGTAGCAATTCATGAATGCTGTAAGCAATAAATAAACACCCTAAGAATGAACAGAAATGTGAAATGGAAAATAAAATCCAACTAAAACAATAGTAAAAAATGTTACAATAAAAAGTAAATTGATCAAACTGAAACTTGTTCATATTTGATTTAGATTAATAAAACTTAATGCATCTACATGCAGTAACTACAGCCCCTATAAATCCTGTGGTTTGAAATGGTGAAAAGAAACCAGCTACCCAGAAATCTAATTCAATAAATCAGGAGTCCTGGGCCATCCTAGGTCATGTACTAAGCCTGTGACTTAATTAAAATGTCACTCAGCCTTCAGAGACACTTTGGTGAGTCTTCAGAATAAGAATTTTTTCTAAAAACAAGAGGAATCAAACAAGAAACTTAAACATGTGCGTATTTATTAACACACACATAGAACTAGTAATGCATTACATAAATTTATTTATCTTGATTTTATGATATATGTTAATGTTTCATTATATGAAATAATGTAGTTACATTGATTGTAGCATTGTAACAATGACTGTAAAAAATCATTTATGGACAAATGTTGGAAGCAAAAAAGTATATGAGGAAAGTATACAATACAAACATGTGACTCATTTTTATTTAAGTATGAAAATAGAAAAAGGGAAATTAGTAAGTAAGCAATATGAAAATAACAGTAGTAGGCAGCCAAAAACCCTTATCATCTATCTATCTATCTATCTATCTATTAATCTACCTACCTCTCTATCATCTATAATTTTTCTATGTATGTATGTATGTATGTATGTATGTATGTATGTATATATTGAAAAGATTGAGAAGAGGTCCTTCTTTTTTGCAGCTCTGACTCTTATGGAATTCATTATGTAAACCAGACTGGTCTCAAACTCCCAAAGATCTGCTTGCATCTGTCTCCTAAGTACTGAGATTAAATGCCTGTACTACCACACTTGACTCCAAATACTTATTTTATAACTTTAACACTTTCAATTGCAATAAAATTATATAGCCTTTCCTTGCTTCCTTTCTATTCTCTAGATTCTCCCATTTATCTCTCAAATTTTACCCCTATCTCTCACTCTCAAGTTGAGGGGTTTTTCATTTATTATTGTTGTTGTTTTCGTTATTATTATTATTATTACTACTACTACTACTACACTGAGGTCAAATTCTGTGTGTGTGTGTGTATGTGTGTGTGTACACACAAGTGTATTTTTGAGACATCTCACTCTATAGTTCTGGAAAGCATGGAACTCACTATATAGATCAGGGTTCCTTTGAACTCATAAAGACCTGCCTGCCTCTGACTCCTGAATACTGGGATTAAAGGTGTGTGGCACCACTCCAAAACCTTTTACATTTCTCTTTTTCCTCTTTTTAAAAACAATTTATTTATTTATTATGTATACCGTGTTTCACCTGCATGTATACTTGCAAACCAGAGAGGGCAACAGATCACATTATAGATGGTTTTGAGCCACCATGTGGTTGCGGGGATTTGAACTCAGGACCTCTGAAAAGGCAGACAGTGTTCGTAACTGATGAGCCATCTTTCCAGTCCCCATTTTCTCATTTCTTTTTTTTTATTATTATTTTTATTTTTATTTATTTTTTTTACACTTATAATTTATTTATTTTTTTTCATTTTTTTTTATTAATTTACTCTTGTTACATCTCAATGTTTATCCCATGCCTTGTATCCTCCCATTCCTCCCCCCCCATTTTCCCATTATTCCCCTCCCCTATGAATGTTCCTGAGGGGGATTACGTCCCCCTGTATATTCTCATAGGGTATGAAGTCTCTTCTTGGCTACTTGCTGTCCTTCCTCTGAGTGCCACCAGGTCTCCCCCTCCAGGGGACATGGTCAAATGTGAGGCACCAGAGTACGTGAGAAAGTCATATCACACTCTCCACTCAACTGTGGAGAATATTCTGACCATTGGCTAGATCTGGGAAGGGGTTTAAAGTTTACCTCCTGTATTGTCCTTGGCTGGTGCCTTAGTTTGAGCGGGACCCCTGGGCCCAAATCTGCCTATCATATTGTTCTACTTGTAGATTTCTAGGACCATCTGTATCCTTTTATTTTGCTATTCTCCCATGCGTCTCTCATTTAGAGTCCCAATAAGATGCCTTCCCCTCTGTCCCAGTTTCCTGGTAAGTGAAGGCTTTCGTGGGACATGCCCTTTGGGCTAGTATGCAGATATAAGTGAGTATATACCATTTGATTCTTTCTGCTTCTGGGTTAACTCACTCATTATGATCATTTCTAGCTCAATCCATTTATCCACAAATTTCGGGAATTCCTTGTTTTTAATAGCTGAGTAGTATTCCAGAGTGTATATGTACCACAGTTTCTTTATCCACTCTTCTACTGAGGGACACTTAGGCTGTTTCCATGTTCTGGCTATTATGAATAAGGCTGCTATGAACATGGTTGAGCAAAGTTTCTTGTTGTGTGCTGGAGCATCTTCTGGGTATATTCCAAGGAGTGGGATAGCTGGGTCTTGAGGAAGCCCTATTCCCATTTTTCTGAGATAGCACCAGATAGATTTCCAAAGTGGCTGTACTAGTTTGCATTCCCACCAGCAATGAAGGAGTGTTCCTCTCTCCCCACATCCTCGCCAGCATGTGGTGTCACTTGAGTTTTTTATCTTAGCCATTCTGATGGGTGTAAGATGGAATCTCAGAGTTGTTTTGATTTGCATTTCCCTGATGACTAAGGAGGTTGAGCATTTCTTTAAGTGTTTCTCAGCCATTTGATACTCCTCTGTTGAGAATTCTCTGTTTAGTTCCAAGCCCCATTTCTCAATTGGGTTATTTGGTTTGGTGGTGTTTAATTTCTTGAGTTCTTTATATATTTTGGATATTAGACCTTTGTCAGATGTAGGGTTGGTGAAGATTTTTTCCCAGTCTGTAGGCTGTCGCTTTGTTCTCTTGACAGTGTCTCCTGCCTTACAGAAGCTTCTCAGCCTCATGAGGTCCCATTTATTAATGGTTGACATTAAGGCCTGGGCCGTTGGTGTTCTGTTCAGGAAGTTGTCTCCTGTGCCAATATGTTCCAGGCTCTTTCCCACTTTTTCTTTAAGTGGCTTAGTGTCTCTGGTTTTATGTTGAGGTCTTTAATCCACTTGGATTTGAGTTTTGTGCAAGGTGACAAATATGGGTCCAGTTTCATTTTTTTACACATAGACCTCCAGTTAGACCAGCACCATTTGTTGAAGATGCTATCCTTTTTCCATTGAATGGATTTGGCTTCTTTGTCAAAAATCAAGTGACCATATGTGTGTGGATTCATATCTGGGTCTTCGATTCGATTCCACTGATCAACCAGCCTGTTGCTGTGCCAGTACCATGCTGTTTTAAGTACTATTGCTTTATAGTACAGTTTGAGATCAGGTATTCCTCCGGAGCACCTTTTATTGTACAAGATTGTTTTAGCTATTCTGGGTTTTTTGTTTTTCCATATGAAGTTCAGAATTGAACTTTCAATGTCTTTAAAAAATTGTGTAGTTATTTTGATAGGGATTGCATTGAATCTGTAGATTGCTTTTGGTAGGATGGCCATTTTTACTATGTTAATTCTCCCGATCCATGAGCAAGGAAGATCATGCCATCTTCTCAGGTCATCTTCAATTTCTTTCTTCGGAGTTTTGAAATTTTTTCATACAAGTCCTTCACTTGCTTAGTTAGGGTAACTCCTAGATATTTTATATTGCTTGTGGCTAATGTGAAGGGTGTGGTTTTCCTAATTTCTTCCTCTGCAAGCTTGTCATTTGTGTATAGGAAGGCTACAGACTTTTTTGATTTAATTTTGTATCCAGCCAATTTGCTGAAGGTGTTTATCAACTTTAGGAGTTCTCTGGTGGAGTTTTGAGGGTCACTTATGTACACTATCATATCATCTGCAAAGAGGGATAATTTGACTTCCTCCTTTCCCATTTGGATACCCTTGATCTCCTTTTGTTGTCTTATTGCTCAGGCTAGAACTTCGAGTACTATATTGAAGAGATATGGAGAGAGTGGGCAGCCTTGCCTTGTTCCCGATTTTAGAGGAATTTCCTTGAGTATCTCACCATTTACTTTGATTTTGGCTATTGGCTTGCTGTATATAGCCTTTATTATGTTGAGGAAAGTGCCTTGTATCCCCGATCTCTCTAAAACTTTAAACATGAATGGGTGTTGGATTTTATCAAATGCTTTCTCTGCATCCAAGGAGATGATCATGTGGTTTTTTATTTTCAGTTTGTTTATATGGTGGATTACATTGATGGATTTCCATATATTAAACCATCCCTGCATGCCTGGAATGAAGCCTACTTGGTCATGATGAATGATATCTTTGATGTGTTCCTGTATTCGTTTTGCAAGTATTTTATTTAGTATTTTTGCATATATGTTCATAAGAGAAATTGGTCTGAAATTCTCTTTCTTTGTTGAGTCTTTGTGACGTTTAGGTATCAATGAGACTATGGCCTCATAGAATGAATTTGGTAATTTTCCATCCATTTCTATCTTTTGGAGTAGCTTGAAGAGTATCGGTATTAGCTCGCCTTTAAAGGTCTGGTAGAATTCTGCACTGAAACCATCTGGCCCTGGGCTTTTTTTGGTTGGGAGACCATCGATGATTGCTTCTATTTCTGTAGGGGAAATGGGACTATTTAGCTTGTTTATCTGTTCTTCCTTCAACTGTGGCAAGTGAAATTGTTCAAGAAAATCATCCATTTCCCTTAGATTTTCAAATTTTGTGGCGTATATGCCTTCAAAGTAGGATCTTATGATTCTTTGAATTTCTTCAGTGTCTGTTGTTATGTCTCCCTTTTCATTTCTGATTTTGTTGATTTCAATACTGTCTCTCTGCCTTTTTGTTAGTTTGGCTAATGGTCTGTCTATCTTGTTGATTTTCTCAAAGAACCAGCTCTTGGTTTTGTTGATTCTTTGGACTGTTTTCTTAGTTTCTAACTTGTTAATTTCAGCCCTGAGTTTGATTATTTCCAGGCGTCTACTCCTCTTGGGTGTTTCTGCTTCTTTTTTTTCTAGGGCTTCCAGTTGTGTTGTTAAGATGCTTATGTGCGATGTTTCCAATTTCTTTTTAAAGGCACTTAGTGCTATGAATTTTCCTCTTAGCACTGCTTTCAATGTATCCCACAAATTTGGGTATGTTGTTTCTTCATTTACATTGAATTTCAGAAACTCCTTGATTTCTTTCTTTATTTCTTCCCTCACCCAGGTGTCATTTAGCAGAGAGTTGTTTAGTTTCCACGTACATGTAGGCTTTTTGTTATTTCTGTTGTTGTTGAATTGCAGCCTAAGAGCATGGTGATCTGATAGGATACAAGGTATTATTTCAATCCTCTTGTATCTAGTGAGGCTTGCTTTGTGACCTACGATGTGATCAATTTTGGAGAAGGTTCCATGGGGTGCAGAGAAGAAGGTGTATTCTTTCTTGTTTGGGTGAAAGGTTCTATAGATATCTATTAGATCCATTTGACCCATGGCATTGGTTAATGATGTTATTTCTCGGCTTAGTTTCTGTTTCAATGACTTATCCTTCAGTGAGAGTGGGGTGTTGAAGTCTCCCACTATTATTGTGTGGGAATCAATGTGTGGTTTAAGCTTTTTTAGGAGATCTTTTACAAATGTGGGTGCCCTTGTATTGGGAGCATAGATGTTCAGAATTGTGATGTCATCTTGGTTGACTTTACCTTTGATGAGTATGAAGTGTCCTTCCTCATCCCTTTTGATTAATTTTGGTTGAAAGTCTATTTTGTTCGATACTAAAATGGCTACACCTGCTTGCTTCTTGTGACCATTTGCTTGGAAAATTTTTTTCCAACCTTTTACCCTGAGGTAATGCCTTTCATTATGGGTGAGATGTGTTTCTTGGATGCAGAAGAATGTTGGATCTTGTTTATGTACCCATTCAGTTAGTCTGTGTCTTTTTATTGGAGAATTGAGGCCATTGATGTTGAGAGATATTAATGACCAGTGACTGTTAAGAGTCTTAATTTTGATGTTGTTTCCAGTCGAGCGTTTGTGTAGTTGTGTTTTTGCCATGGGATAGTTATCTATTTCCTGGGTAGTTTTGGTTGTAGCTTGACCCTTTGGGATGGAGTTTTCCTTCTAGTACCTTCTGTAAAGCTGGGTTTGTGGATAGGTACTGTTTGAATTTGTTTTTTTCATGGAATATTTTGTTTTCTCCATCAATGGTTATTGATAATTTTGCTGGGTAAAGTAGTCTGGCCTGGCATCTGTGGTCTCTTAGGGTTTGCAGGATCTCTGTCCAGGCCCTTCTGGCTTTTATGGTCTCTGCTGAGAAGTCGGGTGTAATTCTGATAGGTTTACCATTAAATGTTATTTGGCCCTTTTCCCTTGCAGCTTTTAATATTTTTTCTTTGTTCTGCAAGTTTTGTGTTTTGATTATTATGTGGCGGGCAGTTTTTCTTTTCTGGTCAATTCTATTTGGTGTTCTGTAGGCCTCTTGTATGTTTATAGGCATTTCTTTCTTTAGATTGGGGAAATTTTCTTCTATGATTTTGTTGAGAATAGTTTCTTGGCCCTGGAGTCTGATGTCGTCTCTTTCTTCAATGCCTATTATCCTCAGATTTCTTCTTTTCAAGGTGTCCTTAATTTCTTGGATGTTTTGTGTCAGGAGTTTTCCAGATTTGGCATTTTCTTTAATGGTTGATTCAATATCTGTGATTGTATCTTCTAGACCTGAGATTCGTTCTTCCATCTCTTGGATTCTGTTAGAAAAGCTCACCTCTGTGTTGCTCGCCTTCTTCTCTGAGGTCTCACGTTCTCGTTTTTCTTCTGTCTGTGTGTTTATCATTGAATCCATTTTCATTTTCAGATCTTGAACTGATTTTTTGATTTCTTTCATCTGATTTTTTGTATATTCCTGAGTTTTTTTTATTGCCTCTTTCTAGGTCTTCAGAGCTTGAACCGTTTTATTTATTTCTTTCATCTGGTTGTTCGCATTTTCCTGCAATTTTTCCAGTTCCATTCTATGTGCTTCTTTTATGTCTCTCACCTGTTTCTCTCTGTCTTCCTGCATTTGATTACGAATTTTATTTGTTTCCTCCATTATCATCCTCATTACTAAGGATTTGAGGTCATTTTCTTGTATTTCCATTGTATTTGAGTTCTCTGGGTTGTTTTCTTTGGGATAGCTGGAAACTGGAGACGCCATGTTGTTTTGGGGTTTTTTGCGTATGCTTTTTCGTTGTCCTTTAGACATCTTGCCGTCTTTGTTTTTGTTGGGTAGCTTCCAGAGTTGAATGGAGGGTGTCTGATGATCGATTCACTTGTTTTCTTACGATTTCCCTAGGCTACGAGCTCAAAGCTTCACTGGTGTGGATGTTAGGAGGTTAGCCCTGTTGTTCTGGTCTCTCACAGCCAGTGATCCTCAGCCCCCCTTTTCCGTGGATCCTGCAATTGATCTGGGTCTTTGAATGAGTGTTGGGTCAGGCCAAGGTATCCACAGCCTTCTGTGTTCCTTGCCGAGTCCAGCCAGGAGCACTGGGACCGAACCACGGGCTGAACTCAGCTAGATTCTCACTGCCTGAACCATCTGCCAAGCTCAGCTAGGGATTCTGGGCCCAAAATGCACACAGGGTTCAGCCAGAATTTTTGGGCTGGGACTACGCACCAAGCTCCGCTAGGGCCTTTTGGCCCAAAGTGCGTGCTGTGGTCAGTTATTGACTCAGGGCCCGAACTGACCACCAATCTCAGCCAGGAATTCTGGATTCAAACTGCACACTGTGTCCAACCAGAGTCTTAGAGCTGGTGGAACCGAGAGCTCTGTCCAGCCTGCGCCACAGCAGGAGAACTGCGGCTGCTTTGAGTTAGCGCCAGTGGTGGAACAAATGCTCCACCCAGACTGTGTCACCGCAGGGGAGCTGCTGCTGAGCTGAGGTGGTGCCTAGGATGGAACTGAGCACGTCACCAAGCCTGAGCCACAGCAGGAGAACTGCGGCTGCTCTGAGTTAGCGCCAATGGTGGAACCAAGTGCTCTGCCCAAACTGTGTCACTGCTGGGGAGCTGCCACTGAGCTGAGGTGGCGCCTAGGGTGGAACTGAGTGCTCGGCCAGGCCTGTGCCACAGCAGGAGAACTGCAGCTGCTCTGAGTTAGCGCCTGTGGTGAAACCAAGTGCTCCGCCCAGACTGTGTCACCGCAGGGGAGCTGCCGCTGAGCTGAGGTGCTGCCTAGTGTGGAGCAGCATGCTCAACTAAGCCTGCGCCACAGCAGGGGAGCTGTGGCTGGAGCTGAGTTAGTGCCTCAGGCAGAATTGCTTGCTGAGCTGGGCCAGTACCTGGGACTCTGGGGCCGAACTGTCTGCCGAGTCCAGTCTGGGTCCAAAGGCTCCATGCGACCCAAATCCTGCCCCGAGTCCCCTCTCCCGCAGCAACTCCCACCAGCCACCACACCAATCGCCTCCACCAGAAGGCTATGAGCTGCAAACCTCAGCCGCCGCTGCTGGTGCCGCTGGTGCTGCTGCCTCTGCCGCTGCTGCTCCGATCAGAGAAAAACCACGCTCCTCCCGTGTGCAGGGGCACGCAGGTCCTCCACACCCTGGTCCCTCCGAACCGTGGAGCACTCCCGCTGCCGTGATGTTCGGACCTCGGTGTTCCTGGCTCAGAAATCTGTGCAATTCCCTGAATTGTTCACTGGAGCCTCCAAGCGCGGTCCACACTGCTCGCCGCCATCTTGGATCCAGGTTACCCGGATTGATGAGCTCCAAACCAGTGAAAGATCTTGTCTCCAAGGAAGTGGGTGGTACTCATAAGAGTGATACCGTCAAAGGTTGATGACAAGTCAAAGGTTGTCTTCTGATGTGTTGTTCTCACGACATACACACACCCACACACGCACACGCACACATGCACACACACACAGAGTACGGAGCTCTGCCATTTTCTCATCTCTTAAGCAAGAGTACCAAAACAGGCTATTTATATTCTTACTTTAACATCTTTCAATACTGCAGGTACAAAAATAAACTTCTAATTTTTAAATCTTCTCTTAACCAGTCTCTGAGACTCAACTGACCAAAGGCCCACTTTCTACCAGAAACTGTAGTCATCACATGTGATGCAGAGTTCTGGAGTCCTCCTAACTGCCTCATTAGGACCCTACAAATGATATATCTAGCAGTGAGGCACAGGACCACTAGAAATTTCCATGGTACACTTGTCACAAGTTTACTCCACATGGTATTAGAGAAAACCTGGATAGTAGAGGAGACCTGGATAGAGGATGCATCCACCAATAAAAAACAGAGGACTATAGTGATCTCTACCCTGAAATTAATCATTTTTACCCTTTACATAATAAACACAAGATAAATAAGAAAGATGAAAAGGGAAATAGTGTATGCATGAGAGATTTCTCAGTGGTTTCAAAAACTGGTTACTCTGCCAGAGGACCAAGGTTTAGTCTCCAGCATCACACTTAAAATCAGGCATAACTCCTACTTCAAAACATTGACTCTACTTAAATTAAACATCCACTATATAGGTAAGACAATTTTATATGATAATAAAACTTCTGGAGTTATCTCCATCCCTGACTCCCAGCCACACTACAGAAGAATAGTAACAAAAACTGAATGGTACTCAAATAGAAATAAACTATTTGATCAATGGAATAAAATAGAAGACCCAGAAATAAACCCACACACCTATGGACACTTGATTTTTGACAAATGACCAAAATCTTAGAATGTTGAAAAGCAGCATCAAAGACCTCATCATAAAACCAAATATGCTAAATTAGCAGATTAGTGTATCAGAAGAAAAAATGAAGATGAGCCTTAAACTCATTGGCATACAGAAGACAACTTCCTTAATAGAACACTAACATCCGAGACCTTATGGTCACTAAATAATAAGTGAGAAATCTGTAACCTGAAAGGCTTCTATAAGGCAAGAAACAACAGTCTATAGTCATTCAATACCAGCACAAGGGCACAGCCCATACGTCTGAGAACACTGGACCACTTGTCCTTGAAAAAAGCCTTAACTTCTTCATCATGAGTGATCTTCAGCCAGCAATCAAGCTTGCCTGTAGACATAATATCTGTTCCTTTGCATCCTTACTGAATCATTCTGAATTGTGTCAAAAGGATAGGAAGTCAGGCCAGCAGCATCAGGGACAGACTGTGCAATCATACAGCTGATGAAGACATGTGTATTCTTGGGATCTGGAAGCATTCCCTTTGTAGCAACTCTTTTAAAGAAAAACATTTAATTGGGACTGGCTAACAGTTTCAGAGGCTTAGTCCATTATCATCATGGCAGGCCCCACATAAAATGCCCCAATATATGTATTACCATTCCAAATGGGATCATAGTGAAAAAAAAATACTGGACCACAACAATACCAAAAACTAGGTGGCCACGCTCCACACTCTGCATCCCTATGTCTGATGTCCAAAATATCGTCAGACCTTCAACTCTTTTCATCTTTGTTGACTTAACACACTTTTGTCTATCCTGTTAGAAGCTGTCCTTGGCAGGTGTATTAAGGCTCTGGCATCTTCAATGTCTTGTGGTCTCCAAAGCATCCAGACTTCACCTTCGAAGATTCACACAATTCCATTTCTTTAGGGACACCTTTGACGTATTCCTGGCCTCATCAGCTTTTCTTCAGTTGGGAAGGTAGATTCTCTAACCTGTTTCTTCTATTATTGATTTTAAAACCAGAGCCACATGGTCAAAACTCTCAAGTCTGCTGTTTGCTGGGACTGAAACATGGAACCCTTGTCCAATTGCATCTTCACCAGCTTTCTGTTTTCCATAGTTTACGTCAATATTTTACCTTGGCTGACCTTCAACTAAATCTGTAGACCAGGCTGACCTTGAACTCAGAGATTTTCACGCATTTTTTTCTACAGTGTGAGGATTAAAACTTTATACCACCACATCTTGATGTAAACTCTTTTTTAATTCTTTAGTAAGATGGAGGCTTATCTGGATGCAATCTTTTCCTGAGGTCACCACTTTCTTGATTCCATTTAATATCTTTAATTTGCATATGTTCTTTAAAACAGGATTTAGCTCCATTCCATTTCCTGGTGAGCCTTTTCTCCTCAAGCCATATATGTTGTGTTTTTCCTTGTTCGGCTTCATTCTTTTTGATGAAATGCTCTTCATATGAGTCAACATTAGTAACCAAAACATAAAGTTTATACTAGGCTGTTTTGAGATTTCCTTTGCCAATGCAATTAATCGACACATCTTCACTTTAACCTTAAGCAGACTCTTAGGATTTGGACAATAAGCAGCCATATTCTTCACTACAATGTCACAAGAAGGATCTCTAGAGAACATACTTAAATTTTCTCCTCTAAAACCTCTTTGAGCCAGGCTTCCTCAGTTCAAATTACAATCAGCAGCACTGTCTTCCATATTTCTACTATGATGGCCCATTAAACCTTATTTAAAGCATTCATTTTCTAATCCAAAGTACTTTTATACTCCAATGCCCTAGCCCCTATCACAAAACTCTGTTTTAGTTAGGGTTTTATTGCTGTGAAAAGACACCATGAGCTTCACAGCTCTTATAAAATAAAACATCCAACTGTCGCTAGTTTACCGTTTCAAATGTTTAGTCCATGATCATCATGGCATAATAAGCACAGTGGCACGGAGGTAGACATGGTGATGGCGAAGCTCAGAGTTCTTCCTCTTGATCCACAGGCCTCAGGGAGTGACTGTAACATAGTGGGCAGACTTGAGCTTTTAAGACCTCAAAGCTCATCCGCAATGAGACATTTCCTTCCACAAGGGCACATGTGTTCCAACAAGGACACACTTCCTAATATTTCCGCTCCCAACAGAACAACAATTCACAGGAGTCGATGGGGGACTTTCGATTCAAACAAAAGCTTTTGTAACAGACCTAATGCTTGCAGATCTGAGGCCACCTTCCCACACAGATTAACAATAGAAAGCTCATGTCATTGTTTCATGTTCATGGAACAGAACCATATTCAATCCCTCTCCCAAGCCGCCTTTCCTTTTCTTGAGAAGAAGGGTATATTCTCTTATTGAGGCTAGGAGAGGCAGCTCAGTTAAGGAAAAAGTGTTCTAAATGCAGGCAAGAGTCAGAGGCAGCTCTGCTCTCTCTTTGTGTGGTACCATATGAAGATCAATTTCCACAACTGTTGCATATGTGCGTAAGGTCTAGGCCAGTCCCATGTATGCACCCTGATTGGCAGTTTGGTCTCTGTGAGTCCCTATGGCCTAGGTTACTTGAATCTATGGGTTTTCTTGTGGTATTTTGGTCTGTCTGCTTCTTCTGATTCTTCCTCCTCTTCTTCTACAATATGCCTACAGAATTAAGCTCTGCCTAGTATTTGGCTATGGGTCTCTGTGTGTGTTTCCATAAGTGGCTGGGTGAAGCCACTCTAATGGTAGTTATGTTAGGATATTGTCTGGAAGTAAAGCAGAATATCATTAACAGTGTCAAGGGTGGGCTCCTTCTCATACCATTGTCATATTTCCTGAGAATATCATACTCCTTGTGAGAGGATCCTGGAAGGTGTCAGTACAAGCAATGATCCAAGAAGACATAAGAATAAAAACAACCTTGTATAAATTTTGTGAATCAGACTTTTCATGGTCTATTGCCAGGTGGTACTTTGTAGAGTATTTAAAATGCAATACAACTTGGGAAAAGTTTTCCATGCAAAAATCAAGCTAATTTGTTCAATTGCAGGTACACACAAAAAAAAAAGTGTAAGGTGTGACTGTAGACGAACGCCTATACAAATACACGTGGCCATGGGAGGGGGGTTTGTAACTAAATGCTCTAAAGTCTAAGTTACTCTCTGACTTCTATCATAGAGAGCAGCAGACCTTAACATATATGTGACATTTTCCAAATGGATGTGCATGGGTAGAGTATTTGAAGTAATCATTCTGAGAGCCAAGGTCTGTCTTTATGGCAAAAAGAGTGTAAGGCCTGCCTTCACAGACAGCACAATGGTCACCAGGTCCTTAACATGATCCAATCTCAGCTTTCTGCATGGAATGCAGTTTTTGACTTTATGTCCTTCACTGAAAAGACATCTCTGCCTAATTAATTTTACTGGTGCTCGTAGTGCCTTCCTGAGAAGACCTCTGTGCCTTCATCAACTCTTCCATTTTAATTTTCCAAAAGAAAAACAGTATCTGTAATAATACCTTATTATGCTTGCACATGAGCAATCTGGCATGAAGCCACCTGGTACAGTGCATCATTTGTAAATGCTGGAGGCTTCTCTCTTCATTCCCTCTCACAACCTATCTCTTTTTTCACATAGAATGTTTTTAGCTGAGGTGTACACTAGTGGTAGAACACAGGACAAGGAGGAGCATAATTTTCCTTCATAAGACAAAACTGTATTGCCTCTCTTCTGATCAACTTCCATTTTCTTTTGGCTTATTTAACCAATATTTCTTTGCAAAGATGAAACAAAAAGTATTCTCTTCTTGCAATTGTTCTAGTGAATTATAGATTCAAGGTTTTCTGGGAATTGAACCACTTGCCTTTGCCTCTTTAGTATTAATATTAGTGGAGTGTATCACTTGCCATTAATTTTTAATCCAGGGTTTTTTTCTGTTACTGGTACACCCCCCTCTCTCTCTCCCTCCCTCCCTCCCTCCCTCTCTCTCTCTCTCTCTCTCTCTCTCTCTCTCTCTCTCTCTCTCTCTCTCCATATATATATATATATATAGTTATCTTTAGTAATTCTGCTGTGCTATGTGCTATAACAAGTAAGCTAAAATTAATGTTGCCTAGTATGAGCTACATTTCTCTCTGTTTTTTTGTTAACTTAAAACTCTCACATGGGGATGATAAGTGCAATGAAAAATATTTATGCTCAGTTTACTAAATCATGAATGGTTTTCATTTTTTAATAACAAGGTGAATATACATTGTTGATTTGAATTGAAATATTTAAAAATTAAAAGATAATATGTCCTTATGTGATATTTCATGGATACAATGACTTGATTTGTCAGAGAGAGGTACATGAAAATTGTTCTGGAAATAAGGCTGTGTTCAATCAGTCTCTCATTTTCAGGAAGATATCTGTAATTTTTCCTTGAATATCTTTTAATTCACATTTCTAATTAATTCTTCATCAGCTGTAAAAAAACAAGTCATTTATTCCTTTTCTTTTTATTCTTCTTTTCTTATTTGATTTTGCTTTATGACCTTTTTAAATAGAGAGTCTTGGATGTCCTGAAACATGCTACACAAACCACACTGGCCTTCAGTTCACAGAGAACCACTGGCCCATGCCTCTTTGGTACCAATATTAAGGGACTGTACCACCACACTTGACATTAATTTCTAGTTCAGGTTATGACATCATGTTTTTCTTTTACTGATATATATATATATATATATATATATATATATATATATATATATACTACTCTGCTAAGTACTATAACATGGAACAGCAGTAAGAGATGAAATAATAATTAAATTGATTTCTGGAGAAAGAACAAAAAGAAAGTTGAAGTACATTGAGACACAAAGTTCTTTTCAAAATTCTTGTGTATCAGTTGAAGGAGTCCTCAACATTTCCTCTTAATCAGCCTTCAAGGATAATAAAAATAACAACCTCTCCAAAGGACTCTGTCACTTTGGAGACACTAACAATTGCTGTAGGTAATTAGCAACTAGAGGAAATGTTATAATTTTTCAATCCCAAGGCTAGTACTGTCATGTCCACTGCAGGTGAAGTGAAGATTACAATTCAGAAGGGATATGAGGTCACAGAGGTGCACAGTTTTATCTAAGCATTAACATGCCCTCCCCTAAGACAATGCTGGTTATCAGGATGCCAGGAACTACATACTGAGCTTAAGGTTTCGGACAGAGCAGGAGTCAAGCACGCATTTGTATCACAGCCTGAAGGACAGTTCCAGCAATAAAGGAGTCATGGTAAGTGCTCAAATCTAGAGAATCTAGTCAGTTGTTCCACATAAACTTCTAGGGTGAAAAACGATATAAAGAAAATCATGTCAATGAGGAGGAAATTTTTCTAGGCTGTGTTAAAAGCAACTGGAGAAATCAGTTTACTGTGATTATACTAATTCCTAACATAGTTAATATTATGTAATGAAATCATCTTTGTGTCCAAATTGTGTTTAGAGTAAAATATTAATGTCCTAATTGCTATACTTCTTAATCACATTTGAAACCACACTTGAATGTGATTTTTAATCTTCATATTTTAAATAAATAATTGATGACTTCTTGTCTAATTATCATTGTTATTAGAATAATGGTTTCACATTTGTAATAAAGTCTATAATATAAGTTTAAAAATTATCTCATCCTTGAGTGAAGCATGGTATGAACTGGTTTCCAGAATAAACCCCATTGTGGATTATCACTATGTTCATAAATTGACCAGGAGCTGTGTCTGTCCTAAAAGTCAGTTTTGATGACTACGAACTTTGTTTTCCATCTTGAACTTGAGTGTTGAAAGGAAGTTGACTGTCATTACGACTCTTGAATAACCCTCATTTAGAAAAAAATTCTCCTGTCATTTCTTTTAATTTGCTGGCATAGAAATGTTACTCTTGTCATTGGGTCTGTATTCCAGTTTTCATTGCTTGGACTAAAATCAAAAGCTTTGTGCCTGACAGGCAAGGAAACAATCATATGCCTAAATTCATGGACCATATTCACATTCAGTTTTACAAAGCATAATACACTGTACTATACTTATTCTCCTTGTATTATGTATATGATTGCTTATAAGTTTGTTTACTAATAACTAATAGTTTGACCAAATACATACATACATACATACATACATACATACATATATATATATATATATATATATACTATATGAAATTACTGATCCTTCTATTTTCTTTGTATAATGTGTATGTTTGTATGTCTGAATTCATGTACCTCAATAAGTTGAGTGTATCTATTTGTGGTCACAGAATAATGTCAGTTGTTCCACATGCAATTTGTATCCTTTTTTAAACTGTGAAAGACTCTTTCCTGGCATTGAACTCTATGTAGGCTACGGTGGCTAGTGAGTGAGCCCTGGAATCTTCTTTTCCATATCTCTTCAGTGTTTAAGTACAGATTTGCACCAAGAGAACCAGATCTTTTAATGTGAATTCTGGGAAGATAACTCATATCTATATGCTCAGAATGCAAGCAGTTTATAGATTAAACTATCTCCCTGTCCAAGTAGTAACATGATTTCTATGACACACTGCTTTTTCACATATTAGTTTTCATGTTTTAAGTGTCAATGTAACAATGTCCAACAATTTATTTGATTTAAACTACTGTTTTTGAAATAGAATGCAAAAAGTATGTCTGGTGAATAGTGAAAATTGGGTTTATTTGAATTCATGAAATCGAATTCTGACAAGAGTAGTTATTACAACATTGGACTATAACTTTAGCATTGCACTTTATATACTGGCAGGAAGTTAAGAGTCAATGGTAAATTATTAATCAACATATGCACAGATTGGAACTTTGAAAATGTTTTTTACTTAGCATTGTTGAGCACAAACTTACATAACATGTTATATGAAGCAATTAGTTGTTCACATTTCTCATGTCTCTGTAAAACTTGAAATTGTTACGAATTTTGACATTCATCAAACATCCTCCAAGAACTTTAATCAGCAATGAATAAATTTTGACATCAAATATTCATGAAAACCATTGAAGACACTCATGAAAAATGGTTGCAAATTATGTTTACAATTTTTATTTTTTAACTCTTTTATTAATTTATTCATGTTACATCTCGATTGTTATCCCATCCTTTTTTTCCTCACATTCCTCCCTCCCTCTTGCTTTAACTTATTCTCCTCTCTTATGTCTGTGATTGAGGGGGACAACTTCCCCCTTTATATGGCCATAGGGTACCAAGTCTCTTGTTAATAGCCTGTTATCCTTACTCTGAGTGCCACCACACTTCCCCATCAAGAGGACGTGGTCGAATATGGGGCTCCAGAGTTCTTCTGAAAGTCAGTCCCCACTCAACTGTGAAGACAGCCTGTCCATTGCCTAGATCTGGGTAGAGGTTTGATGTTTACTGCACGTATTGTCCTTGGTTGGTGCCATAGTTTGAGCAGAACCCCTGGGCCCAGAACCGCCCATCATAATGTTCTTCTTATAGGGTCCAGGACCCTCTGAATCCTTCTATTTCCCCATTCTCCCATACTTCTCTCAACTAGAGTCCCAATAGGATGTTCTCACCACCTGACCTACAATTTTTAGATTTCACTCCAGAAAGCATCTTTGATGAGCAAAGTTTTAAGTTAGTCTTTTTAAGTAAGAATATGTGATTTTAGTTGATGAGATAAATGCTATCATACTGAGTGGTCATCTCTTGAATTCTAAATGCTCTGAAAACCTAAAGACAAAGTTTGGTCATTGGGACTGGGTAGAAAGATTCTAGATATTGTGAAATAGAAATGATCCAGGAATCTCAGGATGAAGGTAGAATACTGATGTCTCTCTTCTACATATCATCTTTCTTCTATACACTAAATAGCTAGAGTAATAACATTTAATTTTCAAACATGAGTTGCATTTCACTTTCAAATTATTATCTTTCCAGATATTTCTAGCTCCATGGAAGGTTTTAGATCATACGTTTTCCATTGTTTGAGCATTATTTTACTGCCATGCAGTAAAAACATCATTTTGTGTATGTTAAGGAATTGCAGCAATCCAGAAACTCTAAAATGGTGAGTTACAATGCTATTAAGAAGAGTCAGCTTAAAATTATCTCCATAAGATTGTATATTCTAGTGAACGTGTCTGTTTTATTATCTAATGGAGCCTGAAAGATCGTGAACTGTAAATTTCATGAGCATCTTACAAAAGATTTAGTAAACATCATGTTGCTTTAATTGTAGCATCATTAAAATTCATGAATGTTTTATGCTTGGCCTCATGACATCGGTCTGTTGTTCCACAACGTTTATTATAAAAAGTACCTGTAATGCTCAGACACATTCAAAGAATTTTTTCTCCCAACTCACATTTCCTTTCAGTGTTATCTTTTAATATATTTATTCATAGATATTATTTTCATGTGAGTGTGAAGAAAAAATGATTATGCTCTAATTTTGAACATAACATCTAATTTGATATTTGAATCTTATTTTCAGTTGGTTTTATCTAAGTAATAAATATTTCATTATTTATGCATAATGAAATATATATGTATATATTACTATAACATTTCGTTATTTATATTTATTCTTTAAATAATAATTCTACTCAGAATGGATTTATTTCCTGATGCAGAACCATCTGTAGACTTCTTTCCTGATACTAGTGGTTTTCAAAGTTTATCCTGGAAATGCATAATTTAGTGATCTTGCCATTTGTAGTGAACAGCCACTGTTTTACCCAAGGGAGCAATGTTGCATTCTAAATAACACATATTGACAAAAGATACTTGAGAATTCTCTACCTTTGTTGAGTGTGACAATCTTAGTGGAAGTTATTATTGTTGGCAAAATATGTTATTTAAGGCAGAATCTTGCTATATTGTAAACATCAGCTCGTTTTCCTTTTCTCTTTTCTTCTTCTTCTTCTTCTTCTTCTTCTTCTTCTTCTTCTTCTTCTTCACATCAAATGATTCTACCATAATGATATTCAAGGCAATAAAATATTGAATTAATCATTTTGCTGAAAGAAGTAAATGATGATGTAATTTGAAGGATCAGGTGCTAGACAACACAATGGGCTCCAGAACTTTGGCAATAGGAATAATGTTCTTATCACAAAGTACAGTTGGAATTCTGGGAAATACCTCTCTTCTTTACCACTATCTAATTATTTACCATAAGGAGCATACATTGAAGCCTACAGATTTAATTCTAACACATCTGACCACAGCCAACTCCTTGATCATTCTCTCTAAAGGTTTGCCCCTAATAATGGCAGCTTTTGGTATGAAGCAGTTTTTCAATGATTTTGTATGCAAACTTGTTTTATATATTGAAAGACTTGGAAGAAGTATGTCTATGGGAACTACCTGCCTCTTGAGTGTCTACCAGGCCATCACCATCAGCCCAGAAAAATCCTTCTGGAAGAATCATAATGTCAAATCTTCAAACAACATTGGTCTTCTTATTTCCATCTGCTGGGTTCTGTACATTACCCTACATTTCATTTTCCCTGTGTTTGTGCATATCACAAGGACTCACAAAAATACAACAGAAAAATGGGAATTTTTATATTGCTCCTCTTGGGGTCGTGAAAAAATTGTAGATTCACTATACACAGCATTATTAGTATTTCCTGAACTCTTGCTTTCTGTGCTTATCATTTGGTCCAGTGGCTCAATGATTTCCATTCTATACAGACACAAGCAACACATTCAACACATCCGGAGCACCCGCACTTTCCTCAGAACCACCCCTGAGTCTAAAGCCACCCAGAGCATCCTATTTCTTGTGTCTACTTTTTTAGTGTTTTATACCCTATCCTCCATATTACAAGGTTTTATTGCTGCTTTACATGAGCCCAGTTGGTGGTTGCTAAACATCACAGCTCTCATTTCTATGTGTTTTCCCACTTTGAGCCCTTTTCTTGTGAGTCGTGACTACATTTTACTCAGACTCTTATTATTATGGATAAATAATGTCAAAATCCAATAAGTATATCAAAGGTAAGTGGATGTGTATTCTTTGCACCTTCTTTAGGTGTTTAGTCACCTCTGTCCATCCAAAAGTCAACATAAAAATGATGAAGGAAGCCCTTCATCAGTATAAATTAATGCCTCAGATGTATTTGGATTATCTTCCTTTAAAAAGTAATATATTAACTTATTCACTTTATATCCTGATAATAATCCTCTCCATCCTCTCTGTCTAGTCCCACCCTCCCTCCATCTTCACACTATTTTTCTTCCCCTCATCTTTACAAAGAGGGGCGTTCTTCAATTACCTATCCCAGAACAAAAGATCTCATTAGGCTGAGCAACTCTACTAGGGGGAAGTAATTGAAAAGCAAGCAACAGAGTCCATGCCCTAGACAGTCCCCACTCCTCTTCCTAAGGGACCCATGTAAAGCCTGAATAGTTCATTAGCTACACTTGTGTAGGGGGATCCTATGTAAACTCATTGAATTGTCCATGGTTGGTGCTTCAGTCTCCACAAGCCTCTCTGGGCCATGGTTAGCTGCCTTTGATAACCTTCTTTCAGATCTCATGGCCCCTCCATGTCCTAATTATCCTTTACCCACAGAATTTCCACAAGACTTCCTATGCTTTGCACAATGTTTGTCTGTGATTATAAGAATGTTTTTGAGCCACTGCTGGATAATCCTCTTTGAGGATATGTCTGCTAGGGTCTCATCTGCACACCAGAGTGTCATTAATAGTGCCAGGAGCTGGTTATTTCATGTAGGGTGGCTCTCAGGTTGGGCCAATCATTAGTTGGACACAACCTCAATCTCTATCTTTATCTTTGCATATCTTGTAGGCAAGGTAAATTCTAAATTTTTGTTAGTGAGTTGGTGTTCTCCCCTCTCCACAAGGATTCCTATCTCATTAGAGGGTGTCCTGTTCAGATTCCATGACTGCTGCTACTAAGAGTTTCAGGTAGAGTCACCCTCATATCCTCCTAGAATCCTGTCCTGTGGTAGGTTTCTAACTTTTCACAGAGATGTCCTCACTCATGGTTTCTTTTTTGCTCTGTAGGTCCTCTGCTCTAAGATGAACTGGATTATCTTCTTGTTGAAAGTGCTCCTAATATGATTACAGCACAACATAATTTAGAAAGTTAATTTTCTATTACAGAAGAATGATGTCTATGTTTTCCCATGTAAGTAGTTCTTGAATAAAATTAATGAGTTATATCTCATCGACTCAGTGTCAGTTTCCACAATGTAGCTAACCAAATATTACATGCATTATATGAGTTTGGTAAAGCTAACAGTAAAAAACAAGTCATTGCTGTTGCTAGGAATTGATTTTTTATGATTTCTTATGTATGTTAATGTCTGATACATAGATTTTGCCTGCTTTATTTTGTTATTCTTTTATAAATGAGATCTTTGGGCAAGACAAACAAACACAAAAACTGTCCATCTTTTGGATGTCAAAGTTGTATGACCAAAAAGTTTAAATACAGAAGAAATTACAGTGAATATTTTCATTTTAGACAAAGTATTTGAAAATTTTGCTAGCTTTTGTCACTATGAAACTGCCTTTCTCAGGGACATTACTAAGTACGTACAAAATGCTTGTGTACCTCACTCCATTCCATTGAGATTTGAAATGGTGGTCAAAGGGATCAGGTACCATGAGAATTTTCATGCTGTCTTCTGTTTCCAAATAATTAATCATCATTATTTATACTCTATGAATCCTATTATTTTAGTCCATGTAAGTTAAATGGCTACAGAATAATTTTAATCTTTCAAAGATCCTTAAATATTTAGCACTGCCATTATAAATAAGATACAAAACTAAATTTTATGTATAACTACAAAGTGTTACTTACCACTCTCTAAAGTATAGTTAAATTTAAGTCTCTATACTAGATTGTATTATTGGTAGAAGCAATTACTTTTTATTCCAGTGAATATTTCTGTAGTGAAGACAGTTGAAACACTTATATAGTAAATAGTAAATTTACTGTTATAAATGTACTAGGATCACCTTAACATGTAAGAAATATGCAATTGGTTGAGTCTAGGCAATTTCATTGCATATTGACTCTTGCCAATATGTGATATTGCTGCTCCCACAGACAATCTCCAAGAACAGTTCTTTCATTACAGAGTGTGTCCTGATTTTTCTCATCCTTTACAATCAATGGGGCATTCAAAAATGAACAAAGATTTATTCCGAGTCCCAAACCAACAGATGTGATATCCAAGCCTAGACTAACTACCAGTGGGGTTCTCTATTGTAAAATATCTGTAAAGCATGACATTCCAGGTGCACGTTCTATTGCATTCAAAGTAGACTTTAAAGAAATTTATCTACAAGTAACAATATCTAGCCAGGTACTGTTATATCAAGGTGTTAACTTTCAAGAAGTTTATGCTTGTGTTATTTTTATTTGTTTGTTTTGTTTTGTTTTGTTTTCCAAGACAGGGTTTTCTGTGTAGCCTTGGCTGTCCTGGACTCACTGTGTAGACCAGGCTGGCCTCAAACTCACAGTGATCCACCTGCCTCTGCCTCCAGAGTGCGATTTCTGGGATTAAAGGTGTGTGCCACCCAAAAGGCTTATCCTTGTGTCCTTACAGGCAGAGCAAAAACTCTGTCATTATCTCAAGCATTTGGCCAAATGCATTCATTCAATATTCTCTGTGGGAAAAACTTTTCCCTGAGAAATAAAGACAAAGACAGTTTTAGAAGAAAGAGTAGATTTCTAGATAAAATTAACCTGGACAATACACAATATTTAAGGGAAGTGGTGATCAGCTGAAAATCTTTGGAACTTTATTAAGCAAAACTTCCACAGATGCTCTGGATTTTTTAGGATAATGCTGAATAATCAGAAGTTTCTACGACTTTGTTAAACAAAGCCTCTATGACTCATCTTCATCTCTGTGACATGATAGTTTACTAGAATTTTAGGAAAGAAACAAATATATTTTGATAATTCCAGTAGAATACACATCAAATCTCCACAAGTACAGAAAAATTACATCCAATACTTAGTTACACCATGGTAGTTTGTTTGTATACATATAGTTAAAAGTTTTGAATAATTTTTCATTGAAGAAAGTCATTGAATGTTAGGAGATTAGTAAGCTGTTTTTTTTTTAACTTGGAAGATAATGTTGAGAAAAATGAATACTGTGGAAGCTTTTAAAGTTTCAAAGATAAGTAATGATTTTATCATAGTCATTACTAAATTAGTCTGTATTGTAACTGCTTCTGGATTACTAAGGATGAAGAACCAATTTGAAATGATAAAAAATTATCACCACCTAAATAAAAATCTTGTTTGTTGAATGGGGCTTAGAAATTGAAATGGTGTGATTGAAAGGACATGCAGGAAGGTAAAATATGTATTTTCTCAAGGTCAGCATACAGGAGCAAATAATCAGTATTCCTCATTGCCTCTGTTTCAGTTCCTGAGTCTGGGTCCCTGCTTTGAGTTTATTTTTTAAATTACCTTCAAACTGACACTGTTCACCACAAAACTATAATTCAATATAACTACTGTGAACTGCCTTGTTCTTCCTGAGCCTATGTTTGTAGTCTGAATAGAAGATATCAAACAATTCTACTAGGGAAACAACTTGAATTTGCAGCCACAGTCTAAATTAAGCACTCCTATGTTACCTTATACTAATAGCTTTTTTTCCCTAGCTCTGAGGTAGCTTTGTGACCATTATTTTCTGATAATGAAAAAATTGACTAATTGACATCCTAAGAGCTACCAAGCAAAAAGGAATGCTTCAGAAGATACATACAGAAGTCAAGTACAAACAGAATATGTCAATAAATTCTTTGATAACCAGGTAAAAAAAATAGAATTCTCAGGTTATATTTAGTAATGTGTATATATATATTGAAAATTATTGAAAAAAGAAGTCATTAATTTTATGTAGAGCAGGGAAGGATATATGGGAGTGTTTTGACAGAGGATTGAGAAAAGAATTTTGTAATTATATTGTAATCTCATAAAACTCCAAAACCATTTTAAAAGCCAACAAACAAACAAAAAGGAGGGAACCGCTCATATTTTCTACATTTATTTCAGAAACTGGTCTATTAACAATTGTATTCATGAGTTCTCCTCATAAAAGCATTAATGATTATCCAAAAAATAATGGTAAGAATAGGAGCTGTGTGTAGCTCAGTCAGAAGAGTAAAAGCCTAGAGAATACCAAACAGAGTAGCTCAGAAATGAAAATCCTCCCACCAACAATAAATAGAATTCTCAGGTTATATTTAGTAATGTATAGGTATATACATATATAAATACAATGAAAATTATTGAAAAAAGGTCATTAATTTTATGTAGAGCAGGGAAGGATATATGGGAGAGTTTGGATGGAGAAGTGAGAAAAGAAGAAATTTGTAATTATAATGTAATATCATAAAACTCCTAAATTCCAAAAAGGAGGTAACCTCTCATATTTTCTACATTTGTTCTTGGAAATTGGTCTATGTTCACAATTGTATTTGTGAGTTCGCCTCATAAAAGCATCAACGATTATTCAAAAAAGGGTGGTAAGAATAGGAGCAGTGTGTAACTCAGTGAGAAGAGTAAAAGCCTAGAGAATACCAAACAGAGTAGCTCAGATATGAAAATCTTCCCACAAACAATAATGAAAACAACAAATATATGGAACAAAGAAGATTATTAAAAGCCATAAGGGAAAATGAACAAGTATTATACTATGACAAAACTATCAGAATCACACACAACTTCTCAGCAGAGACCATAAAAGCCAAAAGGGTCTGGGCAGATGTCTTGAAATCCCTAAAAGACCACAGATGAAAGTCCACACCAGTATACTCAGCCAAACTTTCAATATCATATATAGATAAAAGATATTCCATGACAAAAACAAATTTAACCAGTACCTATCCACAAATCCATTCCTACAGACTATACTAGAAGTAAAACACCAACCTAACAAGGCTAACTACATGTAGGGAAACACAGGAAATAGATAACATCACTACAGCAAAACAAAAATCTATCTGGCCTACAAATACACTACCAAAACCAACATCAATGCAAGCTAAGCAAGAAATAATGACAGCAACAGACATCATGAATCAAATGGATCTAAACATTTCAATAGAACTATTCACCCAAACACAAAGCTTTATATATTCTTCTCAGATATTGATAGAATATTCTCCAAAATTGAACATATACTAGGTCACAATGCCACCCTCAACAGATACAAGAAGATTGAAATAATATCTTGTATCCTATTATACCACCATGGACTAAAGATGGGCCTCAACCACAAAAGAAATAACAAAAAATCATGCAAACATAGACACTGAACAACCCTACTCAATAATAACTGGGTCAAGGGAGAAACAGTCAAATTAGGTACTTCCTAAAATTCAATGAAAATGAAGGTTCAACACACTTAAGTTTATGAGACACATTGAAAGCAGTACAAAGAGGAAAGTTTAAAGCACTAAATGCTTTCATAAAGAGATTGAAACCATCTCATACAAGCAACTTACTGGCACATCTGGAAACTCTAGAAAGAAAAGAAGCAGAAACACCCAAGAGGAGTAGATGGCTGAAAATAATCAAACTTAGAGTTGTTCTCAATAAACTAGAAACAAAGAGAACAATTTAAAGAGTCAATGAAAGCTAGAGATGGATCTTTGAGAAAATCAACAGGATAAACAAACCCTTAGCCAAACTAACTATAAAGTAGAAAGACCCTATCCAAATCAACAAAATCAGGCTGGAAAGGGAAACATAACAAGAGACACTAAGGAAATACAAAGAATAATTTTCTTACATGAAAAGCCTATACACTACAAAAGTTGAAAACCTCAGTGAACTTGACACTTTTCTTGACAGATTCCTGATACCAAAGTTGAATCAAAAGCAAGTAAAGAAGTAAATTAGTCCTATATCTCCTAAGGAAATAGAAGCACACATCAAAAATATAAAAACAAAAAGAAAAACAAAAAAACAAAAACCCAGAGCCAGATGGTTTCAGCACAGAATGCTAATAGATTTTCAAAGAAGAGCTAATACCAATACTCTTCAAACTGTTTCACAAAATAAAAATGAAATGAACATTTCCAAATTCATTCTATGAGGGCACAGTCATTTTATATGTAAATCACAGAAAAACCCCAAAAAGAAAGAGAATAGCAGATAAATTTCTTTTATGAACATTGATGCAAAAATACTCAATAAAATACTTGCAAAATGAATCCAGGAACACATCAAATATGTCATCCAGCATGATCAAGTAGCTTTCATCCCAGGTATACAGGGATGGTTCAATATATAGAAATCCAACAATGTAATCCACCATATAAACAAATTAAGGGAAAAAACACATGGTCCTCTCCTTAGATTCCAAAAAGCACTTTTCAAGCTCCAAAACATATTCATGTTTAAAGTATTGGAGAGATCATAAATAGACTATATAAAACAAGCCAATAGCCAACATTACTTTAAATGGAGACAAACTCTAACAAGTTCCACTGAAATCAGGGACTGTAAAGGCTGCTCCCTCTCTCCATAGCTCTTCAATATAGTACTTGAGTTCTAGCTAGAGCAGTAAGCCAACAAAAGGAAATCAAGGGGATTGACATTGGAAAGGAGGAAGTCAAAGTATCACTAGTCATATATGATATGCCTGGGTACATTTGTGACCCCAAAATTCCACCAGAGAACTCCCACAGCTGATAAACACCTGCATCAAAGTAGTTAGATAGAATAGTAATTTGAAAATATCAGTAGCACTTCTATATACAAATGACAAAAAAGCTGAGAAAGAAATTAAGTATAATACACCCTTACTAATATCCAAAATTAATATGAACTATCTTGGTGTTACTCTAACCAAGCAAGTGAAAGACTTATATATAAAAAAAGTCAAGCCTCTGAAGAAAGGAATGGAAGTAGATATCAGAAGATGAAAATATTCCCCATGCTCCAGGATCAGAAGGGTCAACCTAATAACAATGGCCATGTTACCAAAAGCAATCTACAGATTCAATAGAATCTCTATCAAATACCTACACAAATCTTCACAGACCTTGAATGATCAATTCTCAACTTCATATTAAAAAAAAAAAAAAAACAAGATGCGCTAAAACAATACAGTATAATAAAAGATCTTCTGGAGGAATATCCATTCCTGATCTCAAGCTGTACTGTAAAGCATAAGTAATGAAAACATCATGTACTGGCATAGAAATAGGCTGGTTGTGGCATACACATAGGCTGGTTGATAAATACAATTGAAACCCTAGAAATAAACTCACACACTTACGGACAACTGATTTTTGACAAGGGATACAAAACTGTATAAAGGAAGAAAGATAGTTTCTTCAACAAATGGTGCTGTCCTAACTGGAGAGCTACATGTAGAAAAATCCAAGTAGGTCCAAATTGATTACCCTGTACAAAACTGAAGTTCAAGTCGATTAAAGATTACAACATAAACACCAGACAAAATATACCTGTTAGAAGAAAAAATGAAGAAGAGCCTTTATCTTATTGGTCGGGAGACAACTTCCTGAACAGATCATAAACAGCTCCATCTCTAAGATCAACAATTCATAAATGAGACCTCATCAAATTTAAAGGCTTCTGAACAGCATAATGCACTATCATCAGAATAATATGACAGGATACAGACTGGGAGAACATCTTCACCAGCCCTAAACCCAACAAGGGCTAATATCTAAAATACATAAATGATTTAAAAATTAAAACACCAACAAACCAATTTACCCAATTAAAGACGTGGTATAGAGATAAATAGACACCTCTCAACAAAGGAATATTGAAGGACCAAAAAATCTTGAAAAAAATGCTCAATGCTCAATGTCCCTAGTCATGAGGGAAATGCAAATCAAAATGACTTTGAGATTCAATTTATAACTACCAGAATGGCTAAAATCAAGAATTCAACTGACCGCACATGCTGAGGAGGACATGAAAGAAAGTAAATACTTCTCTGTTGTTGGTGGGAATGCAAACTCGTACAATCTCTTTGGAAATCAATATGATGCTTTCTCTAAAATTTGGAAATAGTTCTACTTCAAGACCAGGCTATACCATTCCTGGGCATATACCCAAAAGATACTCCAACATACAAGTACATTTGCTCAACTGTGTTCATAACAGCTTTATTCATAATAGTGGGAGTCTATAAATACCCTAAATGTCCCTCAAGCAAATAATAGATAACGAAATGATGTTATGTTTACACAGTGGAATACTACTTGGCTATTAAAATCAAGGAAATCTTGACATTTGCAGGCAAATGGATGGAACTAGAAGCAATCATTCTTAATGAGGTAACATAGAACCAGAAAGACATTCATATTATACACTCATGTAGGTGGTTATTAGCCCAACATAGCTGTCCTCTGCATGATTCTGCAAAGCAAGGCATCAGGTCAGATTCTGTGACTTGTTTTTGGACTCTGGGTTGAGTGTTGATAGTGGTATAGATTAATGGGGTTATGGAAGGCCCAGTGTGTTCAAGCACCCAACAAAGAGACCTTGTAGGCCTGTGTATCTGGACCCATTGGGGACTACACAAACTATTGCCCCAACCAAGGATAATGCCTGCATTGAACCTAGACTCCATCCTGTTATGATATAGGCAATGAACAGCTTATTCTCCATAGTTGTGGGGTAAGTGGGGACTGCCTGTAACATGATTCCTGATGACCGCAATTTTTCACTTCTCCTTGGTAGGGAGTCCACACAGAAGAAGGGGATGAATGCTGTCCAAATGAGACCTGATAGGCCATGATCTTATGATGGAGAGGGTGTCTCCTTCTTTCAGAAGTCTAGGGAAGGGGAATATGGGAGAAGAGGGAGAACAGGTGAGAATGGGAAAATAAAAGTGAGGCAATAAAAATTGGTATGTATTCCGAATAACTTATAATAAAAGAAAAAATAATGCTATCAATATGTATGTTAAACAAACTGTAGTGTGTAGTTTTGCTTCAACTAGGCTAAGCTTGTGGGTAATTTTTCCCTTTTATAGACAGATTTCAGTCAATTTCCTTGTCCTCCACAGCCTGATATGGACCAATCATTGAGCTGACTCTTGTCTATAAGAATGATTATCATTGAAATATCCTAGGTGCTTTAGTCATTTCACAGTTCACAGAACCTTGAGAACATTCACTTCAGCTTCAAAGTACAGCAGTGTGCCTGCTGCTAAAGTCACAAAATTACCTTGTGGATGTTCAGCTTCGTCACAAGTATCCCAGCCTTTATCAGAAAAAGAAACTTATCTTAAACTGCAACCACCCAATGACTTGCTTGTATAGATTCCTTCATAGTGTGCTGTAGTGGTTGAACAGTAATGAAAGTTTGCTAAATAGCATGGGTGAAAGAACAACATCTGTTCTAAAATGATCTGATGAGCTAAGGAGTGGATTGCCTTATGCATGGCTTGTGATTGGTTCTTATATAAGGTTTGTGCCTGATCAATATATAATAATTGTGGTACATGGATATGGAGGCAGTATATATGCAAGGCTGTGATGGCTATAATTACTATATATGTGTAGTTGGCTATATCTCCATTGTAGCTTATGAGTATTTTCTTTTGATGTTGTATGTCCCAATATGTCCCAACAAAAGTTTTGTCTAAATGTTCTTGTCTATCCTGTTTGTCATAGGGGAACAGATTGAGAGAGCTACCTATAGAACACAAATAAGTACCTGGGTCACTCTGTTACAGTGGCAGCAGTAGCAGCAGAAGCAGCAAACTGAGAAACATCTAGAGTTGAAGAGTTCCTTGAGAATGAGCATGGTAAATTGTTGACCTTAAAGAGTGTAATATTCCAAGAATATTAGAACATCACAAGAGAGCATTACAGTGTTAATAATGAGATTCCTGAAATGATCCTCTAACTCTTGGACCCATTTACTCCACTTTGATTTCACATTTTAAAAATTCCTTCTTTACTAATTAGTAAAACCCACTCATGATGTTCTGATTTGAACATAGGATGCAGGTGTAGTTTCGTGTGCACTTGGAATTATGGTGGATTTTGTTCTTTTCTGTGTACTCATTGACAATGAGTACACAACATTAAACCCCACAGATATGATTCTAACACACCAGTTCAGAGACAACTCCTTATTCGTTTTTTTTTCTAAAAGTGTGCCCTAGGTAATAGGAGCTTTGGGGATAGAAATGTGTTATCAGTGATTTTCTATGCCAAGTTATATGGTTTTGGAGTTGGCAGCAGCATATATATCAGAAACTCTTGTATCTTGAGTCCCTTCCAGGCAATCATCATTAGTCCCAATAACGACTGTTAGAAGGATGTTAAAGTCAACGCTCTAAAATTCATTGGCCTGTCCATTTCTCTCTGCAGGGTCCTACAAATGGTGGAAATATGATTTTACTTACACACACACATACACACACTCTCACACACATACACACTCACACATATATACATATGCATATATGTATGTATATTTTAAACAGATTAACAAAAATATGAAATGTATAAGAGATTTTTGAATTCTGCTCCTCTGTAGTTTAGGATGAAATTGTAGAATTACTGTACACAGCAGTAATGTTGGTCCTTGAATTCTTGTTTGCTGTGCCCATTGTCTATTTCAGCAGCTACATGATTGTTATTCTATACAGACACAAGCAGAAGTTCAACACATTCACATGGTCATCCTTGACAATCCCTTCAGAATAAAGCCACACAGATCATCATGTCCCGGGGTCCAATTTGATCATTGTTTTACTTCCTCTCATCCACCTTACAAGGAATCCATATCTCTTTTGCATACAGCCAGCTGCTAACTAAGGAAAATCAGTCATGATTTCTATGTGTTTGTCTATTAGGTCTTTTTCGTGAATCATGACACCATGGTCTCCAGATTCAGCTTTTACCATGTAAGGAGAAAAAAAAACACCATAATCTTATCATAGGTATACAAATTATAGCTTTTATACACATTATCTAAAGCTTTAGTCATTCATGTCTTTCAAACAATCAATATTATAATTTATGGGAGATAATGTTTTAACATTGTATTAATGTCAGAGAATAAGAATGATATGTTCACTTATATGCTTAATCTGTCTAGACACAGGATCTCACAACAATAACAGTGATAGTTATTGACTGCATCTCATTGAGTGAGCCTTAATCCACAAGTTTGATTAGTTACTTTTAGCATATTTGTGCCTGTGTTGCAAACGTGAGCCTACCTTGTCAGGCCTGTTATCATTGTAGATCAGAGAACACACAACTATTTGATATTATTTCCCTCCTATAGAATTCAGAGGATGTTCCAATAATAATAGCTAGCCAATATAAAGATTTTATGACAGTACCTGATTTATTTCTCTAAGATTTATGACAAAGTTTTGAAGCTGCATGTATAAGTTCACAATTATGGTTTACAAGGTTGCATGACCTGTGTAAGTTTAAGCCAATCAATATTCCAGTACTGAGGAAGGAGGAATGAAACAGCCATAATGTCCTACCACTACATAAAGTGCTATAAACATTTGAAAGCTTCTGGAAATGGGAAAGGGTCAGTTTGTTTTAACTGTATGACTACATCTCTGCCATGTTTAACATACAGAAAGCCTAGTTTTCCACTCAGGAATATTTGATCAATACAAATTGTACTAAATATTAGGAAGGTGGGGTAGATGTGAAAGGACTTAAAGGAAGAATGTTAAATACGATCAAAATGTAAGTACGACATTTTTAATTTTTAATTTTAAAACAAAAGAATGTTGATTTTGCTTTTATCATGTCTTGCTTGCTTTTAAAATATATCTTTACTGAAAATGAATTATTTTCTTTTATACTGTATCCTCATTACAATTTCCCTTCACCCTACTTCTTCCAGGCCTTCACTCACTCCCATTATATCTGGATATATTTATTTTCTGTTTCTTATTAGTAGAGAACAGGCTTCTAGGAGATAAGAACAAAATATAACTAAATAAAAATGAAATAAACAAAACAAACACCATCACATTAAAAATTTGACAAAATAATCCAATAGAAGGAAAAATGTTCCCAAGAGAAATCACAAGAAGCATGAATCTATTCATTCTCACATACTGAACTTAAAATCAGCTTGAAATCAGGGATAAGGATATTTCAAGTGGATTTTTTATTGTATAGGATTGCCTTAGCTATTTAGGGTTTCTCATTGTTTTCCAAATGAAGTTGAGAATTGTTTTTTTTCAATGTCTGTAAAGAATTGTGTTGACATTTTGATGAAAATGTCAGTATATTGCTTTTGATAAGACAGTCATTTTTACTATGTTAATCCTACCAATCACATGAGCATGGGAGATATTTCCATCTTCTTCTTCTTTTTTTTTTTTTCTAATAATGACTACTTTTATTTTTTTATTTTTATTTATTTTTATTTTTTTTATTAATTTATTCTTGTTACCATCTTCTTATATCTTATTTAATTTATTTCTTCAGAGACTTGAATTATTTTCCATACATAGTTTTACTTTCTTGGTTATAGATACACCAAGATACGTTAGTATTTTGTGAAGCGTGTTTTTTCCATAATTTCTTACTCAGCCTGTTTGACTTTTGAGTAAAAAAGGCTGAGAGATTTTCACTTTTTTTTTAAATTAATTTTGAATCCAGCCATTTTACTGAAGGTGTTTATCAGCTGTAGGAGTTCCTTGGTAGAGTTCTTGGGGTTACTTATGTGTGCTGGCATATCATCTGTAAGTAGTTATATTTTGACTTCTTCCTTTCCAATTTGCATCTCTTTGATCTCCTTTAGTTGTCTTCAAATACTATGTTGTAGAGATCCAGAGTGAACCGCCTTGTCATGTCCCTGACTTCAGTGGAACTGATTTAAGTTTCTCTCCATTAAATTTTATGGTTACTATAGGCTTGCTGTATATTGCCTTTATTATATTTAGGTGCATGCCTTGTATCCCTGATCTCTCCAAACCTTTTAACATGAATGGATGTTGCAGCATCTAAGTAGATGATGATGTGATACTTTTATTTCAGTTTGTTTATGCAATAGATTACATTGATGTATTTCCATATATTGAACCATCCATCCATGCCTGGAATGAAACCTACTTTGTCATGGTGAATGATGTTTTTGATATGTTCTTGGATTCAGTTTACAAGTATTTCAGAAAATATTGTCAACAGAATTATAAAATACAATTTCTCCAACCTAAAGAAAGAGATGCCTTTAAATATAAAAGAGGGTTACAGGACACAAGATAGATTCAATCACAAAAAATTTCTTCCTTCACATAATAATCCAAACACTAAATGGACAAAACAAAGAAAAATATTAAAAGCTGAAAGCTGAAAAGGCCAAGTAACATATAAAGGCTATCACAATCACACTTGACTTCTCACCAGAGACTCTACAATTCAGAAGAGCCTGGGCAGATATCTTGTAGACCATAAGGGATAACAGATTTCAGCCCAGACTACTATACTCAACAAACCTTTAAATCACCATAGATGGAGAAAACAAGATATTCCATGACAAACCAACTTAACAATATGTATGCCTAAACACAATCCAACATGAGATACTAGAAGAAAAATGTTCAACCCAACAATGTTAACTACATTCAAGAAAATTCAGGATATAAATAACTTCTTACAGCAAAACCAAAAGAAGACAAGCACACAAACACATTACCACCAACAACACTATAATAAAAAGTACTAAGAATCATTTCTCATTAATATCTCTCAACATAAATATACTCAACTCTCCAATAAGAAGACACAAGGTAATATAATGTATAAACAGGACTCAACATTCTGCTTGATATAAAAACCCTCCTCAGCAACAACTATACACATTACCTCAGAGTAAAGTGGTGGAAAAACATTTTTCAAGAAAATGGACCCAAGAAACAAGCTGGAGTAGCCATCCTAAAATGTAATAAAATAGTCTTTCGACAAAAAGAGATGGAGAAGGACACTTCATACTCATCAAAGGAAAAATACATCAAGAGAACATCCCAGTCCTCATCATCTATGCCCCAAATACAAAGGCATGCACATTTTACAAGGAAACATTATTAAAACCTATTCACACATCAATCTACACACATTCATAGTAAGAGACTTTAACACCTGACTGTCATCAGTCAACGGATTGCGACAGAAACTAAATAGAGAAATAATGAAACTAACAGATATCATGAGTCAAACCGACATAATAAATATGTACAGGATTTTCACCGAATTACAAAAGAATATACCTTCTTCTCAGTACTGCATGAACCTTCTCTAAGAGTGACAATATAGTCAGTCACAAAGCAAACCTCAAATGATGCAATAAAATTGATTTAACCCAGATTAAAGCTAGACTTCAACAACACCAGAAAAAAAATTAAAAGCCTATATGCTTAAATAAACTGAAAGCTCCATACTCAACAGCCACTATGACAGTGAAAAAAAAAGGAAATAAATTATAGAATTCCAAAAATCCAGTAAAAATGAAGGCATAACATACCTGAAGTTATGGGACACAATGAAAGCAGTTATAAGAAGTTATTTCATAGAATTAAGTGCCTTCATAAATAAATTGGAGCAATATCGTACTAGCAAATAAATATCTCAAGTGAAAGATTTTTAAAAGAGGCAAACAAACCCAAGCAGGAAATCAGGGCTGAAATCCATAAATTAAAAACAAAAAGGGCAATATAACGAATGATAAAACCAAGAGCTAGTTCTTTGAGAAAATCAGCAACATAGACAAAAACTTATCCAAAATAACTAAAAGACAGAGAGAAAATGTCCAGATCAATAAAATAAAAAAGGAAAAGCTGGGCATAACAAGAGATATTGAAGAAATCAAAAATTGATAGAGCTTACTTCACCAATTGGAAAATATAAAGAAAATGGACTATTTTCTTGTGAGATTACACTTATGAAACTTAAGTGAGGATGAGGTAAGCAAGTTAAATAGTCATATAACCCATAAGGAAATAGAAGCTGTCATTAGAAGTCTCCCATCCAAAAAAAAAAAAAAAAAAAAAAAAAAAAAAGGCTCAGAGCTAGATGGTTTCATCACAGAATTCTGCAGGACATTCAAAGAAGAGCTAATACCAATACACCTCAACTTATTCCACTAAGTATAAATAGAAGGAATATGGATGAACTCATTCTATGAGGTCACAGTAATTCTCATACCTAAGCCACTCAGAGACCCAATAAAGAAAGAAAACTTCAGACAAATTTCCCTTATGCAAATATTTTCAATAAAATATTTGCAAACTGAATCTAAGAGCACATTAAAAAAAAAATTAACCACCTTGATCAAGTAGAATTTGTCAAAGGCATACAGGGGTGGTACAATAGTCTCCTGTGCAGCTCCTTTCCAAGCCACACAAAAAGAGGATACAGGCAGTCCAGATGAGACTTGATAGGAAGAGGTCAGATGAAAGGGGAGCATGCCTCACCTAACTGAGAACTGTGGAGGGGGAAGGTGGGATGAGGAGATAAAGCCAGGAGTGAAAAAGGATGGGGTTACAATTGGGATGTATAGTGGCAAAATTATAAATTTAAAAAATTAAACATTAAATAAAATGACAGATTCAAACACAACTTGTTCCTGAATGAGAGAAAACTTGTGATGTTCTTATTTCTGGATCTGACTTACTTCAGTCCTGAAGGAATTGCCATATGGTAGCTATATTTTTAGCTTTTTGGTAAACAGCTATACTGTTTTCTAGAGTGGTTGCCCCTGTTTGCAAAATTTGTGTCCCTTTTCCTGCATATTCTCACAAAGGGTCACAACCTAGACATTGAGAGCCACTAATTTAGTTCATTCTGAGAGGAGAAGATGAAATTTCTAAGTAATTTTAATTTGCAACTCCCTGCTGTTTAAAGGTGTAAATCATTTTGTATATGTTTCTGAGCTATTTATATTTAAATGTTGATAACTCTCTGTTTAAAAATACCATTTTAGTTTTAGAAATTTGCCTATCTTCCATATTGCTCATCTGATTTCAGGCATTCCATCTATGTTGCACACATCATCATATGGTGATAGTTCTGATGCACATGCTTTATTCATTCAAAGAACATTAGACCTGGACCTTCTCAGTCTCAGTCATTTCTGAAAGCTCCATCATCTCTCATCATTTCTCTATTATCTATGCTCAACAGCCTCAAGAGAAAAGCACTCACTTTTCACGTATTTTGAAATCCACCATGAAAGCAGTGGGCAATTACCCAGCTATGGCTAGTAACGTCTTTGATTTTCTTCTGGCATTCCATATCTCTCTGTCTTACAATGCTTACCTCTTTTGTTGTTTTTTTCACTTCCCCTGCATAGACATCGTCTCCACCTAAGACCTAATTGTTTGCCTGAAACAGAGTGAATTTGAATTTTTTCCAACAGACAAATGTTTGAGTAGCAGTAGTTTAGAATGTAAGGAAATATCGTAAAGTAGGACCCTTCAAGAAGTGAGTCACTGTGGTGAGTCCTTGTAGACTGGCCCCTTAACTCTTTTTTATTCAATCACACTTTTTTTCTTTTTATTATATTTATTTTTACATGTACACTGATATCATTACACATAAAATAAAATAAACTACATTTAGCAAGAAGAACCATGAAATAATCAGGACTTATATAAATGTTGTATTCATAGTGATTTGGCTATTTGTATTTGGCAAACTTGAAGAAAACATCATTCTTATCTTGGTGAGTCTAAAATTCTGAATGAAAATAAATATCTATCATATCTCATCTCTATCAATTTAAAACATCTATCTAGACCCCAAAACCCCCAAACAACTAAGATTATTTGTAAGACTAAACTATCTGATCTTCAACCCATCCGAGACTTGAAAGGGAATAAAACTTTATTACCTGAATGAACTGGAAGTGCAGGTTGGCAGCTTCCAAAATGAAAAAGTGACAAAAAGAGAGTTTGCTGCCTAAACAATCACTCAAGAATCTATATACCCTATAATGTTGGAGCATCATCTTCAGCCTTCTGGCCCAGTATATCTAACAGGCATATTTCTCAGGTCGGAACTATTGAAGACTTGCTTCCCCTGTCTTGGAAAATTTTAACTTGTCAACTCTGCCTGCATCCAAGCTTATGCATTTTTAGGCATAATTATGTGTTTAAAATGAGGGCATTTTGTCCAGTGGCTGGTGTGTCACATTTAAAGCCATCTCCATAAGGAGGTTCTTTGATGTTCATCATCTTCTTTGAGGAAGGCTGGGTGTTGCCAGGAGTTTATCTGTGTTGTCAAAGACAAGAAAATCCTCCTACCGCATAATAATCAAAACACTAAACATACAGAGCAAAGGAGCTTGACTCTTAATACTTATCAAACCTCATTGTGATCTCTTACCTTCCAAAGACTCAAGTATTTAGTGTTCATGGCCACTCTATGCATCTCTTTAGAGATATTCACACTGCTGCTGCAATTGTCACTGACACTGATGGGAATATGTCCTGGTGATAGAAGCTCCAGGGATTTCTTTGCTTTCTGTGCAACAACTTCAGCCTTTTATGCCCATAATAAAAAGCACAAGAAGGCAGAAACTTTTATAGAATATAGCATAACAACATTTGTGGAAGAGTAATATAGGACAAATGCTTTTCTGGCTAGCCTGAAAAAAAGTGCTGGACAGATTGTTGCATATCTATAAAAGGGTAGTGACATACTTGAGCTCATCTATTCTCAGCCACATGTTTTTACTGCATTCCTATTAGGGGTATTATTTCTACTGTCAGGCCTGGTTTTGTATATTGGTTACCAGATTCAGAGAAAACTGAGGCTGGTATCTTTGCAATAGCAGCAGGCAAGTAGTTATTAGAACCTTATGGGTGATGCTGAAATTTGGGCAGTGATATGGTTGAGTAGCTCTAAGGTTCTCAAGGCTTTCTCTAGTGGAATTTTTTTTTTTTTTTTTTTACTTCACCAACAGATGAAGTTACAGACTATTTGGCCTGTGGATGGTAAATTCCTTCTGTCATTTATGGGATGTTATTTCTGCAGCCAGAATACTGTATATCACTCTACCCAATGCCAAAAGAGTGGCTTCTTTGTTGATAAGATATTAACCATTTCTTCTTCAAAGATAGTCCACAATACAGAAAGGCTGTGGAGGATGCTAATTAAAGTATCAAAATGTCTATGTCTCAAACATTATCTAGTATTAGATGCATATTACACCAGTTAAAGAAACTTGAAAAGTCCCTAGGTTTTACTTTGTAAAAATAGGTGTATTTGCCAAAGAGAGATGTGTTGTCTGTTTTGCTTGGTTTTAAAAGATTTAATCTGCAAAATTGTGCAATTTATGTACTCATAATAAGCAGGGATTTTTTTTGTATCCTTTATACAGAGAAGTCAGTCATAAGAGGGTGCAGGATTAACTCAAAGTTCAAAAAGGATAAAAGTACAAAAACAAAGTTATTATGATTGTAATATTTACCAGTCACCTATTATGATTATACAAGGGAGCATTGAAACCATGTGAGATCTCAGAGAGGGTATTAAAAGCCAGAAAAGTAAACAGGATGCTGAAGATCGCTCTGGACTCAGGGGATCTGCTGTGAGAAACATAAGTTTTGTAGATGGGTTGGACTTTCTGTTTGTGCTTGTACCGAATGGCAGACATTGACCTGATCGACAAGGTGATGAGCTGGATTTATGGCTAAGTGCTGTTTAAACTTGGTTTTGTCATGGAACATCTTGCTTTCTTTATCTATTTTGATTGAACGTTTTGCTAGGTATAATAGTCTTGTTGGCGTCTGTGGTCTCTTAGTGTCTGTATGACATCTGTTCAGCCCCTTCTGATAGGTTTGACCTTATATGTGACTTGTCCTTTTTTGTAGCTTTTAATGTTCTTTCTTTGTTCTGAGCATTTAGTGTTTTGATTATTATTTGTTGGGAGTAATTCATTTTCTGGTCCAATCTATTTTGAGTACTGTAGGTATCTTGTATATTTATGGGAATGTCTTCCTTTAGGTTGGGGATGTTCTCTTCTATGATTTTTAAAAAGTATTTTGTGGGCCACAGAGCTGGAAGTTTTTCTTTTCTTCTATTCTTATTATTCTTAGGTTTGGTCTATTCTCAGTGTCCTACATTTTTTGGATGTTCTGTGTCAGGAACCTTTTATATTTAACATTTTCTTTCACCATTGTATAGATTTCTTCAGTTACACCTTCAACCTGAGATTCTCTCTTCCATCTCTTGTATTCAGTTGGTAATTCTTATTCTGCAGTTCCTATTCTCTTCCTTATATTTTCAGTTTCCAGGATTGTCTCAGATTGTGTTTTGTCATTGCTTCTATCTACATTTTTTTGCTCTTCAAGCCTTTTATTTATTTCCTTCTCCTGCTGGATTGAAATTTACTGTCTTTCACTAATTTCTTCAAGCAATTTGTTAAATTCTTTCACCTCTTTCTTTCTATATTCCTGTTCTAGTTTGAAGAATTTATTTTCCTCCTTTAAAGCCTCTATCTTTTGCATAACCTTGGATGTGAAATCTTTCTCTTATGGCTGGGCTAGTTGTGATAGTATCTCCATGGCTTTCTGTGGTAGGACTGTTGGTTTCTGGTGATTTCAAATGGCCCTGTAATTATTGCTTATGTTTCTACATTTACCTTTTCCCATTATGATGCCTTTGGTTTTAGCAGGTTTGGTGGTCTCTTATTGTAAGGGAGTTTGGGGATAGGTATAGACAACAGGTCTTGGGTTATACACAATATTCAACTGTGCTGAGTTCACTATTACTGTTTGGTCACTTTTAGTGACATAAGTAGGCCAGGAATCTGGGGAGAATGTAAGAAGATCTCCGAGCAGAGACCTGCTCCTCTGGTCCCACAGGCCTCCTTGAGGTGGAGGAAAATGGGAATTCAGCCCATGACTAGCTTAGCTCTACTGAGTTCACTGTCCCTGCTGGACTTATTGATTTTTTACCCATGAAATCCAGGCAGATGGGGAGCAGGCAGAAAGATCTCTTAGCAGAGAGCTGCTCCAGAGGCCCACAGGTCTCCTTCAGGTGGAGGACAATGGGACTTTGTTCCTGTGCCCAACTCACCTCAACTTGGTTCACTGTCTCTGCTGGCTTACTATTTGTCACCCAGGTAGGACAGGAAGCTTGGAAGAAGGCAGAAAGATCTGGGAGCCTTACTATGTTATTTATTTAAATATTTTTAGAGCCTGATCCCAGCCTTCTTCCTCCTCCTAGTCATACCACCTCCTATTACCCCTCTTCTTCTTCTCAGAAGGTGAGGACCCCAAGACAAACCAACCCATACTGATACCTCAAGTCACAGAAGGACTAAGTGCATCCTCTTCCACCGAGATCTGGTGATGCAAACCAGCTGGAAGAAATGGATCCGTAGGAAGGCCACAGAATCAGGGACAGTCAAAATTAGATTTTTAGAAGACCCACATATTTACCAAGCTGCCCATTTGCTACATAGTGTAGGAGTACAACCCATGCATGGTCTTTGGTTGGTTGTACAATAACTGTGTGCCCCAATGAGCCTATGACAGTTTACTCTGTATATCTTCTTGTTGTGGTTTTGATCCTCCTGGGTTCCTCCAACTTTTTCACAAAACTCACAGATCTTGGGATACTTAATAGCTATGGGTTTCTTCACCAGTTTCCATCAGCTTCTGAAGGAAATCTCTCAGAAGATTCTTAAGCTAGGTTCCTTAATTTAAGTATAGCTTATTAGTAAAACTAGTTAGCTATCTCCCATGAGGTATTTCTCAATTTGAGGCAGTCATTGTTTTATCATTCCCTAATCTCTGTTTCATCTAAATCCCTTCACTTTGTATAGCAAGACAAATTTTGATTTAAAGTTTTTACGGGTGGGTTGGAATCACCTCCTTCCACTGGGAATCTCACATGACCACAGGAGGTGGCAGCTTTGATATACTTAAACCCTTCTGCTGAAAGTCTCAGTTCTGGTCACTCCCATGAACTCTCAAGAGCCTCCGTTGTACCAGAGATGGTTCCGTTATGTATTTCATTCTCTCTCTCCCTGTCCCCCACCACTCTGCTCTTTCTACACCTGATCCTCACCCCTGTTATCCTCCCACATGATGCTCACCCAGTTTTCTCCCTCCATCTACTTCAGATGTCTCTTTTATTTACTCTTCAAAGTGAGAGTCAAATCTCCTCCCTTTGCCCCTACTTGGCTTCTTTGAATCTGTGGAGTACAGCATGGTTACACTGTACTTTGTAGCCACAAACACTTATAAGTGAGCATATATGATGCATGGCTTTTTTGGGTCTTTGTTACCTCACTCGAGCTAATATTTTATAGCTCTAACCATTTGCCTGAAAATTGTATGATGTCCTTCATTTTAATAGCAGAGTAGCATTCCACTGTATAAATGTACCAGTTTCTTCATCCATTCTTTGGTGCAGGGACATCTAGGTTACCAGTTTCTAGTTATTATGAAGAAAGCTGCAAAGAGCATATTTGAGTAAGTGTCCTAGTGATGTGCTGAAACATCTTTGGGTATATACCCAGAAGTGGTATAGCTGTCTCTTGTAGTAGATCTATTCCCAGTTCTCTGAGAAATTTGAAGATTAATTTGCAAAGTGTTTGTACAAGTTTTCATTCTCACCAGCAATGGAGGAGTGTTCCACTTGTTCCCCATACTGGCCATCGTGTGTTGTCACTTGAGATGTAGAACTTAGTCATTCTAACATGTGTAAGATGGAAGCTCAGAATGATTTTGATTTGCATTTCCCTGATGACTAAGGACATTGATCATTTCTTTATGTACTTCTAGGTCATTCAAAATTCTTCTGTTTAGAATTCTATGTTTAGACCTGTACTCCATTTTGAACTGGGTTATTTGGTTTGTTGGTGTTCAATTTCTTGAGTTCCTTAATATATTTAGAATATTAGCCATTTACCAGATGTAGAATTGGTGAAAATATTTCCCCAATCTGTAGGATGACCTATCTTTCTGTTGACAGTATCCTTTGCCTTACAGAAGCTTTTCAGTTTGAAGATATCTTATTTATTAACTGTTTATTTTAGAGCCTCAGCTTTTGGTGTTCTGTTCAGGATGTCATCTCCTGTGCCAATGAGTCCAAAGCTCTTCCCCACTTTGCCTTCTGACAGATGTACTGTTTCTGGTTTTATGTTAAAGTTCTTGATACACTTGGACTAGTTTTATGTGCAGTGTGGTAAATATGGATCAGTTTGCATTTTTTACATGTAGACATCCAGTATGGCTAGCACCATTTGTTGAATATGTTGTAAGTTCCCCTTTGCACGGTTTCGTTTTTTTGTCAAAAATCAACTGTATAGATTTATTTCTGGTTCTTCAATTTGATTGTCTTCATCATAAAGTCAGTTTCTATGATAGTATCATGCAATTTTTCTTACTGTTGGTCTGTAGTATAGACTGAAAGCAAGAATACAAATACCTTCTGAAGTTCTTTTATTGTATAAGACTGTTTTAGCTATTCTAGGGTTTTGTTGTTGCTGCTGCTATTGTTATTTTTCTACATGAAGCTAAGATTTGTTCCTTCAAGATATGTAAAGAATTATGCCTGATTTTAATGGAAATTTCATTGTATCTATATATTGCTTTTGATAAGATAGCCATTTTTACTATGTTAATCCTAGTAATGTATGAGCATAGGAGATCTTTCAGTCTTCTGATATCTTCTTCAATTTCTTTCATCAGAGACATGAAGTTATTGTCATACATGTTCCACTTGCTTTGTTAGGGTTTACAGTTGTGTTCTTTGTGGCTATTGTGAAAGATGTTTTCCCCAAGTTTCTTTTTCAGATTGTTTTTAATTTGTATACAGGAGGGCTACTTTTTTATTTAATTTTATATCCAATCATTTTTGCTGTATATGTTTAGTGTCACGAACATATACTATCATATCATCTAACAATGGTTATACTTTGACTTCTTCATTTTCCAAATTTTATCTACTTCATGTCCATAATTGCTCTAACTAGATGAGACTTGATAGCCTGTGACCATAAAGTGGGGAAGGAGATCTCCTTTGATCATGGACCTAGGGCAGGGCAATAAGGTGCGGGTGGGAGGGAGGGAGGAAGAGGAGGACACAAGTGATGGGAGAACAATTGAGTTGTAATCTGAATAAATAAATTAATTAATTTTTAAAGTTAATTTATGTAAGAGAACCCAGGGAAGGCTGATGTCTAATGAAACCCATGGTTTAGCATGACCGTCACACAAGTAATTCTGATATTCCAGCAATTTCTTCTTTGTCATTCTTGAATGACAATGAAATCATAAATGTATCTCCAAAACTTTGTGCCCCTAGAGATTCACAAGAATCACCAAAGCTGATTTGGTGATTAGCAACAGAAATAATAGTCTCAAACCTGTTCTTGGCTCCCAAAGCACATGCTGTCATTGCCAATGCAGCTGAGATGAAGAATGTCACAGAGGTATGAACATTTATAATGAGATGCTTCCCCTTCCCTTTTCCACAGTGATTACTGTCATGTGGAGAACTACCTGGCCTTTATCTGAGCTCAACAGTCTGAATATGGAAAGAGTCAGGTGAATTTGTTTTCATACATGAAGAAGAACAAGCAAAAGTATAGGTCTTGTAAGTACACAAATCTGGACTATTTTCAGAGTATGTACATGTTCTCTTTATCTTTCACACTGCATAAGATTATACCTACTCATGTTTTGTTGTTAAGTGACATTGAAATTTCTTTTTTTACTGAGTGTGTGACTAAACATGGGAGTTTCCAAATACAAGCATTAAATCCCATTGTTAAAAGTTTTAGTTTTAGTTTTTGTTTGTTTGGGTATTTGAGAACACTTACACTGAGTTCAGGTGCACTCTCACTTGATTGTGCTTGTGCAGTCAGAAGACATCTTCAGTTGGTCTGTCTTAGATAAGTTCAATTTTGCTTCTCTTTGACACAGAATTTCTAATTTGCCTGAAACTCTTAAGTACACTAATCTGGCAGGGGAATTATCCTAAGAAACTTTATGTGTCTGCCTTTGCAGTGTTTATATCAAAAGTGTATACTTTATCATGTCTTCTGTTCTTGCTATACATCTTATTTTTACAGTCATATTGGTTACATTTTATGAATGCAGCCACTAACATTCCATTGAAACACAACCTCATAGAAAATTCTTGTTCTTCTTGTTTTTAAAATCTTTCTGCCATCTATTCTGAAATAGTCTGTGATTTTACATGCAAACTTTGTATAGTTCAGATTGGGCTGTAAAACTCTAAAATTTTATTGCATGTGGTTTTCTGCTAAAATGTTCAGCCATGAAAATACACACACACACACACACACACACACACACACACACATGCACACACACACGCACACACATATTTTTGAGAGGCCAAGGATTTAAAAGAAACGGGGTTATAGAAGAGTTTGAATGGGAGAAAGGAAAGAGAAAATTGTACAATTATGCTATAATCACAAAAATAAAGTAAATGATATTCTAACGACTGTATGAAACTGATCAGCTGTTTGTTTATTTGTGCTGTGAATTTAAGATAGGACTTTACCGGGAGTGCTCCACGGTTCGGAGGGACCAGGGTGCGGAGGACCTGCGTGCCCCTGCACACGGGAGGAGCGTGGTTTTTCTCTGATCGGAGCGGCAGCGGTAGAGGCGGCAGCACCAGCGGCACCAGCAGCGGCGGCTGAGGTTTGCAGCTCATAGCCTTCCGGTGGAGGCGATTGGTGTGGTGGCTGGTGGGAATTGCTGCGGGAGAGGGGACTAGGGGCAGGATTTGGGTCGCGTGGAGCCTTTGGACCCAGATTGGACTCGGCGGACAGTTCGGCCCCAGAGTCCCGGGTATTGGCCCAGCCCAGCAAGCAATTCTGCCTGAGGCACTAACTCAGCGTGGCCATAGCTCCCCTGCTGTGGCGCAGGCTTAGTTGAGCACGCTGCTCCACACTAGGCACTACCTCAGCTCAGCGGCAGCTCCCCTGCGGTGACACAGTCTGGGCGGAGCACTTGGTTTCACCACAGGCGCTAACTCAGAGCAGCCGCAGTTCTCCTGCTGTGGCGCAGGCTTGGTGACGTGCTCGGTTCCATCCTAGGCACCACCTCAGCTCAGCGGCAGCTCCCCTGCGGGGACACAGTCTGGGCGGAGCACTTGTCCCACCACTGGCGCTAACTCAGAGCAGCCGCAGTTCTCCTGCTGTGGCGCAGGCTTGGTGACGAGCTCGGTTCCATCCTAGGCACCACCTCAGCTCAGCGGCAGCTCCCCTGCGGGGACACAGTCCGGGCGGAGCACTTGTTCCACCACTGGCGCTAACTCAGAGCAGCCGCAGTTCTCCTGCTGTGGCGCAGGCTTGGTGACGTGCTCGGTTCCATCCTAGGCACCACCTCAGCTCAGCGGCAGCTCCCCTGCGGGGACACAGTGCGGGCGGAGCACTTGTTCCACCACTGGCGCTAACTCAGAGCAGCCGCAGTTCTCCTGCTGTGGCACAGGCTGGACAGAGCTCTCGGTTCCACCAGCTCTAAGACTCTGGTTGGACACAGTGTACAGTTTGAATCCAGAATTCCTGGCTGAGATTGGTGGTCAGTTCGGGCCCTGAGTCAATAACTGACCACAGCACGCACTTTGGGCCAAAAGGCCCTAGTGGAGCTTGGTGCGTAGTCCCAGCCCAAAAATTCTGGCTGGGCCCTGTGTGCATTTTGGGCCCAAAATCCCTAGCTGAGCTTGGCAGACGGTTCTGGCCCTGAGAATCTAGCTGAGTTCTGCCCGTGGTTCAGTCCCAGTGCTCCTGGCTGGACTTGGCAGGGAACACAGAAGGCTGTGGATACCTTGGCCTGACCCAACGCTCATTCAGAGACCCAGAACAATTGCAGGATCCACAGCAGAGAGGGACTGAGGATCACTGGCTGTGAGAGACCAGAACAACAGGGCTAACCTCCTAACATCCACACCAGTGAAGCTTTGAGCTCGCAGCCTAGGGAAATCGTAAGAAAACAAGTGAATCTATCATCAGACACCCTCCATTCAACTCTGGAAGCTACCCAACAAAAACAAAGACAGCAAGATGTCTAAAGGACAACGAAAAAGCATACGCAAAAACCCCAAAACAACATGGCATCTCCAGTTTCCAGCTATCCCAAAGAAAACCACCCAGAGAACTCAAATACAACGGAAATACAAGAAAATGACCTCAAATCCTTAGTAATGAGGATGATAATGGAGGAAACAAATAAAATTCGTAATCAAATGCAGGAAGACGCAGACAAACAGGTGAGAGACATAAAAGAAGCACATAGAGTGGAACTGGAAAAATTGCAGGAAATGCAAACAACCAGATGAAAGAAATAACTAAAACGGTTCAAGCTCTGAAGACCTATAAAGAGGCAATGGAAGAAACTCAGGAATATACAAAAAATCAGATGAAAGAAATAAAAAAATCAGTTCAAGATCTGAAAATGAAAATGGATTCAATGATAAACACACAGACAGAAGAAAAACGAGAACGTGAGACCTCAGAGAAGAAGGCGAGCAACACAGAGGTGAGCTTTTCTAACAGAATCCAAGAGATGGAAGAACGAATCTCAGGGCTAGAAGATACAATCACAGATATTGAATCAACCATTAAAGAAAATGCCAAATCTGGAAAACTCCTGACACAAAACATCCAAGAAATTAAGGACACCATGAAAAGAAGAAATTTGCGGATAATAGGCATTGAAGAAAGAGAAGACATCAGACTCCAGGGCCCAGAAAACTATTCTCAACAAAATCATAGAAGAAAATTTCCCCAATCTAAAGAAAGAGATGCCTATAAACATACAAGAGGCCTACAGAACACCAATAGAATTGACCAGAAAAGAAAAACTGCCCGCCACATAATAATCAAAACACAAAACATGCAGAACAAAGAAAAAATATTAAAAGCTGCAAGGGAAAAGGGCCAAATAACATTTAATGGTAAACCTATCAGAATTACACCTGACTTCTCAGCAGAGACCATAAAAGCCAGAAGGGCCTGGACAGAGATCCTGCAAACCCTAAGAGAACACAGATGCCAGGCCAGACTACTTTACCCAGCAAAATTATCAATAACCATTGATGGAGAAAACAAATATTCCATGACAAAAAACAAATTCAAACAGTACCTATCCACAAACCCAGCTTTACAGAGGTACTAGAAGGAAAACTCCATCCCAAAGGGTCAAGCTACAACCAAAACTACCCAGGAAATAGATAAACTATCCCATGGCAAAAAACACAACTACACAAACGCTCGACTGGAAACAACATCAAAATTAAGACTCTAACAGTCACTGGTCATTAATATCTCTCAACATCAATGGCCTCAATTCTCCAATAAAAAGACACAGACTAACCGAATGGGTACATAAACAAGACCCAACATTCTTCTGCATCCAAGAAACAACATCTCACCCATAATGAAAGGCATTACCTCAGGGTAAAAGGTTGGAAAAAAATATTCCAAGCAAATGGTCACAGAAGCAAGCAGGGGTAGCCATTTTAGTATCGAACAAATAGGACTTTCAACCAAAATTAATCAAAAGGGATGAGGAAAGGACACTTCATACTCATCAAAGGTAAAGTCAACCAAGATGACATCACAATTCTGAACATCTATGCTCCCAATACAAGGGCACCCACATATGTAAAAGATCTCCTAAAAAAGCTTAAACCACACATCGATCCCCACACAATAATAGTGGGAGACTTCAACACCCCACTCTCACTGAATGGATAAGTCATTGAAACAGAAACTAAGCCGAGAAATAACATCATAATCATGCCATGGGTCAAATGGATCTAACAGATATCTATAGAACCTTTCACCCAAACAAGAAAGAATACACCTTCTTCTCTGCAACCCCATGGAACCTTCTCCAAAATTGATCACATCGTAGGTCACAAAGCAAGCCTCAACAGATACAAGAGGATTGAAATAATACCTTGTATCCTATCAGATCACCATGCTCTTAGGCTGCAATTCAACAACAACAGAATATCAAAAAGCCTACACGTTTGTGGAAACTAAACAACTCTCTGCTAAATGACACCTGGGTCAGGGAAGAAATAAAGAAAGAAATCAAGGAGTTTCTGAAATTCAATGAAAATGAAGAAACAACATACCCAAATTTGTGGGATAACATTGAAAGCAGTGCTAAGAGGAAAATTCATAGCACTAAGTGCCTTTAAAAAGAAATTGGAAACATCGCACATAAGCATCTTAACAACACAACTGGAAGCCCTAGAAAAAAAAGAAAGCAGAAACACCCAAGAGGAGTAGAACGCCTGGAAATTATCAAACTCAGGGCTGAAATTAACAAATTAGAAACTAAGAAAACAGTCCAAAGAATCAACAAAAACCAAAAGCTGGTTCTTTGAGAAAATCAACAAGATAGACAGACCATTAGCCAAACTAACTAAAAGGCAGAGAGACAGTATTGAAATCAACAAAATCAGAAAATGAAAAGGGAGACATAACAACAGACACTGAAGAAATTCAAAGAATCATAAGATCCTACTTTGAAGGCATATACGCCACAAAATTTGAAAATCGAAGGGAAATGGATGATTTTCTTGATCAAGTTCACTTGCCAAAGTTGAGTGAAGAACAGATAAACAAGTTAAATAGTCCCATTTCCCCGACAGAAATAGAAGCAATCATCGATGGCTCCCACCAAAAAAAGCCCAGGGCCAGATGGTTTTCAGTGGCAGAATTCTACCCAACCTTTAAGGGCGAGCTAATAACGATACTCTTCAAGCTACTCCAAAAGATAGAAATGGATGGAAAATTACCAAATTCATTCTATGAGGCCATAGTCTCATTTGATACCTAAACCTCACAAAGACTCAACAAAGAAAGAGAATTTCAGACCAATTTCTCTTATGAACATAGATGCAAAAATACTAAATAAAATACTTGCAAAACGAATACAGGAGCACATCAAAGATATCATTCATCAGGACCAAGTAGGCTTCATTCCAGGCATGCAGGGATGGTTTAATATACGGAAATCCATCAATGTAATCCATCATATAAACAAACTGAAAATAAAAAACCACATGATTATCTCTTTGGATGTAGAGAAAGCATTTAATAAAATTCAACACCCATTCATGTTTAAAGTTTTAGAGAGATCGGGGATACAAGGCACTTTCCTCAACATAATAAAGGCTATATACAGCAAGCCAATAGGCAAAAATCAAAGTAAATGGTGAGATACTCAAGGAAATTCCTCTCAAATCGGGAACAAGGCAAGGCTGCCCACTCTCTCCATATCTCTTCAATATAGTACTCGAAGTTCTAGCCAGAGCAATAAGACAACAAAAGGAGATCAAGGGGATCCAAATGGGAAAGGAGGAAGTCAAATTATCCCTCTTTGCAGATGATATGATAGTGTACATAAGTGACCCTCAAAACTCCACCAGAGAACTCCTAAAGCTGATAAACACCTTCAGCAAATTGGCTGGATACAAAATTAACTCAAAAAAGTCTGTAGCCTTCCTATACACAAATGACAAGCTTGCAGAGGAAGAAATTAGGAAAACCACACCCTTCACATTAGCCACAAGCAATATAAAATATCTAGGAGTTACCCTAACTAAGCAAGTGAAGGACTTGTATGAAAAAAATTTCAAAACTCTGAAGAAAGAGATTGAAGATGACCTGAGAAGATGGCGTGATCTTCCTTGCTCATGGATCGGGAGAATTAACATAGTAAAAATGGCCATCCTACCAAAAGCAATCTACAGATTCAATGCAATCCCTATCAAAATAACTACACAATTTTTTAAAGACATTGAAAGTTCAATTCTGAACTTCATATGGAAAAACAAAAAACCCAGAATAGCTAAAACAATCTTGTACAATAAAAGATGCTCCGGAGGAATCTCCATACCTGATCTCAAACTGTACTATAAGCAATAGTACTTAAAACAGCATGGTACTGGCACAGCAACAGGCTGGTTGATCAGTGGAATCGAATCGAAGACCCAGATATGAATCCACACACATATGGTCACTTGATTTTTGACAAAGAAGCCAAATCCATTCATGGAAAAAGGATAGCATCTTCAACAAATGGTGCTGGTCTAACTGGAGGTCTATGTGTAAAAAAATGAAACTGGACCCATATTTGTCACCTTGCACAAAACTCAAATCCAAGTGGATTAAAGACCTCAACATAAAACCAGAGACACTAACTCACTTAGAAGAAAAAGTGGGAAAGAGCCTGGAACATATTGGCACAGGAGACACTTCCTGAACAGAACACCAACGGCCCAGGCCTTAATGTCAACCATTAATAAATGGGACCTCATGAGGCTGAGAAGCTTCTGTAAGGCAGGAGGACACTGTCAAGAGAACAAAGCGACAGCCTTACAGACTGGGAAAAAGATCTTCACCAACCCTACATCTGACAAAGGTCTAATATCCAAAATATATAAAGAACTCAAGAAATTAAACACCACCAAACCGAATAACCCAATTGAGAAATGGGGCTTGGAACTAAACAGAGAATTCTCAACAGAGGAGTATCAAATGGCTGAGAAACACTTAAAGAAATGCTCAACCTCTTAGTCATCAGGGAAATGCAAATCAAAACAACTCTGAGATTCCATCTTAACACCCATCAGAATGGCTAAGATCAAAAATTCAAGTGACACCACATGCTGGCGAGGATGTGGGGAGAGAGGAACACTCCTTCATTGCTGGTGGGAATGCAAACTAGTACAGCCACTTTGGAAATCTATCTGGTGCTATCTCAGAAAAATGGGAATAGGGCTTCCTCAAGACCCAGCTATCCCACTCCTTGGAATATACCCAGAAGATGCTCCAGCACACAACAAGAAAATTTGCTCAACCATGTTCATAGCAGCCTTATTCATAATAGCCAGAACATGGAAACAGCCTAAGTGTCCCTCAGTAGAAGAGTGGATAAAGAAACTGTGGTACATATACACTATGGAATACTACTCAGCTATTAAAAACAAGGAATTCCCGAAATTTGTGGATAAATGGATTGAGCTAGAAATGATCATAATGAGTGAGTTAACCCAGAAGCAGAAAGAATCAAATGGTATATACTCACTTATATCTGCATACTAGCCCAAGGGGCATGTCCCACGAAAGCCTTCACTTACCAGGAAACTGGGACAGAGGGGAAGGCATCCTATTGGGACTCTAAATGAGAGACGCATGGGAGAACAGCAAAATAAAATGTTCCAGAGGGTCCTAGAATCTACAAGTAGAAAAATATGATAGGCAGATTTGGGCCCAGGGGTCCCGCTCAAACTAAGGCACCAGCCAAGGACAATACAGGAGGTAAACTTTAAACCCCTTCCCAGATCTAGCCAATGGTCAGAATATTCTCCACAGTTGAGTGGAGAGTGTGATACGACTTTCTCACATACTCTGGTGCCTCACATTTGACCATGTCCCCTGGAGGGGAGACCTGGTGGCACTCAGAGGAAGGACAGCAAGTAGCCAGAAGAGACTTGATACCCTATGAGGAATATATAGGGGGACGTATCCCCCTCAGGAACAGTCATAGGGGAGGGGAATAATGGGAGAAATGGGGGGGGGGAGGAATAGGGAGGATACAAGGGATGGGATAAACATTGAGATGTAACAAGAATAAATTAATAAAAAAAAAAAAAAAAAGATAGGACTTTACACCTAAAATAGAAGTGATTTTTCAACTGAGCTCTGCACACTCCACTAACAACTTAATTTCTATTCCATTGTATTATTTCAAATGCTAGATTTCATGTGTCATAGCTTATTATGAGCCTTCTACAAGGCATATGAAAGTAATACTGTTTAATTTTCTTTAGAGAGATACTGTACTTTCTTGCCAGAGACATAAAAATATGTGTGATACAAAATAAATCTTGTGTCTATGTTACACTTATCAAATACAACTCAGACAATGTTTGCTTTGGTTTATTTAGATTGTATAAAGAACACTATCTTACACGATGCCAGGATGTGTCTTTTTCTTAGTAAACGCAAACATCTATTCGAATTAAAAAAGGAGTCACATGGACAAGACAATATAGTTATTATTTTCATTTATGTTTGCAAGTTTCGATTAAACATTAGGAATCCTCTTAATAAAACCTTTAAAAGATACATTGAACATACTTGATTTAAATTGACGCAATATACGTGATCCCACTTTGTGATGTAGTTATTAGGACAAATAGTCATTAGAAACTGTAACAATTACCTACAAATCCAGAAAACTAGTTAGGAAATACTGATTGTATGTGCATTTTGAACTTTATCTTTGAAGATTTCATGACAAGAGTGAGATTTTTGACAGATATGTTTATACCTATCATTATTAAATATTTATTCACTTGTTTCCCTGAGACTTTCCCAGGCCAGGAGATCTGATGTTCCACCACTGCACACACTGCGCCTGGGCTATAGAAGCCGGCTACAGTCCACAGGTGGGTTCCGTTCCAAAGTCTGGAAAGTTGGTTCAGGTCCTCTGTGGGCTGTTGTTTGGCACAGGGCACTGTTTGGGACCCCACTCACCTAGTGTTCTCCAGTTCTTGCAGTCTGTGGCTCCCAATCTGGTCCCTTGTCTCTGTGCAGTAGATAAGATGAAGTGCATGATAGGCACCGCCATCTTGTAACTCCTCCTGAGCACCCTTATTCTTGATACTTATCTACAAAATGTACTGGAAGCTATGTCCATGTATATGTGCATTTACAACTTCAATCATTTAGGTGAAAGTTATTAATGATGATGAAATATTTGTTTTGAAACAGATTCTGGCTATGTTGTACACAATGAACTGGAAAATTAGCACTGCAGTGATTCTTTCACACATATATCTCATCTTATAAACTTCAATACATGTTTTGTCTCAGAGACATGATTGCTAATATAACTTAAAGGAGAAATTGATGAACGACAGAATGGCCTTAGGGAACACAGCAATAGGTATATTGCTCTCACTTCAGAGTGCATTAGGAATTCTGGGAAACTTCTCTCTTATTTTCTACTATCTTTTACTTTACTGCACTGAGCATACAATGAAGATAGTAGATGTTATTCTTATGCATGTCTTCACAACCAATTCCTTGATCATTCTCTCTAAAGGGCTCCCCGAGATAATGGAGTCTTTTGGATTGATTCCATTCTTCAGTGATGTTGCGTGCAAATTTTTCTTATATTTTTACAGACTTGGAAAGAGTATGTCCATCAGCCTCACTGCTCTCTTGAGTGTCTTTCAGGCAATCACCATCAGCCCCAGGAACTTGTGCTGTATGGAATTTAAAGTCAAAACTACTGCAAAGTTCATGAGCCTCCTCATTTGTCTCTGCTGGATCCTGCATGTGGTAGTAAATATGATTTTCCCTGTGTATACTTCTACTAAGAGAAATAGACACACAAATAAGACACAAATGAGAGATTTTGAATTCTGCCACTCTCAAGGCCGTGATAAAATAGTAGATTCATTGTATACAGCATTTTGTGTGTTTCCTGAAGTCCTATTTTCTCTGCTCATTGTATGTTCCAGCACCTTCATGATTGTCACACTTTATGGACACAAAAAGAGAGTTCACCAAATCCTCAGCACTTGTGCTTCCCAGAGAATTTCCCCAGAAAACAGAGCCACACAGACCATCCTCATTCTGGTTTGCACCTTTGTAGCTTTTCATACCATCTCTTCTATCTTAAACGGTTATACTGCTCTATACCATGATTCCAGTGGGTGGGTGATGAATATCTCATCCATCATTTATATGTGTTTTCCTACTTTAAGCCCATTTGTGATGAGTCACGATTTCACTGTTTCCAGATTCTGCTTTACAAGGATAAGAAATAGAAAAATCACATAATCTTGTACTAAGCCTGTAAATTGTGTTTTTTATTGATGAAGATCTAAGATTTGGAAAATTTGTTTTATTCAAAATATTAGTGTAATAGTGAGATAATATATGAGGATATTATATCAAATTAATTATCATTTTACAGCAAAATAGTACTGTATGTTCTCTTTTAGCTTAAAGCCGGGATAGTTCCATGTTCTCAGTTAAATTAACTGTGCTAAATATAGTCTACATTTCATTAAGTGAATCTATAATTTATGATTTATTTTCCTACTATTTTGTAAATGGGATCATTTGTCAGGCCAGTGTATTTTGTTGTTCACAGTGTTTGTGGTTGTGTTATTTTCTCCTACAGTAGAGGACATAGAAACTTCCAGCACTATGAAAGCAAACAAATACAGATAAAGTTAACTGCTTGACTTTTCAAGCATTATGAATCAATTACTTTGCAGTTAAATTCATGTCAGGACAACTACTGTGTGACAGCATACATGAGACTTGTGCAGGTTGAAATCATACAACATCCCAATAGTGAGTGGAAAAGGAAGATAGAGATGAATTCCAAACACTCACTACCTTTAATTCTAGCAACATTTGATAGTTACTTGTAAAAGGAGCAATAGGCTCACCTGTTAGGTGAGCACATCCAGTGGCAATCAGTACACCCAGAATAGTTGGGCAGAACAAAGTAAACTTTATGGGATTTAAAATAACAACTCTTGAAGGACAGGACATATCTGAGAGAATTTAGGAAAGGCTGCCTATGATCAAAGTAAGTATATGAAATGTTTAAAGAATTGAAAAAAATTAAAAGTTAGTGGAAATCACTTGTCTTAAAAATAAACTCTAATAGGTGTTAAGTTTTGGTACCCACAAGAGCAAGACAGTTGTAAAATAAATGGGAGGCTATACTCTGTATATTCAAGCAATAAACAATAACTCATTGTCAGAAATCTTAAATAGTGTTCCTTGAGGCTATAAACAGTTTAGGTCACAGATACTTAAATTGACAAATAGGTAATATGTCCAAGAAAGTATGAGAGAATATTGAAGTCTGTAAATATAGAACATGAGGAAAGCATAGTCAAAAAGAATATAATATCCCCAAACATGCCACATACAAAATAAATTCACAGACGAAGATTCCACAGATAAACTTGTCTCAAGAAATTTTGATAAGCGTATGAGCACTGTCCAATATTGTTTGAGTTATTGCGATCTTGAAGGAAAATGGCCTTAATTTATAGATTTACTTTAAGGTAACTTACTTTCAATCTTTGATTGTGATCTGTCACAGCACTGACTTGGACCCCATGGCCTGATGACTTGTAGACACAATATTCTGCTAGTATGCATAACAGACTGCCATCGGGGAGTTTTACAGGCAATTCAAGAATCTTAACTTTCAACTTAAAAGAACTCAACAATCATATCTTCTGCTAATGCCATATTATGCCACTTCAGTGATTCTTGCTCTAATATACAGCCAAAGGTCTCAGATATCTGGTGCAAATTCACAGTTCACTATTTAATGGTTACTTGACATCATCAAAGCTCTTTTTATGTGTTGTGAGACATGGGGTAGCCCATCCCCTTGTCACCTCTACCATAAATTTTTATGGAAAGGGAGCATATATCCATTGAAAGCATTGGTCTTTTTTTGTGGGGGTGGGAGATTTTTTTATGACTGCTTAGTTTTATTTCCTTAGGTGATATAGGATTATTTAATTTGCTTACCTGATCTTGATTCAGCTTTGGGAAGTGACAGCCAACAGGAAAAAAAATGTTCATTTCATTTAGATTTTCAAATTTTGTGGTATATAGAATTTTGAAGTATGACCTAATGATTCTTTGGAGTTCCTTAATGTCTGTTGTTATGTCTCCTTTTTTTATTTCTTATTTCTTTTATTTAGATAATATCTCTTTGCCTTTTGGTTAGTATGGCTAAAGGTTTGTCTATCTTATTAATTTTCTCAAAGAATGAGCTCCTGGTTTCATTGATTCTTTGAGTCATTCTTTTTTGTTTCTAATTTCTTTATTTCAAACCTGAGTTTGATTATGTCCAGCTTTCTACTCCTCTTAGGTGTGTCTGATTATTTTTTATCTAGGGCCTGTATGTATGCATTTATGTTGCTTCTATAAGATGCCTTAGATTTCTTTATGAAAGCACTTAGTGCTATGAGCTTTCTTCTTAGGGTTACTTCCATTGTTTTCCATAATTTTGGGTATTTTGTGCCTTCATTTTCATTGAATTTTAGGAACTGTTTAATTTCCCTCTTTACTTATTTCCTAACCCAGTTGTGGTTGAGTAGGAAGCTGTTCAGTTTTCAAGTATTTATATTTCTGTTGTTGTTATGTCCAGCTTTAGTACACAGTGGTCTGATAAGATACAAGGGATTATTTCAATCTTCTTGTATCTCTTGAGGATTTATTTGTGACCAACAATATGGTCAGTTTTGAAGAAGGTTCCATTAGGTTTTGTGAAGAAGGTATAAATATAAGCTGTATCAACCTTTCTTTAACAAATGTAGGTATCCTTGTTTTTGTGACACCATTGTTGAGAACTGATATGTCATGGTGGACTTTCCCTTTTATGAGTATAAAATGTCCTTCCTCAACTCTTTCAATTAAGTTTGGTTGAAAGTCTATTATATTAGATATTAGGATGGCTACTCCAGCTTGTTTATTGAGTCCATTTGCTTGGAAAACCTTTTGCCAGCCTTTTTCTTTAAAATAATGTCTATCTTCATGGCTTTGGTGTGTTTCTTGTATACAGCAGAATGATGTGTCCTGTTTATGCACCCATTCTGTTAGTCAGTGTCTTTTTATTGTAGATTTGAGTGCATTGATGTTGACAGATATTAATAGCCAGTGACTGTTAGTTCTTTTTATTTTGCTGTTGGTTGTAGTGGTCTCTTTGTCTTTTCATCTTCTTTTGGTTTTGATGAAATGGATTTATATCCTGTGGGGGCATTGGAGGGGTATCAGGTGGGTGTTTTCCTTCTAGTATCTTCTGTATATCTGGGTTTGTGCATAGATATTGTTTAAATTTGGTTTTGTGCTGTACGATCTTGTTTTCTCCATCTGCTTAGATTATTCTAGCTTTTATGGTCTTTGATGAGAAATCACATCTAATTCTGGTATTATTTTATTGTCCTATACATTTAGTGTTTTGACTATTATGTGGAGGGAGAATTTTCTTTTCGTGTCCAATTGATTTGTGGTTTTGTAGGCCTCTTCTATGTGTATAGGCATTTATATCTTTATATTGGGGAAATTTTCATCTATGATTTTGTTGAAAATAATTTCTGGGCCTTGGATTCAGGAATCTTCTCTTTCAATGCAATATCCTTAGGTTTCATCATTTCATTATGTACTTGATTTCTTGGATGCTTTGTATCAGGTATTTCTTTTTATTTAAAATTTTCTTTAATGGATTCATCAATGTCTTTAATTGTATCTTCTATGTCTGAGGTGTTTTTCTTCATTTCGTGTATTATATTGGTGATAGTTATCTCTGTAGTCTCTAGTTTGCTTCCCTAAATTCTCTCTCTCCAGAGTTTCCTCAGTTTGTGCTTTCTTCATTGTTTGCATTTCCATCTTCATATCTTGAACTGTTTTTCTGATTCCTTCATCTGTTTGTATTTTTCCTGTATTTCTTTGAGTGATTTAGTCAATCCTCTTTTAAAGCCTCAATCTGTTTGGCTATGTCTTCCTGTATTTCTTTAAGGGCTTCATTTTTAAAGCCCATCAGTATCTTCATTAGCATGGCTTTAATGTCATTTTCCTGTGTTTCAGTTGTGTTACGGTATGCAGGGCTGCTTGCTGGTGGATAACTGGGTTTAAAGATCCCATGTTGCCCTTGCTTTTGTTGATTGTGTTTTTATGCTGACCTTTAGCCATCTGGTTATCTCTGGCACTAGTTGGTAGTTCCTGTTGTGTGCTGGCATACTAGAGGCATATGGGAAGAATACTTGGCAGGGAGCTGGAGGTTTCTACATGTCTCCTCCTTAGATTGGTGTAGTCTCCGATTGGTGAGTGGTTATCTAGGAACTGTCTGTGACTTTCAAGTGATGTATAATCCTCAGGATTTACTGGACCCTGGGGGTCCTCCTCCTGCCAGAGGGAGTCCAAGGGTCAGCTGTCCTTGCATTGGCTCTTGTCATGGGATTAATGAGCTCCCACTGCCCAGAAACTGTGCTCAGACACTGTACTTTCTGGGAACTGCTTTTTGAGAACTTGTGAGCTCAGAGGTCTGATTGTTCTCCTTTGTGGGGCTTTCTCTGTGGATCCCTGGTGTCAGAAGGTTCAAGGTTGTCACGACCTATTCACCTTGGTATCCACAAGGGATCCACAAAAAGATGAAGGTATGTGGGTGGTCAGATACTGAGACTGCATGATTGCAGAACCAAGGAACTTTTGCCCTGATTAGCTGTGTGGCCCATGGTTGGACCCACTGTTTCCCTCACTATAGGATTTTCTCTCAACATGAAACCACAGACACTGGAATTTAGGGGTCCACAGTCATGGCCTGTTGGCCATTCTGGATGCACTGCTGTTCCATTGGTCTGATACATTGCCACCATCCTTGGTATTTTTGTTTTTAACAACTGAGTAGAATTCTATTGTGTAGTGACCATATTTTCTTTATCCATTCTTTTGTAAAGGGGCATATAGGTTTTTTCTACTCTCTGATCATTACAAAGAAAGCTGCTATGAACAAAGCTGTGCAAATGTATTTGTTGTATGGTCAAGCATCTTTTGGATATATACCCAGTAGTGGTATAGCTGAGTCTTGAGGTAGAACTATCCCCGATATTTTGAGAAACCTGCATATTGATTTCCAGAGTGGTTGTACAAATGTACCCCCACCAGCAATGGAGGAGTGTTCCCCTTTCTCCACACCCTCAAAAAATATGCTGTCACTTGAGTTTTTGTCTTTAACAATTTTGTAAGGTGGAAACTCAGAGTCAAGCAGGAGTGGGGCATCAGGTGTTGGTGGATAACTTGGGGAGAGAATGGAAATCAGTAGGCAACATTTCTGGGAAAGGAGAAGCTTATGTGAATTCTGGGGTGACTCTAGATGAGACTCCTACCAATGGGGATTAAGGAGCCTGAAGTCACCACCTCCTTTAGCTGGGTGGGACTTCGAGTGAAGGGAGGGCGCAGCAACTCACCCATATAACCTTCTTTGCAAAACGTGTCTTGCCTATAAGAAGTGTAGGAATAAATGTGGAGCAGAGATTGTGGGAATGGTAAAACCAATGGCTAGCCAACCTTGGAACCCACACCATATGAGAGAGCCAACCCTTCTCACTAATAATAATGCTTTGCTATGCTTTCAGGGTAACTATTTTTGGAGAGACCTTATCCAGCTGCTGATGGAAACAGATGCAGAGACCCACAGCCAAACACAGAACAAGTTTGAGGAATCTTGTCAAATAATGGGAGGAAGGATAGAGAGCTAGAGGGGTCCAGGACACTACAAGAAGACCTACAGAGTCAACAAATCTGGGCCCATGGTGGACTACAAAGAGAATGCAAGGGTTGACCTAGACCTCCTATGTATATGTAGCAAATGTGGAGACTGGTCAACATTTATGTCCACTAACAATAGGAATAGGGGCTATCTCTAACTCTGTTGCCTACCTTTGGGTCCCTTTTTCCTAGCTTGGTTGCATTTTAAGGCCTCAGTGGGAAAGAATATACTTAGTATTTCTATTATTTGAGATGGCAAAGTGGGTTGGTACTCCTTGTGGGCCATAGCTTCTATTAGAAGATGTAGAGGGTAAAAAGATGGACAGGACATGAGGTGGTACTGAGAAGAGAGGAAGGAGGTAGCTTAGATAAGGCTGTAAAGTGATTAAATAAATCAATTAATTTTTATTTATTTATTTATTTATTTTTTTTTTTATTTTTATTTTTTTATTTTTTTTTTATATATTTTTTTTTATTAATTTATTCTTGTTACATCTCAATGTTTATCCCATCCCTTGTATCCTCCCATTCCTCCCCCCCCCATTTTCCCATTATTCCCCTCCCCTATGACTGTTCCTGAGGGGGATTACGTCCCCCTATATATTCTCATAGGGTATCAAGTCTCTTCTTGGCTACTTGCTGTCCTTCCTCTGAGTGCCACCAGGTCTCCCCCTCCAGGGGACATGGTCAAATGTGAGGCACCAGAGTATGTGAGAAAGTCGTATCACACTCTCCACTCAACTGTGGAGAATATTCTGACCATTGGCTAGATCTGGGAAGGGGTTTAGAGTTTACCTCCTGTATTGTCCTTGGCTGGTGCCTTAGTTTGAGCGGGACCCCTGGGCCCAAATCTGCCTATCATATTGTTCTACTTGTAGATTTCTAGGACCCTCTGGATCCTTTTATTTTGCTGTTCTCCCATGCGTCTCTCATTTAGAGTCCCAATAGGATGCCTTCCCCTCTGTCCCAGTTTCCTGGTAATTCAAAGAATCATAAGATCCTACTTTGAAGGCATATACGCCACAAAATTTGAAAATCTAAGGGAAATGGACGATTTTCTTGATCAAGTTCACTTGCCAAAGTTGAGTGAAGAACAGATAAACAAGTTAAATAGTCCCATTTCCCCGACAGAAATAGAAGCAATCATCGATGGTCTCCCAACCAAAAAAAGCCCAGGGCCAGATGGTTTCAGTGCAGAATTCTACCAGACCTTTAAGGGCGAGCTAATACCGATACTCTTCAAGCTACTCCAAAAGATAGAAATGGATGGAAAATTACCAAATTCATTCTATGAGGCCATAGTCTCATTGATATCAATTAATTTTTAAAAGAAAGAATATACACTAAGTCTGATAGAAGAGAAAGTGGGGAATAACATTGAAGGCATTGGCACAGGAGACAACTTCCTGAACAGAACGTCAACATCTAAGGCACTATTATCAACAATTAATGAATGGGACCTCAAACCATAAAAAGGACAAAATAAAAGATGGCAGAATGGGAAAATAATTCAAGCAACCTCACATTTGACTGAGGGTTTATATCTAAAATATATAATAACTTAAGACCTAGACCTCAATAATCAAAAGAAAAAAAAAACAATTAAAATACAGTACAGATCTAAATGGAAAAATCTCAACAGAGGAATCTCTAATGGCTAACATGTATTTAAAGACAAGTGCAACATCCTTAAGCATCTTTAAAAGGCAGAGCAAAATCAAAACACCTCTGAGATTTCAACTTAACACGTGCTAGATGGCTAAGAAAAAGTCAAGTGACAGCTAATGCTGGTGAGGATGTGAGCAAGAGGAACATTTCTTCATTGCTGTGGTTGGACACACACATTTGCAGTCACTTTAGAAATCAATTAGCAATTTCTAAGAAAATTGGAAATAGATCTACATTATGAATTTTTTATGGTATATGTCACTCCTGGATTGTTTCTTCAAAAATTAGGAATAGTTCTAACTCAAGACCCAGCTATCCTAATAATGGGCATATGTCCAAAAATGTCCCACAATTCCACAATTACACTTGTTAAACTATGTTTATAGCAGCTTTATCCAGAAACTGGAAACAACATAGATATTCCTCAACTAAAAAATAGATAAAGTATGATACATTTACAAAATGGAGCATTATTTGGCTATTAAAAGCAATGACACCATGGAATTTGGAGGTAAATGGGAGGAAATAGCAAAAAATCATCTTGAGTTAGGTGACGCTGACACAGAAACACACACGTAGTATATATTCATTTATTAATAGATATTAACTGTAAAGAATGCTACAATCCACACACACAACAGAGCTAAGTAACAAGGAAGGCTCAATGGGGAAATGTTTGAAGTTCATTGAGAAGGTGAAGTAGAATTGATATCATGGACATCTCACAGTCAGAACTTAATGGAGGTGGGGATATGGTGGGGTATAGGAATGATCAGGAGAGGAGACAAAGGAAGAGAGTACTAAGTTGGACTACTTTAATGAAGTTGAGGCATCTGTGTGCTGAGTCAGAAAGCCAGGGCAATGGAAACTCCCAGTAATCTGTGATGGTGACCCTAGATAAGACTCTTGGAAAGAGGAAATATGGAACCTGAACTGGCCAACTTCTTTAACTGGACAAGAATTCTGATGGAGCAGAAATTGCAATCATACTGCAGAGCAAATAACCTCTTTAATTAAGTTGGGAAAACTCTTGAACTCATTGGCACAGGAGACAACTTCCTGAACAGAATATAAGTAGCTCAGGCTCTAAGGTCAACAATTAATAAATGGAACCTCATGAAGTTTAAAAGCTTCTGTAAGGCAAAGGATCCTGTCAATAGAACAAAATAACAGCCTACATACTGGGAAAAGACCTTCACCAACTCAACATCTGACAAAGGACTAATATTCAAAATATATTTTAAAAACTCAAAAAATTAAACACCACCAAACCAAATAATCCAATTAAAAATGGGGCACAGAGCTAAAGAGAGATTTCCCAACAGAGGAATGTTGAATGGCTGAGAGACACTTACAGAAATGCTCAACAGCCCTAACCACCAGGAAATGCAAATCAAAACAACTCTGAGATTCCATCTTACACCTATCAGAATGGCTAAAATAAAAAACTCAAGGAATAATGCATTGTGGTCAGGATATGGAGAAAGGGGAACACTCTTGCACTGCTGGTGGGAGTGCCAATTTGTACAATCACTTTGGAAACCAATCTGGTTCTTTTTCAGAAAATTGGGAATATAGTGCTACCTAAAGACCCAGCTATATCACTCCTGGGCATATACCCAAATGATGCTCCACCACACAACATGTGCACTTTCTCAACTATGTTCATAGCAGCACTATTCATAATAGCCAGAATCTTGAAACATCCTAGATGTCCCTCCACTGAAGAATGAATAAAGAAACTTGTAAATTGGAGGCAAGTGGATGGAACTAGAAAAGATCATCCTGAGTGAGATAACCCAGACCCAGGAAGAAACCCATGGTATACAATCACTTATAAGTAGATATTAACCCAATATAGGTGTCTTCTGAGAGACTCAACCAAGTGGGAGATCAGTACAGATGCTGGGACTCGATGCTAGTCTCCAGGTGAAATGCTGAGAGTGGTATGTAAGAATGAGGGCATGGGAGGACTCAGAGGGTTCAGGAGCCCCACAAGAAGACCATCAAGGCCAGTGTATCTGGACCTGGGGTGCAGGAATCTGACAAACTGTTACACCAAACCAACCAAGGACAATGCAAGCAGTAAATGTAGGCCCCTATTCAGATATAGCCAATGGAGAGTGCACTCATCACAGTTGTGGGGAGAGAGGTGACTGCCTCTGACATGAAATCTGGTATCCCTAACTTAATTACTTCCCCTAGGTGGGGAGACCCTGTGGGCATAGAGAGAAAGGGGAAGTAGGCTATCTGGATGAAACCTGATAGGCTGTGGTCATATGGTGGGGGAGGTGGTTCCCTCCATCACAGGACTAGGGGAAGGGAATAAGGAGGAAGAAGTGGGGAGGGTGGGAAAAGGAAGGTACAAGTGAAGGGATATCTATCCAGAAGTAATCTGAACAAATTATAAAAATTAAAATTAAAAAAAGAATAAACAAATAAAAATTTCGTTAATTAATTTTTAAAATATTTAGCTGTATGTAAGTCTGTAGGCTATTTTCTTAATCAGTTTCTGTTAGGAGGGTTAATCTAGTATGTGTGGAACCATCCTTATGTTGGTGGTACTGGGTTCTGTAATAAAACAAGCTGAGCAAACAAGGACTCAGTGAATAATCAGCATTCCTTCTTGGCCTCTGCATCAGCATGCACCTCCAGGCTTCTGAGCTATTTGTGTTGTCCTGAATTCTAACAATAAATTGCAGTGATATGGAGTCATAAGATAAATAACTCCCTTCTTCCCCAAGTTTCTTTTGGTCATAGTGTTCCATAACAGCAACATTCACAGTACCTAAGAAAGACAGGAATAAAGTAAGGAAAGAACCTATGCAGAACATACGAGCTCTGGTTAGATTTTACTCAAGTTTAGTGGTGTGTTTTAATTTGTAACTCCACAAAGACCTGCTCACTGCATCCTATTGAACCCTTTGTACCCAGTGAGTCTTAGAGACCATGTAAGGGCAAAATCAGTGCCATATTCTATATGTAATGTGTATTCTGAAAGTTCTCTGAATAAGAACTTGTTTTCTAGGTGACCCTTTTCCCTGTGTTCTGGGAATGACACCTGCCAGCAGTCCTCAGAATCTCCACTGGAGCAATTACATACAATTAGCTCCCAATGTTCCTTTGAGATAAAAAGAATTCTCCTCCACACTCAGCCTCCACCCAACCTGCCTGAAGGTCTACATTCCTGTGACCTACAAATTCCCTGAAGATCCAGCCTCCACCCAACCTAAGGGTCAACATTCCTGTGACCCACAACCCTCACTTCCATTTATAAGCCCATTGCCCTTGAAGCTTGGGGTCACTCTATTGTCCTGCTCCTGCAGGAAGGATTGTGATCCAAAGCTCTGAGCCTGTAATACAGGACACTGTATATGTTGCATCAGTATCAAGTACTGGTGGTCTTTTAGGGGGTCTCATCATCTCGGTGATCTTGGTATTACACTGAGCGATCTCAGTATAACAACCAAACTAGGGCGCTTTAACCTTCTGTCCACTAACTGTAAGACTGAGACCTCTAGAGAGATCTCTAGTCTATTCCAGGAGTCCCCACTAAGAGAAGGAGTCCACTGTCAATGCAAATGCATAGGAATTTATTGAGCTGATGCAACAGGGTCTTTCAAACTGCAGACACCGAGAAGCAGAGAGGCATGGGCCTTTTATAGCTTTTAGACAAAGAAATGAGTTTTACAGTATGTGATTGGTAGGCATTTGGGAAGAAAAGCTGTAAGCAGGGAGTTATAAGCCTTGGCGTTTCGTGGTTGGATAATGGGTGGAGGGGCAAGTTGACCTATGGAAAAGATTGGTTGAATCAGTCACAGGGGGCGTTTAGTAACTTTTTTAGTTGGAAAGGGGTAGTGGAAAATTTTAAACACAGCTGGTTGTCTTTGAGTCCAGCTGGACCCTGAGCACAGTCTGAGACCTTGAGTCAAGTTGGACTCTTCAAGGTTTTTCCTGCCCATGCCACACACATCTGATATCTGTCTGTCCTTGGTTCAAGTTGGACCCTCTAGAAATTTACATGCTTGGGCCTTAATGGGAGTCCTTAAAGGAGGACTGTGTAGGCTGACTTTTACATTTTTCCAGACTTTGGCCTTAATGGGGGGTGGTCCTTAATGGGACTGGTTCCTTCATCACCAATCAACTCATCCACAATTCCTCAGATCCCTAGAGTCTGATTCGCAGCATTCTCCATTGGACCTGACTATAAAGAAAAAACCTTAACACCTTCTCCTTGCCAATATCCGTCACTTTAGAGCTGCCCAGAGTACCTGCTTCGGCTTATTAGAAACCATTCATCGTCTTGAAGGTGTATAGACCATCCAAGTCTGGAACTCATACCTTCCTTTCCAGAAACTCTCAGTGAATATTCTGGACTCTGCACAAATTTTCCCTCTTCCTTTCTCATGGGGACTCCCCCAAAATTCCAAATCCTTTATGACTAGTACCCTTTGCCTCTACCTCTCTATACATCTCTCAAAAGTATTTTCTCCATCTGTAATTCAGTATGTTTGCATATTTTCTCATTCCTGTATTTTAACCAATAACTACTTAATCCTTTGCCTGTCTAACTCCATGGCCTACCACCTGTAGCCTAATACTAAAAGTCTAGTTGAGTGCCTTGTTGCTCCTCCTTCTACTCCTCTATACTAAAACAGTCCACAATTCTCCTATACTGTCCTAGTTTTAAAATAATATCTTCTGGTCCTTTTCTATACGTGACCCCCACAAAGCAATGATAGCTGGCTGCCAAGGACTACTGAAGAAAATGTAACCTTGCCATAGGCTGGGTCCAAGGTCAAAGTCTTGGATAGCTTGACCTCAATGAAACTTTGTCTCTACAAACTGATAGATTGTAGATAGATTGAGAGAAAGAGGAAGCGTCAGCTGAAGACAAAAGACAGGCTTAGGTGACTCCACCCATGGTAGAGATAGTATTGCAAAATAGACAATCAATTAGGTGGAGGAAGCTGGGAGGAGGAGTGAGAGAGATCAGAGTTTCCTGCCCATGGTGCTTGGGTTGGAGGATTTGGCAACTGGCACTAAGCTTGGTGGATTCCTCCAGGTTTGGTCCGCCATGGACAGTGCAGCTTCTTCTGTCAGATAGAGGATCTTCTAGATTCCTGAGAATTATGCCAGGGCATTTGCCCCATAGAACTGATACCCAGAAGGTTTCATTGTTGTTTTCCTTAATTTCTTTTCCCTTTTATTTAGGGTGTTCATGTTGTAAGGAAGGTACATTCCTTTAATAAATTACTAATAATGTAGAATCATTAAGGAATTAGAGCCAACAGACTATTGTCTGCCCAAGCAGCCCAGAGAACCAGGGCCAGTCTAAGCTACCAAGAAAAATGTTTGAGGCACACGGCTCCAGTAGTTTCATGCACAAGACAGTAGTTGACATGAAGAAGAAGGATTAGGATAGAGCCTGAAGCCCTCACAGAAGAAGAAGAAGAAGAAGAAGAAGAAGAAGAAGAAGAAGAAGGAGGAGGAGGAGGAGGAGGAGGAGGAGGAGGAGGAGGAGGAGGAGGAGGAGAAGAAGAAGAAGAAGAAACCATCTAAACTCTAGTATATTAGTCCCCTACATAGCATAAAAATGCTTCCATCAAAAAAGGCACAAAGCTTTCAAACAAAAGAAAAAATTCAACACATCCAGATTTGGAATTGCTGGCATGGAAAAAAAAAAGAGCAACAAGAAAAACTCAAACAACACATCTCTTCAAAAAATGACTAAGCCTATGGTAATGACTTCTAATGAAAATGATCTGGGAGAACTTGTAATCAAGAAATAATAATGTTTCAAAGTAGGTTTGAACAATTCAAAGCAGGCATGAGTATAGTTGAAAAAAAAAAGATGGATGAAAAAGAACCCATTACAAGATGTGAAAATAAAATTCAAAAAGGAAATCACTGAAGAAAAATTAAAACTGACATGATACAAGAATTGAAAGCCTCGGTATCCAAATAAAGCCCTCATTGGAAAACTTCACTAATAGAATGGATGTGTGGAAACCAGATGATGAGAGAGGAAATGCATAGTAGAGGACACATACCACTCTTTAAAGGTCAACAATAAAGTTATAAAAATGCATAAATAAAACATGAGAAGACTTTAAGAAATGTTGAAAATAAAATCACTGAATGATGGATATAGACAGATATTATACCAAATACAAATTCTTCAACTATATGTATCGCCCTCTCTGTGCACAGATTTCACTCTCGAATCAATTGTGAAACATGAGTTTTTTCCAATAAATGGGTTGTTACTTTTCTTAATTTTGAGACTTAAAGATGCATTGAAGAAGATGAGACAAACCTTTCAACAGAGATACATTTTGTCAATTCCATCTAGTCTTCAACTGTTCTTTCAATATTTCTTAGATTTTTTTTTTCAGAAGCAACTTATTTCAATTGGAATTAAAGGCAACTAGTTTGTGGTCTTTCTCTGGTTGTGAAACAATGGTCCAATTGAAAATACTTCAGCTGAGCATTCAGAATTAACTGACTTTGCTTGCTGTGGATTTTAAAGTACTTACAGTATCTCTGTTTATAGTTCAAATCCTAGACAGAACAATAAGAAAGCTAAAAGAGATCAAGGGGATAAAAATTGGAAAGAAAAAGTCAAATTATCACTATATGTGGATGATATCATAGTATACATCAGTGACCAAAAAATTATACCCAAGGAATTCCTACAGCTGATAAACATCTTCAGCAAAGTGGCTGGATACAGAATCAACTCAAAATAATCAGTAGCCCTGCTATATACAAATGACAAACTGGATAAGAGAGAAATCAGGGAAACTACACCCTACACAATAGTCACAAATAATATTAATATATAGCATTTTGGTGTAACTCTATCCAAGCAAGTGAAACACTTGTATGAAAAAAACTTCAAGTCTCTGGAGAAAGAAATTGAAGAAGATATCAGAAAATAGAAAGATCTCCCATGGTCATGGTTCAAGAGGAACAGCAACAATAACAAAATGGCAATCTTATCAAAACCAATATAAAAATTCAACGCATTTCTGATTAAAATCCCTAAACAATTCTTTACAGACATAGGAAAATCCATCCTCCACTTCTTATGGAAAGGCCAAAAACCCAGAACTGCTATAACAATCCTGTACAATAAAAGTTCTTCCAGAGGAACCTCCATTATAGATCTCAAGCTGTACTATAGAGAACCAGCAATAAAAAAGCATGATACTGCCATAGAAATAGGCTGGTTGATTAGTGGAATTGAATAAAAAAAAACAAGATATAAGCAGTACATAGTGACAGACACTTGATTTTCAACAAAGAAGCCAAAACCATACCATGGGGGAAAATAGCATCTTCAACAAATGATGCTAGTCTAACTGGATAGCTACGTGTGGAAAAATGCAAACAGACCCATATTTACCACCCTGCACAAAAAAAAAAGATTAAATGGATTAAAGACCTCAACGTAAAACCAGACACACAAAATCTGTTAGAAGAAAAAGTGTGGAAGAGCCTTGAACTCATTGGCACATTCATCAACTTCCTGGACAGAACACAAGCAGGTCAGGCTCTAAGATTAATAATTAATAAATGGATCTCTTGAAACTGAAAAGCTCAACAAGGCTATGTCAGTCACAATTTTAAATATTCAACCTCCATAATTTTTTCTCATAATTGTATTATATCCTAAAGTAATGTCATAATGTAAAAATGCAGTGCACCAACTTTAATCTCATTCTACAGGCATGTTCAAACTCAAACAAATATATTCATTTGTAATCATTCCAGAAAAGAAAACATTTGTAATATCAGATAAAATATTGTCCTTTGACCTGCATATATAAAGCATGTAAACTAATTTGTAATGAGACAGTACAGAATAGAAATAAAGTCATGGATGGGCTGGAGAGAGGGCTCAGTGTACAAGAAAACTGTGAACTCATTATGAACTATGAGTAGGCAAAGAGCAGAAAGTCTTTCTCACAAGGTGTTCTAGAAATAATTACATGAGCTATGATACGTGCATGCACTTGAAAGCAAGGTCTTGAAAGAAATGCCCTGACATGTCCACATTATCTCTTTGGGAAATGTGGATATGTGAGAGGAATATTCTTGGCCCTTTCACATAACAAAATATAGTAAGACCCACTGTATTCCCTTGGCTTACTTGTTTTATTTAAGCTAAAGGTAAGTATCACTTTCTAGAATCAAAGACACTCATCTGACTCCTTACTCTTGGGGCTAGTAGGCTCGTGTATAGACTCTAATTTTACTATTGGCATCACTGGGGTAAAGGTCTGTTTCTGTGTGACTTCAGTTCCCTTCTGAACTGCAATTTTATTATTTTACTTGCAGTATTAATGACTGTGCTGCCATTAAAAGTCAAATTTTTTCTAAAACTTTTGATTCAATAATTAACAGAAACAATTATGAGTTTCTTATGAGGATCTCCTGAGTAAAAACATGGTTAGTAAGACTCTTACAGTTTTATTATCCCCAAAGACTGACAATATTTAATATGGAGTTTGTGGAAAATATAGAAGATTGTCATGTGAGAGAATTGCGTAGAGGTCTGGGTCTCTCACTAGGCTCCAGCTCTCAAAAAGTTATTCTATGCGATAATTAAGTAAACAACTTCCTCACATCTAAGTTATGGCACCTGAAGCACCCAGCAGCAGAGTAGAGTGATTTGGAGACTCTTGAACATCTAATGAAGTGTCAGTCAAAGAAGATGAACAATTTCATAATATACATTAGAAACCATTGCGCTATTATATAACCAAATACAAACTAATCGAATGTGCGGTATCAAAATATGGCAGAAGTTCAATTCACCATGCCAGCAATGATAGAAAGTCTTATCATAGTCCTATCCTAGAAAAAAATTATATATGTACCATTTGTAAGAGTTAAGCCAAAAGTAAGTGCCACATAACTTAATGTTAACTTCTCGATCTAAAATCCCAGAATGTATAAAAGAGAATTCTACAGTTAAATTTAATGATTAAAAATAAGAATTAGGGCTGGGCAACAGTGGCACATGCCTTTAATCCCAGCACTCAGGGGTAAGAGGCAGGTGGATTGCTGTAAGTTCGAGGACAGCCTAGTCTACAAAGTGAGTACAGGACAGCCAAGGCTAACATAGAGAGACTCTGTCTCAAAAGCAAACAAATAAACAAAAAACCCAAATAAACAAAAAAGAATTATTCATTGTTCAACAACTACTGAAGAAATATAAAGTTATATATTTAACCTTTGCCTTCTGTCTTCCTTAAGAAGTAGTAAGCCAACAGAGAAGTATTAACTACCATGACTTTTGACACATCCATAACTTATTGGTTCCAAAAGTTCCCTGGACATGAATAATTCATTACAATAATTTGGAAACAGATAGATATTGAGCTAAAGGAATTTTCTTATTTACATATTCCCAGGATAGTGTCCCACAATACCCAAGATGGGAAGAATGCGTGGAAACCTCAGATAAGGAAAGTCAATAAAGTGGAGATAGCTGTTAGAATTTCACTACTAATATACACACCCAGTTGAACACAAGATTCAAGAGATCTCTCAGATCTGTCAGTAGAAAGGAAAATATGGACAATTTAACATTTTCATAACTGAAGCTGATACCTAAAGTGGTTGTGTGTAGATGGTACCATAGACTCAGTGTTCAGCCTTGGAATCTACACATTCAGAATCCGGTGGAGTGCAGCAGCAGGTAGATATTTGTCTTGCTTGCAAGTCTCATCATCCACTCAAGTGTTCTCAACTGTACTATTCTGTCATTTAATTTTTCATTTTATATATTTGAGGGACCTCAGTTCTGACCCACTTTATCTTTAGCCATTCCAGAAAATTAAATTAATTACCATTCTTTCTGCATCCCCTTTGCCTATATCTGGTCAAAATTTAAATATTTCAGCCTATAAAAATCTCCTGTGTCCTCTGTGACTAACAACCATGAAATCCATGATTGGTTATAGGCATTTTAAACTTCTTTTAAACTTCTTGAAAAAAATAATAAACACACACCATTCATAGTCTGTATGAGTGAACATACCCCTAAACCTTAACTAAAGCTTCATGACTCTGTAGTAACTTGCTTCTACCTTGGTAATTTTAGCCAATTAAACCTCACCAGTCTAGCTGACTAGGACAGCCCCTGACAACTGAGAAAAAAATATCTCAAGAGCAATACAGTTAAAAATGTCTACAGAAGGCTACATCAAAGACCACCCTGCCAGGTAAGCATGTAGTCTTATTGAAGTTCTTCACCACAAATTATGATCCTTCAGATATAATGCTCTATTCTCATGCCCAGCTTTGTAGCAGAACACATACTGCTGTCTCCCTTTTCTCTCTGACATCATCATCAATAGATAGGATCCTGAAGATCCTTTCCTAAAATCTTCATTTTTCAAATTCATCCCATTATTCCAGCTGAGTAGAACAGCAGGGGTTCCCAGGGGACATGCAAGTTAGGCATCCCAGGAAAACTAGTAAGCTAAATGAAAACTATAACTACTGCCTCTTCTCCACCAAATAAGATTTCCAGTCTTATCCCTAGCTGGGCAAAAGAACATCTGCTACAGTCGTCCATTTCCATGCTCTCATCTCCTGAGAATCCCACAGGTATTTCCCTCTTTACCTCACTGTGAAGGCTTTATCCCAGACACCAAGATGAGCAGACACTCTCTGCTAAACTGCAGGCTATTATTGCTAGGGAACCACATAGAGTGAATGTAGATATTCACCTTTCCATTTGTTCCCGCACATCCAATCCCGCATAGTTTCATACCCAGCTTTGCAGCAAAAACCAAGTGGCAGCCTCCTCACTACCCCATCTTTAGTAGAGCCTATAGCTATTACCCTCCTAAGGTCTTGTCTCTGTGGTTCCTCTTTGAGTTCTTAAATTACCTCATTACCTCTTTCCCATGAACCTTATCCATTCCTGTTTAAGCTCCCAATAAGGAAAAGCATATTATATCCAGAACCTCCTGTTGGCCACACCTGGCAGGATTATAGAAGGAATTTATACCAGGCAAAACATAGCCATGACACACTGCTGAGAAAGTAAAAGGCAACAGAAAACATCCACCCAAGAAAGACAAGACTAGATATCAGCAAATAGAACTGGAATTTTTCCAAAGACAGATAAGTACAGATCAACCTATACAGTGTCTCTGATTGGTTCTTAAGTAAAATTCCTAGTAAGACTTCATAGTAATAGCAGAGAGTTGTGTATTTGCAAGTTTATAAACAGTTAAAATTAAAATCTCTGCATAGCAGATTATTGCCTTTCTAGCTGTATACTCATCCTGTTCATCTATTTGAGCACAATAATGTTTTCTCCAAATATTCCTTTTAATTATCCTGTATACCTTAGGTATACAGGCTGAGCAGTTCCTGAAGAGAGAGAAGAAGCTGGACCTTGCTGCCACCTGGGAAACAGCCACATCAAGGCATCAAGATTAAATATTTCCTGGTAAATAACATCATTAGTCATATTGTGGAAAAGGAGTCACAGTAAAAAGCCAGTAATTGTTGCATGGATTATTGTATAAGATAAAAATAACATGGTATTAAGGCTGAGATTCTGTATTATGAAATCTACTATTGCAAACTGTTTAGGATGATTGGAGATGCAAACTAGTAGTTAATCACCTATTAATAATCTTATTTTAATCTTCTTAGTCACTAGTTTATTTAATTACATGATAAGTTTTATTTAGTCTCTTGTATGTATTTTCAACATTACATAGCTAGAAAGAAGTATTGCTTATTTATGTCGGTATACTGAGTTATATAGGTTGTCTACAAACACTTCAGAGATCTATAGAATATGCTATTTAAAGATGTTTTAATAATAAACAGCTTTTTCAACATAGAGACACATCCGCTCCCAGCAGTACCTTTAGTTTAGTTTTAAAAATTATGTGCATCAAAGAAACAAAGCTGGCAAAAAATCTCCACTGGAGGGAAAAACTGTCCTTATTTCAACTTCTGACAGCAGGATATACAGAATGTTGATAAGAAAGACAGGAAAAGGCCAACTTTGGGGAGACTAGGTAGGCCAGTCCTTCAAAATCCCTGATTCACAGAAAATTCTGTCCGATGTTCTAGGACAGTAATCTGAGTACTAGATGCCCCAATAACAAAAAAAAACCCTCTGGTGACTGTCCATGCAATAAAATGTGTAGTGGATGTTAACATGTTTTGTTTTGATCCAAAGTTCAGGCTGTGAAACAGACTTGTGTGAGGGCATGGGGTCTTTCTCTACTGGAAACAGACTTGTTAGAGGGCATGTGATTTTTGTCCCTAGAAGAGGAACTGCTTCATGCAGGGGCATAGTCTTTGCCAGGTGATAAACAGCCTAGTACAGACCCTGAGAGGAGAGATATATGAGCCAAAGCCAAAGGCTTGTCTTTGGTTTTTACATTGCTTCTCATCATATGGCTGTTCATCACTCCAATTCCAGATGCTCCTAGAAAGAAGTGCTCCAGAGAACACTTTGAGGCTCCTAATTCCAGCTGCTGCTTCAGCTTCCAGCTGCTGAATTTGTGTCATTTTTCTTAATTTCTGGTTTGATGTTTAATAGGTATTCTGGAATCCTGACAATGAAGAGGGGATTTGCTCTGTGGAACTGAGTTGAAAAAAAATCCTGTTCCCATTAACCTCTTTTTTCTCCTATCCAGGATATGTATGTTGTAAGGGTGGTATGGGCATTACAGAACCCGAAATAAAGTTATGTTTGTAAAAGATTAAAACCTACACAGATGTCTCTGTCATGTCTATAGTTCTGGAAGCTGCTTGATCTACAGTTTCTACAAACTTAAGTACATTATTTCCTTCTCAAGTCTTTTATTGGGATGACAACTAGATAGTAATAGTCTTCCTACAATAAAGCTTAGTAGTTCAGGAACTAAGACAGTGTTTTCAGTCCAAAAATATGTTTTTAAGTTCATCATTGCAAATTACAAGAACAGGACTTAGGTACACAACTTCGAACTCAACAGGATAGAACAGAAAGAGGAATTTTTTTTTTCCAGTGGTGCCAAGTATAAATGGGCTGGACATTAAGAATATAATTCCTACCTGAGGGTTCTAATAATGGTTGTTATTGTTTATTGATGTTAGGGAAAAGGCCATTTTTTAGACTAAAAGTGAGACATGCAGTATAAGCTTTTGTTTCTCTAAAAACTCAGATATATTATGGAAATATGGTTTTATTTTAATCCCAAGTGTGGCATATGGAGCTGCTTTTATTTTGTCCACAGCTATTAATTATGATTGCCTTCTTGGGGTTCCAATAGGGATGTGATATTTATTACCTGCAAATAGTTTAATTCTGAACACACTGAGAGAGTATAAGTGCCAGAACACTGAGAGAAAAATGGGTCCTAAAAGCTAAACTAAGACTGCTACTGGTTCATCCTATTGCTGTGTTTTATGTTTGCTGTTTTGCTTGTTAGTTTGATTTCTGAAAATACTGACTATGAAGATTGGAATTACCCCCAAAGTAACTAAGTCTAAGTGGGTATACATCCCCTTTCTCTTATATCCTTCTTTCTCTCCTACCTAGTGTTTGGGTTTGAGTTGGAAAGGAGGTAGAGGCAAGTGAAACCAAGGGAAATAAGCAAAAGTATGCAAATAGGGATAAGACTATAAACTCTCAAAATGAATGACAACCTTTTTTTTTTTTTTTTTTTTTTTAGGAAGATTGCATTTTCTAAGAATCTCCAAAACACACTATCAAATGTTCCAATGGCCAAATTGCAAGTGATATTTCTTATTCAGACCAACACATATAGATTATTCTGATAAATTTTCAAACTTGAACATAAAGAAGGACCCCTAGTGTATGTGGAAATTAAACAAAAAGGTCTAGAGTGATGGAATAGTAGTTTAAAATGCCTGATGCTCCTCCACAAGACCAGTGACTTCTCAACACGTACATAAGACATTGAACTGCCTTTAAATATCATTCCAGGGGACCAAATTCCATTTTCAGGTCTACTAAGTATCAGCACATATGTAGTATACATATGCACTTAAATTTAAATAAAAACTAAATAAAAAGACAAGTGCTTTAGATAATAATGATTGTTGTAAACCTTTGTCTTCTATTTTAAAAAGGCTTTATTTTGATTTCTTTAATGTGACTGAGCTAATACTTGTACCTTTTCCTATCATATTTGCATGTAACTTTTTCTCATTTTGTTTTTATTTTATTGTACAAACAAGCTTAATAACTTCTAGTGTAGTTATGAAATCATGTTTTTTTTTTCTGTTACCCATACTTAAGTAGATATTCCTGAATTCCTAACCATCTCTCTTGTACTGTGAGCTTTATAGTTGGGCAGCGATGAGATCTGGAAATTAATAACAACATTGATTTTAGTTAGATTGATAGAGCTTATCCTGGAGTCCAGTGAGACACACAGACTACTCTGCAAAACATTCAGAAATAAGACTTTGATACTCTAAATGCCTTCCACATAAGGTACATAAGGTTGACTCACTTTGAATAAACTCATAATTAGTTCTGGTAATTAGGAAATAAAAACATTTCAGAAAAGTTTTAGCTGCAAAAGCAAAAGCTGACTCTGCTATTACAAATGAAATAAAAATTAAAAAATAGTTGATCTGGATGGACAAGAGGTCACGGGCACAGGAGGAATATATCTGAACCTTTGCTGCCTCCTTTTCCTATAGTCTAGTGGGAATTATATCTCCCCTACACCCTAACCTCGTGGCTGTTCACAGAGGATGAGTTAGGTGATCTCCATGTATGTCCACATGTAGGCAAAGCAAGCCAAGTAGAAGATTCTGGCAAATGTTTATGCCTAGAAAGTGGAATCAAGGGTGCAAATGGATGCAGTGAAAATTAACTGAAAAGAAAGTCTTTCTAGACTATGAGATGAAATATTGAAGAGAAATGTATTGTGAACATACATTATACCCTGATGTGGATTATAAAATGTGATAGAATTTTCTCTGATCTTGTATATGGTAGTTGGTAAATCACAATGAAATCTGACATTGGAGGTATTTAAAGATTGTGATAATTAGGTCACTCAATTTTCCATTTTCACATTATTTTCATGAATTATTGTCTAATTTTCTGCATAATACACATATATGATGGTATAATCTTCAAATATAGTAACGAATATTATGTAAAATATGTATTATCTGTCCTGGGAAAGAAACTAAGATCTGAATCTGCATCTGAAATTAAAAAACAAAAACATTTTAAGCATGAGTAAAGCACTCATGGGTTGAGGACTAAATGTATGTATCTCTAAAATCAGTAATGTGGTAAGTGCTGACATTTTGAGCTTTGGAGCAAGGTCATGAAAGGAAGATGACCCATTATGTCTTTCAAGACTAGACTGAATTGGTCATCTGTTATTTTCTTTGGTTTACTGATTTTTCTATTTAACACTCTTCATATTAAATACTAATTTTGCCATTTTAAATTTGAGTGTCTAAGTAATATTGTTTAATTATTCATTTGATACATATTGATATTCAAGAGTGAATTTGATGCACACCACTAAGGTTTTTGCAGAAAGAGTAAATTAGTCTTGTATTGGCAAAAAAAATGGCACGTTAATAAATGTAAGTGAACTGAAAACCACCCTGTACAAATCTCAAGTACAAGACCTAAAACTCAAAGACCTAAAAATAAAATCAGACACAACAAACCTGATAGAATAGAAAGTAAGACATATCTTTAAATGCATGGGCACAGAAGACAATTTCCTAAATAGAACACACATAATGCAAGTGCTAAGATCAACAATTAATAAATGGGGCCTCATGTAACTGAAAAGCTTTTGTAAGGCAAAGGATAAAAATAATATGAAAAAACAGCAGCCTACAGAATGGGAAAAGATTTTCACCAAATCTACAATCAACAGATGGCTAATATCTAGACTAAATAAATAACTAAAGAACCAAGAAACATATACAAAAAAAAAAAAAAAACCCAAGTAATCCAACTAAAAATGGGGTATAAAGAAAGACCCAGGGTGGACTGTTTGACCCTCACTAGAGGGAGAAATAAAATAGATATCAGAGGTGGATGGAGTGACAGAGAACTGGGTGGAGAAGGATGTGGGAGCAGGAAGGATCAATGTGGGGGAGAATGGATGGAAAGAGTACTGGGAGAGTGAACTACAGGCATTTCAGAGACAAGCTAGAGACCAAGGGCAATGGAAACTCTCAGCAATTTATGAGGGTGACCCTAGCTAAGACTCATAGCAATGTAGAATATGGAACCTGAAATGTCAATCTCTTGTAACCAGAAAAGACATCCAAAAATGTGTTGTTTCACCAAACCAGTCACAAAACTTTCAACCCACAATTTATTTTTTCTAAAAGGGATGCAAGTGTAGAGATTGAGCAGCAATTGAGAGAATGACCAACTAATGACTGGACCAGCTTGAGACCCACGAAATGAAAGAGCCTGACACTATTAACATTATTAACAACATTATGCTTTACATGTAGATAGGTGTCTAGAATAACAGTCTTTTGAGAAGTATTACCCAGACACTGACTGAAACACGTGCAGAGACCCACAGCCAAACATTAGGCAGATATTGGAGTATCCTGTGGAGGAGTTGGGGAGGGCTTGGAGGATACAGCGAAGTCAAGGACACCACAGAAAATCCTACAAAATCAACTAAAGGAGAACCATGTTGGGCCACTGAGACCAAAAAAACAAATAAAGCACAGGCATGGGAGGGAACTAGTACCTCTACACATATGTAAGAGTTGTGCAGCCTGTCTTCTTGTGTGAGTCCTAAGAGTAGGGTCAGGGTCTGCCTCTGACTCTGTCGGATACTTTGGATCCCTTTCCCCTAACTGGGATGCCTTGTCTAGCCACAGTAGGATAAAATGTGCCTACTCTTACTGCAACTTGAAATGCTAAAGCAGGTTGATATTCATGGAAGGCTTCCTTTTTTTTTTTTAATCAAAAAACAGGAAAGGAGGATGGGAGAGAGAGGAGGTGTGATACAGGAACTGGGAAGGGAAAGAGGGGTATAGATCTAAACAGATTTCTGAACAGACAAACCATAAACGGCTGAGAAATACATATCAAAGCCCAGCTTTGACATCAACTAGGGAAAACTGAGGCAGAGTGTAGATGCAGTGTCTTGCTGGTGACCATTCATACTTTCTCTGAGGGCAACCTTCTAGGCCAGAACTGACTGTTACCAATAATGGCTTCCACTGATGGTAGCAAGCAGGATCTAGGGCTGATGGTTCCTAGTGCAAGCTTCTACTGACGGAAGCAAGTGGAGGCTAGAGCTGATGGCTTCTAGTGGGGCCTCCTACTGATGGTGGCAAGAATCTATAGAGGAAAAATAAAGGAGAGAAAAGAAACACACACACACAAACACAAATACATAAACATTTACATTTGATGATGAAGCAAGACAGATCCCAGAAGGTAAGTTGCAACAAGCTTCTTCTTCTTTCAAGATTTTCTTACTTTATACATACATATACATACATATACATGCATACATACATACATACATACATACATACATACACACACACACACACTTCTTGGTAGATAGAACAAATTTGGAAGAGCGAGTTTGAACTCAACTATCTATTGAACAGATGCATATATACTTTGATGGATGGAACAAGGATTGACCCAACACTCTTATTTCTCCCACAGTGTATATATACCAACAAGATCTTTCAAGCACTACAAAAGTCACAATGTGGTTAAATTCTACTTTACTATAAATAAATGATTACCAGAGATATACATAAGAAAATCATGTTCCCCAATACTTTCACATGATCAAATGCTTTACACATTATAGGTGAGAAAAAAACATGAAAAACAAGTTATTTCCAAAAAACCCATATACATTTGCAGCTAAGCAACTTGTTCTCCATTAACAGAGTAGAAACAAGCAAGGTAAATTCTTAGCCTGCTTTTCTTTACTGGCAGGCTGCAATTTGAAGTTACAAAGAAACAATCAATTATCTTAAAAAGTACTCTTATAAAGATCGTAAAAGAATCACAAATCTAAACTTCTATATGAAAATAATCAGCTATCTCTACTTTAAATTCTCAAGGTACTCATCTCCTTACTAATGTGTTTTATTAAAAATATCAGGAAGCTGAGGGCAGAAAAATAGAATAAAGAAATTAATCATCATCTTAGTCATCAGCCCAGCTTGAAAGAGTCATGTCAGCCAGTACAGCTACGGTCCATTGTTCTTGCTTTGCCAACCTCAAAACATCCCTAGCTTTACTAATAAGTGTGTAATTTTTCTTAAATTCAATTGTTTCCTAAGATTTCCTATATCAGGGCCAATAGCACAATCATTTTTATCTAATATACTAAACATCTATTTTTCCATAAGCCTTTCTATGTTAGAGCCATTAGCAAAAACACCTTTATTTAACCTTGCTGAACAATCTATATTTTCAAATCTTCTGAAGGTTAATGACCATTGTTGGCAACCTATATCTGCAAGTTGTTTTCAAAGGTGGTGGTTGAATCATTAGTCTGCTCTAGCAGCAATACCTGAACGAGATCAAGCATTGTTATTGAGTATCACAATGATATTACCCACTGTGGGGCTGGAAGCTCCCTTCATAGCACTCACATGGTTCATATATTAAGAAGTTTGTGAAAACTGTAAGGGTAACAAGCAGAGCTATATTCCATAACAACATGGAGTCCTCAGGACATGTAGTACTTGGGGTTATGCCTTGCTGAGACACACCCTTCATGTGTACACTACCCAGTGGGCTGTATTCCATGGGTTCTAGAGCTGTTTTGCTGTTCCTCCCTCACAGGCCCTCCAAAATATTTAAATGTTCAATATCCTTCATCATCAAAAAAATGCAAATCAAAAGTACTTTGAGATTACATCTTACACCTGTCAAATGGTTAAGGTCAATAACACAAGTGACAGCTCATGCTGATAAAAATGTAAAGAAAGGCGAACACTCCTCCATTCGTGTTGAGAATGAAGTCTTATACAGCCACGATGGAAATCAATATACTGGTACCTCAGAAAATTAAGAATTGATCTACCCCATGATCCAGCTATACTACTCTTTGTCATATAACTAAAAGGCACTTCATAATGATCCCATGGTCACTTTGTCAATACAATTATATTAGTTTTATTCATAATAGCCAGAAATTGAAAACAACCTAGATATCCCTCCACTGAAGAATGAGTAAAGACAATTTATGTAAATGTACATTTACACAACAGAGTACACTGGGAGATTGGTAACTCAAACCATGTAGGAGTTTACTAATAACCAACAGAGTACACTGGGAGATTGGTAACTCAAACCATATAGGAGCTACTAATAAATGGCTGGCATAATTTGATGCCCAAGCCATGGGAATGAGCCATTTCATCTCCCATTATAATGACTGAGAGTTGAGGTCCTTATATTGTTTTCCTAAATAACAGATTCAATCCACATTCTAATCATATTTCAAAGTGTCTTAAGTTCTTAATTTGAATCATGTTAATGGTTTTAAGCATCTTTTTCTGTCACCAAAGGTATGGCTTGATAATTTCACTAACAAAATATTGGTTTGGTTATGGTTACATATCTCTGAAAGCTCAGAATATGGATAGGTGAGGCTTACAATGACTCTTAGTATATGTATTTCAAATATCTTCTCTTGTGCCATGTCATTTCCTTTGTCTGTTCATAACCATTTTCTCATGATAAAATTGTAGAACCAAATCTTGATTTTGATTTTCATCTCCTGACCCAGAATCTCCATGACTGTCATTCTATACCACAACAGGAAGAAGGTACAAAACATCCACGGCATTCATACTTTTACCAGTACTTCCACTGAGTCCAGAGGTGCCATGAGTACCCTGGGTCCTGTGTCCATTTTTTATGATTATTTAAAACCTCTCTGCCATCTTAAATTGTTACGTTGCTCTTTTATATAATTTCCATTGAGAGTTTGTGAACACAACTGTTTTTATATCTGCGCTTTCCACATTGGGTCACTTTTTCATGAGTTGTGACATGACTGTACTCAAAGATTATCTTTCTTTGTTTTAATTGTTAACGTTATTTTTTTACAAAATGTGTTTGTTTCTTGACCTGGCTAACACACAAATAATTGAGACTCTTTTATATTCTTTAATAATAAGCTTCACAATACAATAAATAGGCAATTATTACTCTATTCTTGAACTTCTCCGCTAACCCTGTTTCCTCCCAGCATATATCTCCGAGACACTTGTACTTCGTAACTTTTCTTGCTCTAGCTCCTTTTCTAATGTTTCTTGGGCCTCTCTGTTGTCTGAATCCCCTAGCTGAATTCCCTACATCCTCCTCTAATGCCTCCTATGCTGGCTGGCAGAATATTCATCCCTATTTCCTCCCCTGCTCAGCAATAGGCTGGAAGCTGCTTTATTGGCCTATCAGGGGACAACTGGGGGGCAGTGTTTACACCTCATTGATTCAGGGGATTTGAAGAACAGGATTTCAACCAGATAGGGGAGTATAGAAATCAGCATTTGAATCTTATAACAACCTTATGCCTACAATTACTTTTTAATTTATGGATGTTATGTGTCTGTGTAAATGTGTGCCACTTATGTCTAGGTGCCTGTGGAGACCAGAAATTACATCAGGGCCCTTGAGCTAAGCTGAAGCTAGCCTGGACTATGTAACAAGACACTGTCTCAAAAAAAAAAAAAAAAAAAAAAAAAAAAGGAAGGAAGGAAGAATGGGGTGGAAATGGAGGGATGTGGATGGAGGGAGAGCTAGAAACAGGGGAAGAAAAGAAAAACACAAAAAATAAAAGAAGCTTACAGAGTACTAAATGTGGACATCCTGGGTCCTGGAATCCAGGACATTTCACATTTTTAAAAAGGAAATCCAGTTCCACGGTTGGAAAGATGGCTCAGAGGTTAAGAGTGCTTGATGCTCTTGCAGAGGACCTGCGTTCAGTTCCCAGCACCTACATTGGGAGGCTTACAACCACCTGTCTTTCTTATTTAAACAATGAAAAACTTTGTAATAATTTTGTAATTATGTAAATTGTGTACAATTTGCACAGTTTCTAAGTATCTCCTCACAGGTACTTACATGCAAATCCAGTGTTCTGTATTTTTAAAAAATCTCTAATGGTATTTTTATCTTTTAAATCTCTTCCCTAAGTGAACAAATCAAAGATCAATAAAGCAGGTTGTTCTGTCCTAGACATGCAAAATGCTGTGTACAGGAGTTTTAGTACTTTTTCCCTTGGGTCCATTTGAAAGAACTAGTTCTCAACTGTGAAATGTCAGTTTTTTGTATGGTAAAAATATCATGTATTGGTAACATTCACCAGAATAAAATACAATAAATAAAGAATGTGGGTATTATTTTCACATAGTTCTCATGCATGTCTTTGTATAAAACAGAGATTTTCTGCTGTACTGCTTGTTTGTTTTTTTGTCTGTCATTTTATTTTTTAATAATTCTCTGAAGATGATCTTTAGATTTCAGGAGTGGTAATAACCTCTGGTGTGTAGAACAGAAAGATTTAAATAAAAAAAAGGAATTACATTAATGTTTTTATAACCCAATTTTATGTGTGCACCTGTGCCACTCCACACAATGACACTAGGAAAATGAGAGGAGAAAATCCAATCAAGTTTTATGTGTCCTTGTTTGCCTTGTAGTGGGCTTGGATTAAGTTCACAGCACACACATTCTGGTTCATAACTCTCTGTAAGTTCTGTTTTAGAGACTGTCCACTCTTCTGACTTCTGTGGATATGACACATGAATGTAGTACACATACATACATTCATACATACATACATATATGCCTGTATGCATACATACATACAGGCAAAATATATCTATAAAATAAATGTGAAAATATGATGACAAAGAAATGGTGGTGGAAATTTAACAGTCAACAACAGAATATTCATAGTCTCTGCTGTTCCCTGAGTACTAACCAATTTTTCTTTTATCCTAGAAATCTTTGAATAATAAACAAACTCAATTGGAGTGCTGCAGAATAATCTCAAACTTTCTAAATCCCTGAAAACCATTATACCTGCAATATCAAATAAAATAGGACAGAAAATGCTCAGTGATGCCCAGACCCCAGAGTTTACCACCCTCTAAAACACAACTTTAGTCTTCATGGCAGGATTTATTGTTGAAAGAACCAGGTATTGTATTCCAGAGTCCATGCTTCAGTTATCCTGACATTTTGTTACAGGTCATGTAATTGTCTTGGTTATTTGGAAAGCATCCTATAAGAACCTTATTACATCAAGGATGTGAAATTGGTATGGTTAAGGTAAGATCCATAAGAACTTCTCTTAAACAAGACAAAAAGTATTGTGTATAATATCAGATTTTACAAGAAATCCATGTTAATATCTAGAATTGAGGACAAAATAGGTTTAACACCAAAGAAGTGAAGGTCACAGCTCTCTTTAAGACAAGTTAGACACCCCCTTTTCTACCTGTTACCTTCATAAGATTGCTTCTTTTCAGAGACACCAGTGGAAGGTATGCTGAACTGTCTGTATTTACTTGGCCACTTACCACCTCTAGGATGGGAAATCATGGTGAAAACAATAGTCCTCATCAGAGTGTTGGTGCTGTTAGTTCTTCACCAAATAGTCAACACCTCTGACTCTCTTCTAATCTTATTATTCTAGTCAATATGTGACAAAGGGCTGCAGAGTAATATCAAGTTTTCAAGGATTATTAATATAATTATATCTGTGATTCCAAATAACATGGATCAATAGATCCTTAGACTTCCAGTTATTGAGATTTAATTCTCTCTAAGTTATATTAATGTAAGCATTTAGAATGAGTGTATCCTTGAGATAATAAGTTAACTCATATCAGTACAGAATGATTTCAGTAATTATTGGTATTATATATTATTCAAATACTATGGGTAACTGTATGTAGTTATGACAGTATAGGAGAAATATTTTGTACTGAAAATAAAATTCTGTAAAATTCTAGCATCTCAAGAATATGAAATTAATACATGAAAAGAAAGATACACAGTGTTGCATCTTGACCATGTCTACAGCTGTTTCATATGTAGAAAAAAAATTAAAGAACACCATTCTTCTAAGTGATAAAATATTTAAAAAAGAAGTCAAAGATAAGAGGCAAGTGATTTATCTAATCAAACATGGATGAAATATTTTATTGTTTTATATTGGAGATATATTCTTTATACAGTCTTAATCCAAGAACATATCAGAAATTTGTAAGAGATCAGTGAATCCAATGATACCGTGGCACTCTGTATACACTATGACCTTTACAATTCACACATAGTACCTATGAGACAGTGTGTAAATTAGACATATGGAATATTAGTTAACACAAGCAATTGATAACAAAATAAAATGATAATCAAATATCAAAATAAATTATCTGTAACTATCAACTATGTCTAGAATGTTCTATTCAGAGTAGATGCCACAAGGACTTCAGAGCTCTTATGTGACTGTGATAAAGGCTCAGTGATTTGCACTGGCTTATGCTACCTGGACCCAGGTTGGGTTCTGGATAAACAGCCAATGAAATGCATAGCCAATATTGATCTTTGTTGCTTACCTCATCCAGATTCCCCCAATTTATCTGATCTTAGTGTCATTGAAAGGAACCTCTTTATACCTAGTGCAGTTGTGTAAAATCAACACCATAGTAGTCATTAGGAAACTGGTAATTCCCTTAGAGGCATTCAAAGTGCATCATCATAAAATTTTTTCTAACTTCACTGATAACATGGGGAAAACAACAATTCTTCATTACTTTCTTTGCCTTCACCAGAATTTGGATTGTTCTGTTTTTTGCATAAAATGGAATATTTATAGTCTTATTGTACAGTGCTTTGAATAAAAGTAGCTCTCATAGGCTCCTATGTTTGAATGCTTAGTCACCAATGAATGGCACTTTTTGAAAGAATTAGAAGGTTCAGGAGGCATAATATGCTGAAGAAAATGCATCACTGGAGTAGGCTTTTTCAGATGCCCATATCTAGCCCAAGCTCTGTCTTTCTGCTTTAGGGTCAGGATCTAGTTATTACCTATATCTCCAGCACTGTGCCTGCCTTTTCTCGTGTTCTATGTCATGATGACAATGGACTAAGCTTCTGAGAATATAAGTAGGCCTCAAAGTAAATGCTTTCTTTCATAAGAATTACATTTATTATTGTGTCCCTTAACAGAAATAGTATAGTGACTAAGACATAGTATCTCAAGGAAAAACATTAATAATTGTACAGTATGGTGCTTATGGCAGTGACACAGGTATATATGAGAAATCAGAAGAAAAAAGCAATTTAGTTTATGCATAGGGTCTGAAATATTAGATAGAAAATTGCATAACAAGAATAGATGAAATAAAGGGAAGGACCTTATTGCCCATGCCTACTCTTAGAATCCTATATAAGGAAAAGAAATAAGGAGGCTTTTGCTCATTGCTTGTTTGATCTTGCCTTGCTAAAAATGTATTCCTTCACTGTCAGTAAAGCCAACCTCTTTGGGACTTCAGAATATACTGAAGAAGAGATAAGACATCCAGCCATGTGCACTGAGCAATAATTGAATTCCTGGAAATTCTATTCATAGCCACCCATTGTCAGCATAGCTGTATCACAGCCTGTAAGTCCGTCACTCCAATAATTCACATACATACATACATACATACATACATACATACATACATACATATACACATATTTGTTCTGTAAGTTCTGTGATTCTAGAGAACCTTTTCTAGTACAAGAGTCTTATAAGTGGATCTTATATAAGCTTATTACTGATCCATTCATAATACTGTTGGATGGATTTGAAATAAATGCACATGCAAAGTTCTGAGTAGTGGAATTACAATCTGTGACAAGCAGAATACCAACGCTTATAGCCCCATGTGCAGTCTCTTCACCTACCTGGTACCAATAAATATTTTTCCTGAATATCCTCCATTTTAACTTGTTGTTCGCCCTTAGTGAGCAGGCTTAGCATGTTTACTGAAGAACTCACAGTGACCTAGAGCTTTCAGCAAGAGCTGAACCAATTGTAGTAGCATCAACAATGGCTGAAGAATTTCTAGTGAGTGGACATGTAGCTAAAAATGTGAAAGACAAGTGACAACAAAGTCCAATCCACCAGTTCCAGTTTACTGGAATAGCTTGGTATTAGAGAACATGGCTTAACTGGAATGATCTCAGCTCTTCACTTCTCCCTTTTCCTAGTTAGGTCATGACTCTGAAAGACCTATGGCTCATATTCCCAAACACAAGTCCATAGGAAGGTATTCAGTTTTCAAATTGTTTTAGTGAAAAACAAATGCTAATTATTGTATCTAAATAGAAATTGGAGTGAAGAATACAGAGATGTAAAACAGAATGAATATGAAGACTGTAGGGAGCATCAAGGTATTTAAGGAACCCAGAAGAAACTGGGGGAGGGCAGATTATGGAGTCATATGTTATGCAAAGGATAAAAAAAGAGCATACATTATACTCAAAGGAATTTGAAAATGCCTAAAATTTAAGCAGCATTAAATTCTAGTGTTTTAAGCCAAGTGAACATAGGAAATGAGCTGATATATTTCAAGCCGGGAGAATACAACTCAAGGAGAAGGGACAGAGATGCTAATTGATGGAGTTTTCTAGAGTGACTAAAGATGAAGAGGGTTGGGACTGAGGCTTTTTGATTAGAGAAAAAAGGAATTTCAAAAACATGACAGAAAAGGAAGGAACAACATTGACTGCAAGGTCTTGTAGGAAGTCAGGAACAATGTTTGCATTTGCAACTATTATTTACTTATTTAGAATTTAATCATATTACCTCCCAAATGTTGCCCCCTTGCTCATATCCTCCTGTACCCAATGTCCCTCCCTCTTTCACCACATTTTCCTCCCCTAGTACTCTGACAGGGGTTCCTCCTCCACTACTGTCTGACCAAAGCCTATCAGGTCTAATCAGGATAGCCTGCTTCCCCTTCCTCTGTGGGCCCACAATTCATGTCAGAGGCAGTCCCCACTCGCCCTCCTCTCCACATGGAGAATGAGCAGTTCATGAGCTACATTTCAACAGCGAGTCTAGGTCATCTGCATACATTGTCCTTAGTTGGTACATCTTTTTTTTTTCAGGCCCCTTTTGGTCCAGATCCCCCAGGCTTTATGGTCACTTTTTGGAGCTTCTGAAACTTTCAGATCCGTCCATCCATACCCCGCATTTTTCCATACAACTCTCAGAAGGATGCCCCAAGTCCTGGTGCAAGTCCCAGCATATGTCCCAATCCCAAACTGGGTGGAGTTTCCACTCATAAGAGAGCATGGGAGAACAGCAAAATAAAAGGATCCAGAGGGTCCTAGAAATCTACAAGTAGAACAATATGATAGGCAGATTTGGGCCCAGGGGTCCCGCTCAAACTAAGGCACCAGCCAAGGACAATACAGGAGGTAAACTTTAAACCCCTTCCCAGATCTAGCCAATGGTCAGAATATTCTCCACAGTTGAGTGGAGAGTGTGATACGACTTTCTCACGTACTCTGGTGCCTCACATTTGACCATGTCCCCTGGAGGGGGAGACCTGGTGGCACTCAGAGGAAGGACAGCAAGTAGCCAAGAAGAGACTTGATACCCTATGAGAATATATAGGGGGACGTAATCCCCCTCAGGAACAGTCATAGGGGAGGGGAATAATGGGAAAATGGGGGGGGGAGGAATGGGAGGATACAAGGGATGGGATAAACATTGAGATGTAACAATAAAATTATAAAAAAAAAAGAGAGCATATATTATATGTGTCTTTCTGAGTCTGGGTAACTTCAATAAAGACGATGTTTTCTAGTTCCATCAATTTGCCCCCACATTTCATAATTTCCTTGGTTTTAATAGCTAAATAGTATTCCATTGGGTAAATGTGCCACAATTTCTGTATCCATTCTTTGGTTGAAGAACATCTAGGCTGTTTCCTTATTCTGGCTATTACAAATAAAGTTACTATGAACATAGTTGAACAAATGTCCTTGTAGTATTGTGAAGCATCTTTCCAGTATATGACAAGAAATGGTATAGTAGGATTTTGAGGTAGAGCTACTCCCAGTTCTCTGAGAAAGTGCCATATTGATTTCCAATGTGGTTGCACAAGTTTGCACTCCCACCAGCAGTGGAAGAGTGTTCTTTCTCCACATCCTCACCAGCATGTGCTGTCACTTGAGTTTATGATCTTAGCTATTGTGACAGGTGTAAGATAGAATTTCAGAGTCCTTTTGATTTGCATTTTTCTGATTACTAAGGGCACTGAACATTTTTAAAGTGCTCTTCAGTCATTCAGTATTCCGCTGTTGAAAATTCTGTTTAGCACTGTACCCCATTCTTAAGTTGGATTATTTGGTTTGCTGATTTTAGTTTCTGTAGTTTTTTTATATATTTTGGATATAAGTACCCTGTCAGCTATAGGGTTGGTGAAGAACTTTTCCCACTCTAGAGGCTGTGATTTTGTTCTGTTAACAGTGTGCTTTGTTTTACAGAAGCTCTTCAGTTGCATGAGGTCTCGGTTATTAATTGTTGATCTTAGACTCTGAGCTGGGGTTGTTCTGTTCAGAAAATTGTCTCTGATGCCAATGAGTTCAAGATTCTTCCCCGCATTTGCTTTAACAGATTTAGTGTGTGTTACAGACCATCTCAGTCAGGTATAGACCCTTGGGACCGGGAGTTCTTGAAGTGTTGGTGGACAAAGATAGGTGAGCGACAAACAGAGACAAACCCAGAGGTAGTATTTGAATCTGAGTGTATTTTGCAGGTAAGCAAGATAGATTTTTATACACATTTTTGAAACAGGGAGTATTTTTGTGGTTACATTTTTTTCATTCATGGAAATCAGTCAAGCAATCAGGCATACACAGTACAAAGTACAGGATGTAAAGTAATAATGTTGTCATCATTCTTTAGTCATCAATCCTAAGTCATTTGCATAGTATCAGTACACATGTGTCCTCTTTATTCAAGGTCAATGTTCTCTCATTATGCCAAACATCCGTGTGCCAAGATAGTTTTTTCTTAGTTCTTCTTTTTACCTCAGCATCCACTATCTGGGGCTTTCTTAAACACTTTATTTGTAAGTCATAATATAAATTATTAACTGATGATTAATTCTTAGCCATTTTCTCTCTCTTTTTAAATTAATTTTATTAATTTATTCATATTACATCTCGATTGTTAGCCCTTCTCCTGTTTCCTCCCATTCTTCCCTCCCTCCCACATCTCCCCTTCTCCCCTCCCCTATGTCTGTGATTGAGGGAGACCTCCTCCCCCTATATATGCTCTTAGAATATCAAGTCGCCATTTTCTCTTAACAAGTGGAGCAGAAGTTGGTGGTGAACTCTGAGCCTGAATGGTCCTTGGCTGCATCCCACATTAGAGAGTTTCACAGAAATGGTCATCATGTTTGAAAAGTTCTGATATGAGAGTATGTTAGGAAAAAAATAAAGACAGAATATGCCAACACAATTAATAAAAGGAAGGATGCAATCAGTTACTCCTGGCAGAAACATTAGACACATTCCAGGAGGCTCTCCCTGGGCAAGGGTTGTTACCTCAGGTTGTGCAGTAACATTTGTCACAGGGACTCCACTGGAGGGGTTGTGACAAGTGTGTCTGGTTTTATATTGAGGTCTTTAATCCATGTGGACTTCACTTTTGTGTAGGATGATAAATATGGATCTATATGCATTTTTCTACATGTAGACATCAAGTTAGACCAGTACCTTTTGTTGAAGATGCTATCTTTTTTCCATTGCACAGTTTTGGATTCTTCATCAAAAATTAAGTTTTTGTTGGTATGTGGATTTATTTCTGGGTCTTAAATTCAGTTCCATTGGTCAACCAGTCTATTTCTATGCCATTTTTATTACTGTTGCTTGAAATACAGCTTGAGATCAGGGATTGGTATTCCTCTGGAAGATCTTTTATTGTACAGAGTGGTTTTAGCTATTCTGTTTTTTGTTTGTTTGTTTGTTTTTGCATATGAAGTTGAGAATTGACCTTTTAAGGTCTGTAAAAAGTTGTGTAGATATTTTGATAAAGATGGCTTTGAATCTGTAGATTGTTTTTAGTAATGTGGCCATTTTTATAGTGCTGATCCTTCCAATCCATGAGCACGTGAGATACTTCCATCTTCCGATGCCTTCTTCACTTTTTTTCCTCAGAGACATGAACATTTTTTGGTCAAGTTTTTCACCTGATGGTTAGAGTTGCACCAAGATACTTTATATAATTTCTGGCTTTTGTGAAGGGGGTGGTTTCCCATATTACTTTCCCATTCCATTTGTCTTTTGTATACAGGAGTGCTACTGATTTTTAAAATTAACCTGTTGGGGGATGGTCTGATGTATTTTGATGCTAATTACTGCATGCTGTCAGACCCACCTTTTGCTTAATAAAAAGCCTTCCTACCTGGGCAGGGAAAAGGAGATAGGTGGGGGGCTAGGAGAGAGAGGAATTATAGGAAGAAGAGAGACTGCCACCAGGAGAAAGGAGAGAGACCTGAAGAGAAGAGAGGAAGGCTGACATGGGTTAGATGGAGAAGCACATGGCTGGCATGGATGGAGAATTGAGCCCATATGAAGAACATGAACAAGTATTTTGGATCATGCATGGGAGGGAGCTTGATAGAAATTATTAAAAGCAGATGGCATAGGATTGAAGCAGGGATCCCATGCCTGAGGCTCGACTATGGAAGGTAGTTTAGAAGACTGATATCTGCCCCGCTCCAGGTTAACTGAGGCTATTTTCAAACATAACAGTGTCTGTGTCTTGATTGATTGGTAGCCAGGCCTACAGATAATAATACATGTAATTTGAAAACAATATTAACCTTGTATCTAGACACATTGTTGAATGTCTTTGTCAGCTGTAGGAGGTCTCAAGTGAAATTTTGGGGGTTACTTATGTATACTATCTTAATACCAGCAAATAGTGAGACTTTGCCCCCTTCCTTTCTGATTTACAACTCCTTCATCTCCTTTTGTTGTCTTCTTGCTCTAGTTAGCACTTCAAGTACTAAAGAGATATGTGAACAGCCTGGTCAAGTCTCTGATTTTCATGAAATTTCCTTGAGATTCTCGCCATTTAATTTTATGTTAGCTATAATATTGCTATATATGGCCTTGATTATGTTTATGTATGTACCTTATATCCCTGATCTCTCCAAGACTTTTAACATGAATGGGTGTTGGATTTTGTCAAATGCTTTTTTGACGTCTAATATGGTGATCATGTTTTTTTCCTTTCTTTTTTTTTATATGGTGATTTACTGTGATGGATTTCCATATATTAAACCACCCCTGCATCCCTGGAATGAAGTTTACTTGTTCATGGTGAATGATATTTTTGATGTGTTGTTGGATTAGGTTTGCAAATATTTCATTGAATTTTGTTTTTCATCATTCTTCTGAAATTTTCTTTGCTGGGTGTTTGTGTGACTTAAGTATCAAGGTGACTGTGACCTCATAGAATGAGTTTGATAATGTTCCTCTCATTTCTATTTTGTGGAATAATTTGGATATTACTGGCTTTAGCTCTTCTTTGAATGTCTGGCGGAATTCTGGGCTGAAACCATCTTGCCTTGGGCTTTTTTGGTTGAGAGACTTTTGATGAGTGCTTCTATTTCTATACGGTCTATAGGACTATTTAATTTGTTTAGCTGATCTTGATTCAACTTTTGTAAGTGGCATATTTCAAGATAATTGTCCATTTATTTAGATTTTTAAATATTGTGGTATACAGGTTTTATAAGCAAGATTTAATGATTCTTTGGGTTTCCTCGGTGTCTGTGGTTATCTCTCCCTTTGCATTTCTGATTTCGTTTATTTGGTTAGCATCTCTCTGCCTTCCAGCTAGTTTGGCTAAGGAACAGCCAGACCTAAATGGGATTCCTCCATCAAATGCTTGCCTCAGGACTCATGGAATCCTACATTAGTGGAAGGACAAGGAGTCTAAGAAGCATAAAGAATAGAGAACACCAAGAAAACAAACCTCTAAATCAGTATAACTGACAAATATATAAATTCATAATGAATAAAACTAGAATTCACGGAGCATACAATTGTTTACTACATGTGTGGTCCTAGGAATGAGTTGAGCAGTAGAAACAAGAAACCATCCCTAAAATAAAAGTAAGCTCCAATTGATTAACCACTTGCAAATGAAAGTTTAGTTCACTCTAAGGACTCTGAATTGGGGGTAAATTACTATTAAGGGTGGGCCTAATATAGAAGATGCTCAACTGAAAATAAACTCCATGGAAACTAGGGAGGTAATTTGTCTGTTGGTGACATATTAGCATTCCTTCTTTTTTTCAAAATTGCTTTATTATTTTATTAATTTTAATTTCATTCCATTTTATATAGGTTCTTCTTTCCTATGTGTCCTCTAAATATATATTTTGGCTTCCAGTTTAGTGTTTTTATGAGATTCTTGAATGTATAAATGAATTGGTCTCTATCTTTATAACATCTCCTGAGCTCATTTTACCATTTTCCTTTGTATGATGCTGCCGCATCAGATTTTCTTTTCTTTTATTATTTTTTATCTATGATATAATTCATAAGAGAGAACCTAGTGTTACCATTCTGGTAAGTTGAAATATTACAATGACTTCTATTGATAAAACAGTAATAGTTTACATAATCTCTTAATTCTTGTTAGATGAGTTATTTAAAATAGATAGCAATTAGCATAGGGTTGCTTTCTAATGAATTATTGTGCAGAGAATAAAAGACTGCTTAGGTCACAGTTGTAAACAGGTGGGACACATGTATCATACCACTCTCATAGAAACTTTTCAATCTTCTCTGAAGAGTGAGTGTTAAGATTATATAAGGCAGATGAAGTTGGTAATATCAAGGAAACAAAATTTTCTGGACATAACTAGGGATCTGCACATGTAAAAGTTCAGTTGTGACATCTTAAACAAGAAATATGCAAGCCCAAGCTTAACACCAGTTTAGAATAGACTGGAGAAAGCGGGCCAAATCACATAACCTTTTGTTATCACCTCATACCATAGATTTGAAATCCCAGATGTGTAATTGGTTCCCTTTACACAGATATATCTGTGTAAGACCATACATGCTTTGTCTGGTTGGCTTCGCGTTATCTTATTGATCTTCTCTAACTTCTTTAGTCTTGATTGGATCAGTGAACTGCTCCACCAATAATTCCCAATAAGACTTCACATCTCAGCGTCTCTGCGTGTAAATCAGAGAATATATTACACTATTATACATGATTCGATGTGTTTTATATGGGAAATAGCATTTTAAATGAATAAATACTTGTGTCCAGAGTTATGTTTATATGTATGAGAAATGCTTTCTTACATCTCAGCTTCTCAGACTCCCTAGGCTCACTTACCCATCATTCTTCCATAGACCTCTTCAGACCACATGGGCCTTTTCTCCTTTTTGTGGCCAGGATTTCCACTTGGTTTCTTTCTTCAACCTAGAATTTTGCCCTCAACTGCTGGTAGTAGGCTTCTTTCTTCCTCTCAGTTTTCCGTGTTTCATATTATTCTTGAAGCTACTGCGATTGCCCCAATAGAATTAGGGCTAGTAGTGCAAGATATGAGATATACCTCAAAAGTGTCTGACTACATCAAATCACTTAATTTCTACAATTTGAAGATCCTGGAACACCTCAGATGCCTCTATGTAATCATTTACCTCTATGTAACTATACCAAATAAAATATGTCACCATTATTAATTAAATATTACATAACCCACTTTCTTTCTTAACCTAAAGCCATCTAATTTTGCCTCCTCTATCACTCTGTCTGGGCCTGACTCTCATGTCATTGTTATTGGAACTATAACTACTGAAGGTTTATTCATTTATTTCCCCAGCTATTGCTGTGCTGTGTATTTGTATCAAAGTATTTTCTAAGGAGTATCTCACTGATAGATCACATGTCTATATGGACAAGAAACTTTAACTCACAAAAAATAAATACTTACCAGAATCTTGATGCATCTGATTTTTAAATTTGGCTTATTTTAATAAAGATATGTTTCCTGTGATAAGCTGCAAGCATAAGTACAATTTTCTATGTTTCTGACTTATTCTATTGAATTACTGAAACTCAGTAGAGATCTGGGAGCTGTGAGATGCAACTGGGAAAAAATGGTATCTTTCTTCAGACTCTAGCTCACTAATTCTCTGTTACCATCAAAATTTCAACTTGGAGTTGTTTATTAGGCACATGGTGCATCATAAAATGTTAGAATTTAATTTTATTAATTTCTAAGCAGTGTTCATTATTTTCCTCATGAAAAACAGCTATAGTTTTCTTGTGCTTCTATTACATAGCTTTAGGTTAAGAAAGAAGAGGTGGGCTATGTGATATTTAATGAATACTGGTGACATATTTTATGTGGAATAGTTACATATGCACATTTTTATAATAGGACTGTGTTCAAACTTCTTGGCATTGCTGAGTTGATATTTGCCCTAAGTCCTAGCATGGTAAATACCACCCTTTCTAGCTCATTTTCATCTACTTATACAAAGAAGTGAAGAGTTTCCAGTACAAAATTATGGTGTCATGTTTTTCTTTTACTGATACTTCATTAAACATCCATGAGTTCCAGACTGACTTTGCTTTGGTAAGTGCTCTAAAATGGGACAGCTGTGGAATCTAAAAACGGATGGTTTACTTTGTGTAGAAGAATTCAAAGAAGGCTGGAGTCCAATGAGACACTGAGATTTCTTTGTAACACTCTCAGAAATCAAATTCTGATCTTCCCAGTACCTTTCCTCCCAGTTGGCCTTCAGGGATAATGAAATCCTAGCAGGCTCGCCAGACATGTTTTGTTTTGAGACACTCACAAGAAACAAGAAGTGAGCTTTGGTGATTATCAATAGAAAAAATTCTCACAAAAGTACTTTGATCCCAAAGCAAGAGCTGTCATTGTCATCGTAAGTGAGATGAAAATTACAGTTCTGATGGTGAAGTCACATAGCCATGAAGCTTTATTTTTGGAATAATCTCCCTCACTCTCCCACAGTGCTGTTTGTCATGACAAGATCTGCATACTGAGCTGAAGGTTCTTCTGAAGAAAGAGGTGAGGTATGCAGTTTTACTGAGTCTGTGAAGGAGAGCAAAGAAGGTAAGCCTGGCAAGTGATCAAGCTTGGAGAAAATTCTTGGGTATAAACACACACACACACACACACAAAATTTCATTTAAGGTAATAGAAAATTTTCTGGGCTGTAAGCAAGTTTGCTAAAGAGAACAGTATTTCTAACATGGTGCTGATGCATGATATTCAAAGCAATGTGTAATAAAACCTTGTCTGATACAAGCTATCGGTGAACCACCCAAGTGATATATTGAATCTGACTAAAGATGTGATCACTGAACTATGTTCACAGCACATATTTAATTTTTTGATTAACTTTATACAATGCTTAAGGTACATGCATCAGTACAAGCCTTTAATTCCAAATTGCTCATAATCTAACTGCTTTTGTTTGTATATGTGTGTTTGTGTGCAATTGCGGTGTGATTTCAGTTGTCGTTGTATTTGATTGTTGTGCTTGTAGATTCAGCCAACAGCCTCAGCTGGTTTTCTTTTTTTTTTTTTTTTTAAATTTTTTATTAATTTATTCTTGTTACATCTCAATGTTTATCCCATCCCTTGTATCCTCCCATTCCTCACCACCCCCCATTTTCCCATTATTCCCCTCCCCTATGACTGTTCCTGAGGGGGATTACGTCCCCCTATATATTCTCATAGGGTATCAAGTCTCTTCTTGGCTACTTGCTGTGTGCATTTTGGGCCCAAAATCCCTAGCTGAGCTTGGCAGACGGTTCAGGCCCTGAGAATCTAGCTGAGTTCTGCCCGTGGTTCGGTCCCAGTGCTCCTGGCTGGACTTGGCAGGGAACACAGAAGGCTGTGGATACCTTGGCCTGACCCAACGCTCATTCAGAGACCCAGAACAATTGCAGGATCCACAGCAGAGGGGGGCTGAGGATCACTGGTGGTGAGAGACCAGAACAACAGGGCTAACCTCCCAACATCCACACCAGTGAAGCTTTGAGCTCGCAGCCTAGGGAAATCGTGAGAAAACAAGTGAATCTATCGTCAGACACCCTCCATTCAACTCTGGTTTTCTATAGATAAGTTTGGTCTTGTTTCTTTTGAAGACAGGGTCCTCCACTGGCCTAGAATTTTAAACTACACTAGTGGATCGCAAAATAACATTTTATGTCTGTCTCTCTTGTGCTTAAATAAAAAGCAGATGACTTTAGCATGTCTATTATCTACTATTCTTATTTAACTCATGTTTAGGTAGTTGGAGAGGCTTTAGGAATATACCTTTGAATGTTTCTAGGAGAGACAGTGTCACAGTAAATTCCCCTTTTCTCTAGCTCTTACAATCTTCCACAAATTCAGAAAGCTCTGTGAACCTTATGTGAAAGCAGTGAATTGGAGATGAGCCAATTAGAACAGCACTACAACTTTACATTTCAATTTGCTGTGGTTTTATATAACATACATACATACATACATACATACATACATACATACATGTAGCATTCTACTGGCTGTGCATGATGTACTTATGTATTGAGGAATAGAAACACACACATATACATATATACATATTGCTACACATCTATATACACAAATACATATATACATATATGTGTGTACATACATATTGTGGGATGTGTATGTGTGTGTGTGTGTGAGTGTGTGTGTGTGTGTGTGTGTGTGTAGTAATAAGTTGTGAAAGTAGACCATGGATTTTAAAGTGAGCAATGCAGGGCATATGACAGGCTTTGGAGGGAGTAATAGCAAGAGAAAAAGATGTAATTATGTTATCATTACAAAAAGTAAAATAATCCTTTTTAATTTATTCAAATTTATATTCTGATTATAGCCCCCACCCTTCTCTCCCAGAATCCCTCTTTCCCTATCCCCCCTCTTCTATTCCTCAGCAAAAGACACCCCTCCCACCAACCCATCCCAGCACATGAAGTTGCATCAGGACTGTGTGCAACCTTTTCCCCCATGATGTGGCTAGGCAGCCCTGCCAAGGGGAAGTGATTGAAAAGCAGGCAACAGAGTCCATCTCAGAGACAACTGCTGCTCCCCTTACGAGGGGACCCACATGAAAACTGAGGTTCCCATGGGCTACATCTCTGTAGGGGGCTTAAGTCCAGTCCATGCATGATTCTTGATTGGTACACCAGTCTCTGCAAGCCCCTGGGCCCTGGTTCATTGGCTTTGCTGGTCTTCTGGATCTCCCACCCATTCTGAGTTCTATCCTTCCTCTGTCTCTTCCACACAACTCCCTTTGCTCCACCCAATATTTGGCTATGAGTCTCAGCATGTCTTTCTATCTGTTTTTTTTTTTTAAGAGTATATAAAAACCCATTATTCTAAAGTTATTTGACATGTTAGTTTGTGTTAGAGATGATCATGGATTTTGAACAAGACTCATAAAAATATTAAGTATTCATTTGAGACATGCTCACCATGTTGTCTACCATGAAATCATATAAGTATTTTGATGCAAAAATAAAAATTGGGATTTTGTTGCCTTAAAAAATTCAACTTAGAGAAGAATGGACTAAGAAACTGTGGTACATTTACATGATGGAATACTACTCAGCTATTAAAAACAAGGAATTTCTGAAATTTGTGGACAAATGGATTGATCTAGATATTATCATAATGAGTGAGTTCACCCAGAAGCAAAAAGAGACAAACTGTATATACTGACTTATATCAAAACACTAGTCCAAGGGATAGGTACCATGAAAAACTTTACTTACCAAGAAAGTGGGTCAGAGGAGAGGACATCCTATTGAGACTTTAGGTGAGAGTAGCATGGAAGAATGGGGAAATAGTAGGATCCACAGGGTCCTGGAAACCTACAAGAAGAACTTAATGACAGGCAGATCTGGGTCCTGGGGTCCTCCTCAAACTAAGGCACCAGCCAAGGAGAATATAGGCAGTAAGCTTCGAACCCCTACCAAGACCTAGCCGATGAACAGGATACTCTCCACCGTTGAGTGGAGAGTGAGATCTGACTCTCACATGAACTCTGGTGCCCCTTTTCTGACCATGTCCCCTGGATGGGGAGACCTGGTGGCACTTAGAGGAAGGATAGCAAGTTACCAAGAAGAGACCCGATATTCTAAGAGCATATATGGGGGAGGAGGTTTCCCTCAATCACAGACATAGGGGAGGGGAGAAGGGGGGACGTGGGAGGGAGGGAAGAATGGGAAGAAACAGGGGAAGGGCTAACAATCGAGATGTATTATGAATAAATTAATAAAAAATTCAACTTAGACATTGGCAATTTCTGTTAACTTAGACTGTATAATGAACACTATAGTTTATATGAGGCTTGTGGTTTATGAAGCAGTGGAAATCAATTACATATTAGTTGAGTATTTCAAAATGTGGCTGGCATAGTATTATTAAACACAAAATTATGTGACTGTGAAGAAGCCAGGACATGTTCCCATTTCTCAAGCCACCAAATTGTCCCAAGCTACCTTTTAAATTAAGGCAATCATCTAGAAAATCTTCTCTTAGTCTTTTTCTTGGTCATGAAAAGACCATCATTGTCCATATCAAACATTTACAGAAATTATAGAAGATGTCAAATGAAATAGGTTATGCAGGGATTATGGTCACTTATCTTAATTCTTCCATTAAATTGTAGGAAGGCTTTTAACACAGTGAATCCTTAAGCAAGTACTAATTACTGAGAATATTTGATTGTTTTAATGAATATGGCCACATTATGTGATCCTATAAAAATTCCTATGGCTCTGAAAACAAATGGCAGTCATTGTAGATTGGCAGAGTAACTGAGATATTGGGAAGTATGAGAAGTCCAAGTTGTTCAGCGTAAAGAAGAAATCAAATGTATTCTCTATTCCCATCACTTTGTCTTTCTCTTCACTGAATAAGATTTAAGGGCCTTGTGCTCAATTCTTAAGCATTGGTTGCATTCTACTTCCTAATTCCCGATTTCATGGGATCGCCAATATTGTGGAAGTTCTTGGGTTTCAGAGTTTTTCAGTGACTATAACTGATATTTCTATTCTAACAGAGCTTCCACGGTAGAATTTTCTGCAACATGCTCTGGATCACATGTCCAACCATATCAGCCAGCCAAGTGCGTGGACTTTAAGAAGTTCCTATGCATACTTTATTTTGAATACCCTTCTGCAACATGCTGAGTATTCTAAAAAATATCCTTCCTGCACGACTTAATTATCTGAAGTACCACCCAAACATTGTAAAGTGTAACAAAGGTTCAGGACTCTGTTCAAATGAGCATCAATAATGAGCTCACCGTATGCATGACATGTATCCATGAGTCTAATCCTTGGATAATGATCTGGTTCTGTGGTTCTTTTTGTTCATCCTATAGAGAACCTCTACATATTATCCATCATTTCTAAGCAATACATCCAACAACTCAGGTTCTGGCTGTTGGATTTGTTTAATATGTTGTACAAAAGCTCACTAGAAATCACAAGTGAAACTCACCTTTTTGTATAGCCCACCCATTATAAAAGTAAAGGCTGCCTGGATGTGGCAATTCCATTGGCTGAGGTAGTAGGATTGTAGAATATTCTAGGTCAGCTCCTGCTTATATTTAGAGTGAGATCCCCTCTACACTCCTCCACCTCACAAAACAAAAATAGGATATTTACAACTGCATTTGTCATCAGTCTATGGTATTAAGTCAATGATTTATATTGTGGTCTTATAGTTGGAATATTAATATGGAGGTATAGATTCATATCTGTCAACATTTAAGAAACTTTATCAACATCATCCTGTGTTATTCATTACATCAATGCAAACATTATGTAAGAACTCAAGTTTTTCTGGGTGTTTTTGGATGAATTCTATTTTTGTGAATATGTTAATCTTTCATTTACATTGTGGTAAAGGCCATAATTCCGTTTTACCTGTAGCACTATATTTCTAACACACATGTATGGAGAAGATACAATTTGTAGAAAATACTACCTTTATATACATGTGAACTCTGGCTTTGAAGACATCAGCACAAGAGTGAGATTTTGACAGATAAATTTATATCAATTTTTGTTAAATGCTTTCAGTGACGAAATCTTATCAGTTCATAAGATGCCTATCTTTTCATTATACTGAAAGAACCGATGTGCCTTATGATCTTGCCTTTATATTTATACTACTTTATGATAATTACAAAATATTGACTCTAATAATAAGATTACTAATACTTTACTGTTTACACATTGAAGGTTTGTTTTCTTGAACACAACCTTTTATTGGTTTAATTCACTATTTTCATTCTATCATAACTAAGTAAGTTTTCAAAAAATAGAATATATTCTCTGTGGCTCCTTCCCACACTATGACTACAGCTAAGCAAACTTGAATAAGTTAATATTGTGAGATATTTGTGGAAATTGATGTGAAAAGCTAGCACTTAGTGCAACATTTTCAAATTTTTCACTTAAATCTTATGGTTAGTTTCTTTTGCCATCTTTAGTGAACATTTCCAGGAAGAATACATATTCACATTGTTGTATAATATGTATATTTTTAAAAATAACTTAAGGACTGCATGAATATTTTTCATGCTGAAGTTGGTAATTTAAATTTTCCTGTCTCCCTACAAAAATCTGGTGATTTTGGACTGTAACAATGAACATATTTCCATTTGAACTCACAAGCTATTGCTTCTCGGAAGGTAGACTATGCTTAGTCTTAAAGGTAATATTTCTACATAGTAGAAGCAGGAATTTTTTTCCATAAATATAAGCACTTATTGGCTTCTATAGTTTCACTAAAAGTTTTGTTTGTTTGTTTCATTTGTGTTTTTTGTTTTGTTTTGAGATAGACTTTCTCTGTGTAAAACCACTGGCTGACATGGAAGTTGCTTTGTAGACCAGAATGGGCTCAAACTCACAGAAATCTGCCTGTCTTTGCCTCTGGAATGCTTGGATTAAAGGCATGAGCAACATGCTTAGCTCACTGAAAGTTATTAATGATGACAGACTCATTCTTTTAAAACCCAATCTTGCTATGCTGCAGACTTTATCTTTGCAATCCTGAGATCAACTGATTCCCTCTCTCTAGAAATGTTCAGTGAAAGATTTGACTCTGAGATGTATTTGTTTTAATAATTTAAAAGAAAAATTGCTGAATGACAAAATGGAATCCAGGAACTTGGCAATAGGGATAGTCCTTTCACTTCAGAGTGCACTAGGAATTCTGGGAAACTTATCTCTTCTTTTCCATTATCTACGTCTTTACTACAATGAAGGCACGTTAAAGACCATAGACTTCATCCTTATGCACGTGTTCAAAGCCAACTCTTTGATCATCTTCTCCAAAGGAATGCTACATATAATGGGAGCTTTTGAGTGGAGTCAGTTCTTTAATGATATTGCGTGCAAACTTATTTTATATATTCTCAGACTTGGCAGGAGTATGTCTATCAATACCACCTGTGTCTTGAGTGTTTTCCAGGCTATCGCCATCAGCCCCAGGAACTCCTATTGGAAAAATATCATAGTCAGAACTCCAAGTTTTATGGGTTATTTAATCTCCTTCTGCTGGATTCTACACATTATGATGAATATAATTTTCCCAGTATATCCCTACACCACGAGGCATAACCAAACCTTTACACAAACAAGAAATTCTGATTTTTGTTCCTCCTTTCTAGGTCGTGATAATATAGCAGAATTACTGTATATGGCATTTTGGGTCTTACCTGAAGTCTTACTTTCTGTGCTTCTGGTCATCTCCAGCAGCTTCATGATTGTCATGCTGTATAGACACAAGAAGCGTGTTCAACACATTCATAGCTCTCATTCCCTCCCTAGAACCTCCCCTGAGTCTAGAGCCACCCAGAATATTCTAGTTCTTGTGTGCTTATTTCTGTCTTTTTATACCCTCTCTTCTGTCTTACAAGGCTGCATTGCTCTTTCACATAATCCTAGTTGGTGGCTAGTGAATGCCACAGCTATCATTTCTATGTGTTTTCCTACTTTGGGCCCCTTTCTCATGATCCATAATATCACTGTTTTCAGATTCTGTTTAAGGAATATAAAAGTACTATAATCTTGTAATAATTATGTAAAGTGTATTTGTTTAATAAATTAGCTTCTAAGAATTTAGTCACTAGTTTCCTTCAAAATATCAGAGAAATAATTTCTTTTTAAATTTTTAATTTTATTAATTTATTTAGATTACAACTCAGTTGTTATCCCATCACTTGTATCCTCCCGTTCCTCCCTTCCTCCCGCTTTCACCCTGCTCCCCTCGGACCTTCTCTCCCACTATATGGTCATAGGCTATCAAGTCTCATGTAATATTTTCAGGGGAGATGATTTTAATAGTTTGATAATTTCACTGATTAATAGTAGTATATTCTCCTTTATAGAGTATTGTCTAGCTACCCACAGGTTCTCAACTACACTCACTGTCCTTGTTATAGACTCCTATTCATTGAGTGTTCCTTTAGGCATATCACAATAAGGTTGGTTATTTCTGACATATTTGAGGCACAGCTGCTTAAGTGGGCCTATCTTGTCAGCCAATTACTTTGCAGTTTTCAGGGTTCATGGCTGGGTGATCTGTATTAAATTTTTATTCCTGTTGAGAGCTTAGCACCTTCTAACACTATGAAAGCTAACCAGAACATGTAAATCTTACAAATCAGTATGGGTTTGATTTCTTCATGTTTTGTGACTCAAGGAGTCTGCGGTTACACATATGTTCTCACGGTTATTTGTGACAGCATGCATAAAAGCTGTTCAAGCTGAAATCAAATAACATCTTTGCGCTGGGTATGGGGAGGAGATAGGCATGAAGTTGCAGCCCTACATGATGTACTGTTGGCATTTTATAGCATCTGGGAAAAGGAGAGGGTTAATCTGCTTTAACAGTGTGACTTCAGATAGGCTGAGCATATTCAGTGGCCACAACACAACCAAGAGAATTTGGGAAATTCAAATTGAACTTTGTAAGGCTAAAAATAAAATAACTTGAAGTTTTGAAGTAGAGAGTGGAGGTAGTTTTGAGATAATATGGGAGAGAAAAGTTAAATATGATGAAGACACATTGTATAAAATGCTCCATAAGTTGATTAAAAATGCAAAAATAATGTGTGAGGCCACTTTTATTTCTAATGTAAACTTTTATGTGTGTTTGGGTTTTTACTTGGTACCTACAGAAGCTAAAAAGAGGTAAAAGTATCATGTGGTTGTACTCTGAATAAACAAGCAATAACTTGTTAACAGAAATTTAAAGTAGCATTCCCTGAGGTTGGGCCTCAGTTCCTTAAAGGGACAAACAGACAAGATGGCCAAGAAGATAAGAGTGAGGGTACTGATGTCCGTGAAGATAATAAATGCAGGTAATACATCCAAATGAAGAGATATGTCCCCATACATACTGTGTGTAGAAATTGTATACAGAAACAGAAACAAATTCCAGGGAAACAGCTCTCTCTAGAAGTATTGATGGAGAAAAAAAGCATTATTAAATATTGTTACAAAACTTTATATTGAAAGATTTTTCAAGTTAAGCAGCCTTAGTTTTTAATTTTTTTAAAGGCAATTTACTGATTAATATGAGCTTTTCTCAGAGATTGCTTTGAATCATGGTGGTCTGAGGAACTGGAGATCAAAAAGTCCTGTGGGATATAGACGGGACAATCATCAAGCCATTCTGGATGCTCTGAGCACTTCACAAGGACTTAATGAATCTTAACATCAAATTAAAAGGATAGTGCTATCATGTCTGATGGTGAAGTCACAACTCATGGAACCTTCTTCTTCAAATCTTCAGCCAAAGACCCCAATGAGCCTCGTGTGCATCCCCTGATATGCTATCTTTTTTGCTGCTTTGGCCTCATCATGTCTGTCCTCTACATGCTGTGAGACAAAGAGTAGCATCTCAACTTGTCTTTTCAATCAGCACTCTTGATGACAAATAGGAAATTGTACCCATTGAAAGTTTGCAATCAGTTTCTATATGAAATTTATGACTGAGCTACCAAAAAAAAAAAAAAAAAAAAAAAAAAGATTGGGAGCCATGAACATGCCTGTCTGTAGGTGCTGGAATTACAAGAAGTATATTGCAGTTAATATTTTTATGCTAATGTAAGATGAGACTTCATTATTTCTTTTATTAATTTAAAAATATACCCTTCAATGTTTATGGTTCTCACTATGTTGTGTAGAATTAGTCTCAATAAAGGTTCAGCACTAATAATGTATTCCTACTTGTGCTGTTCTTTATGAATTTGACAGACTGAGTACACTGCCTGTATATAACACAATTAAGTGGATATTCCAAATACACTGCTAGCCACAGCTGACACTGAAAAAGACAACAAAAATCTAAGTCGTGATCCCAGAACACTGGAAGATCTCAATATAGCTGACAAGAGTTAAGAGTCAAATTCTCACAGTCCTGCCGAGGGATAATCTGTATCTCCCAGGCAGATCGTAGCTACAAATGCTTCAAGAACTTCTATAAACGGTGGCATCAGTTTTGAACCATGGATTGAAACAATGGTTGCATGGGGAGACTTTTATTCAAGCCACAGTAGTAAAAGCAAGTGGGATAAGATGAGTTAACAGGGAGTGAAGACAATGAGGTGAGAAAAATAAAGAAATTTGAGGAAAAGCAAAGCCTGAGTATGAGTGAGTTACTTTTCCTTGCTATGCTCATATATGCTGATGAAGCCAACTTATGAAAGGTATTACTTACCTACGATAGTAGTTTCTGAAGGAACATACATAAAGGAAGGAGTGGATAATGGAGGGGAATCCTGAGAACAGATGACCAGAGCAAGAGGTCAAGAAAACTCACACATTCTACATTGCACTCATACCTCCATCTTCACAACTTTGCCCAATGGCTTCTCGTAGCCTCCTTATCCTAATTGTCTTTAAAAAAAAAAATGTAAGAAGGCTCAATGAACCACTTGCTCTTGCATTTGTCATGCCCTCAAAGATAGTACAGTATGAAAGACAAAGCCAAGTCAGACTCCCAGCTTGGGATGGACTCTTGCTATCTTAAAGTTTGATACTCACTTGTTTGATACACATTTGAAGCATACTTGGAATTTTGAAGAAATTGCTTCCCAGATCCAATCAACTCCTCAATTTTTCTCCTTTTGCACTTTGAATCTAAGCTGGGTAGCCTTGATCTAACTGCAAACTTTTCATAATAGCAGTAAGAATGCCACTGGTATTAGTGCCACTAATCCTATCAATTACAGCTTCTCTTTTAGCCTCTCCTGTGTTCTTTTTCTCTCCAAACCATATATTTTGTATTTCTTTCTGCCCTACCTGCTGTTTTTCACTGTAGACCTGCATAAAGATTATCTGTAATTATGATTCAATTGCCTCAGTGTTGTCCTGTCTTTAAATTTCATGGGCCTAACAAATCAACCCATCACTCAAGTTCTGTTTCCTGTCAATTCTCAGGATGTAGAACTAATAAACCATATTGTTTTTCAAATATCACCAAAAAAGCCTTTTAATGCAGTTTCTGTTAAAGTCTCTGAGTCCTACTGAAACCACTTGAGCTGTTGTTTAAAGTCCACTTTTTTTTTCATCTCTACAGCTTTTAAGGTTGCAAGTAGAGTACCACATTGTGTTTTACTTATGACACTCAAATGCTCTTCAAATCCAAAGTTGTTCTACATTTCTACAAAAAAACCAACATGGCAAGAGGCTTCACAGCAACATCCCACTATCTGGTACTGGTTTACATATCAGTCACTTTTCTAGGGTTATGGTAAGACATCCTGGTGGGGGGAGAGAGTAGCAAGTGGCAGACATGGCACAGGGAGCAAGAACAGAGTAATCACACTTTCAAAAGCAACAGGAAGCAGAACTGAAAGTTTGCAAAGCTTTTAATATCAAGGCTCATTTAAGTGAAAAGTGTTTTCTGCCTAAAGGCTACCCCATCCAATCCTGCTAAAAGAGCATAAACTACAAGACCTAGTGTTGAAATTCCTGAGGCGATGGGGGCCATTCCTTACCCAAAACAACAAACATATTTCCTATCTAATAAACCTTGGCCATAAGCATAATAGTTTTATAGGTTTATATTGTATTATTATTATTATTATTATTATTATTATTACTATATTATTGTTTTGGTTTTTGGACAGGATTTCTATGTGTAGCCACGGCTGTCTTGGACTCACTTTGTAGACCAGGCTGGCCTAGAACTCACAGACATCAACTTTCATCTGTCTCCCTGAGTGCTGGGATTACAGGTATGTGCCACTGCTCTTGGCAGTTTGTACATCTTTATTGAAGTGAATTACTGAAATTCAGAGAGTTCTACAACTGAAGGCTTACAGGTTGGTCAGAAATAATGATATCTGCTGCACACCATATAGCTCCTACAGTCCTCAATGACAGATGCTTCCTTGGAAGACAGCAAATAGCAAGCTTCTACGTTTTCTGTAGCTTCCTAATGCAAAAGAGTAATCTTTCGCCTTTTCATCAGCAAAAATAATTGTAGACTATTAATGTTATTTTTATATAACTGTGTTAGTTTCTCTTACTTTCTTTACCCGACTAACACAAAAACAATTGAGACTCTTTTCTATTTGTTTATAAGGCTGTACAACACAATCTTGAACAGTTTAAGTCTGTTATTAACCCTCTATTTTATCCTGACTCCATCTTTGCCCAAATACTCAAGTTATTTGCTTTTTAGTTTTTTCTTTGCTCCAGCTGAATCTTCTTCATCCCTTCTGCTCCTCTGCTTGTAGCTGAATCCACTACTCTTCTTCTAACTCTTCTTCCCTTCTCTGGTAGGAAGTCCAGGCCTATTCTCTCCCCTGCTCAGCAATTGTCTATAAGCTGCGTTATTGGCATATTAGGGGACAATCAGGGATCAGGATTTGTACAACATTGAGACAGGAGATTCCCAGAACAAGGTATGCAACAATATATGGGGATACAGAAATTAGCATTGGAATTACCCAAAAACGTTACTCCTTCTTTTAGTCTAAAAGCTCTATCTCTTACAATAACAAACTATAAGCAATAGAAGAATTATGAAAATTATAGGTAAGACATTCGTGTGTTTTGGCATCCTTGGATAAAGTAATTTACTATCTATGAATTTATCATTCTAAACAAGTTGAGTTTAACTGTGAGACTATAACTATCTAGTCTTCAACTGCATCAGAGACTTGAGAAGGAATAAATCTTATGTAAATATGTAGAAAGTACAAGCAAGCAGCTTCCAATTGTATAGAAACGAAATAGCAGAGATATTTGGCTACATGGACAGTCCCGAAAAATTTCTCCATAACATTGAAACATCCTTTTCAGCCTTGTGGCTCCGAATATTTGACAGACTTTTTTGAGAAACAGGAATTAAAAGGAACTTGCATACCTTGTCCTTAAAATGTTTGGCAGTCAACTCTTCCACATCCGTTTTGTCCAGTTTTGGGCATTATTCTGTCTATAATTGACATAAGGACATTTTCTCACCTAGTGGATTAGCTTGGTATATATGAAGCCTTTGGTGCTTTTTGAAGAACTAGGGATGCTGCCAGGAGCATAACTGCCTCATTGTCAAAAGGGCTTAAGTTAATAAATCTTTAAATGCCATATTATGTGGGTCTCTGAGGTTTTTGAAGACATCTACTTTATCTGAATTGATTCTTTCTAGCTATTTTTTCCTGTAAATCTAGGAAACATATTTCTGTAATTAACTAAACTAGTATCTAACATGACCATAAGTTTGATTTTCTGACTAATATGTTGTAGGCTGAATTTTCTTATCAATTATATTTTATTATGAACTTATTAAACTTATTAACTTATTAACCTCCCTAACAATCCGACTAACCCAAACAATCAGAAAAGGCCATTAAAGAACACTATAATGAAACCTTAAGGATGTCAGTTCTTAGGAATGATTCTCCTGGTGTAGTCAGCAGGATTTCAGCAGAGCAGCAATTCAACCAAAGTTGCTGCTGGAACCTAGGTCAGCAGCTGGAACCTCAAGCCTCATCTGGAGTCCAAAGTCTTGAAGCTTTCCCTAGAGCAGTTCTTTTTAGGAGTCTCTTGAAGTGGAGGAATGAACAGCCTAAAACCAAGTACCAAGATCCCAATGATGTAGTTCGACTTCTAAGTGGAAAAACTTCCTGCTTTCTCACATCTAAGTGCCCTCTTCTCCATCCCACACTTGGGATCAAAACAGAAACAGGTTTATCTCCCCTTCAATATGAACATCTTAATATCTGAAACAGTTGGTAATAACAACTTTCATTAGGACTAAAATTTAACATTTTTTAAAATACATATTTACAATACCTTAGCATGTTGTAGCAAAATGAAATCTTAAATCTTTAATAATATATAAAGATTGATGCCAGTGTAATACTTTTGGCTTATAAATGTTCTCCAGTCCAAAAGTAGATTCAATAATCTACCCTTTTACTTATTGTTCCTATAACAAACACCCTTAAAACAATAACATACATCTACCACCTATAGAATTACCAAAAACCATCCACTCTTCTTGGGAATGGGGTGCAGTTTTTTGTTAATTGGTTCCTGCTGGTTTGACATGTAGTTTTTCCTTCGGGAGTCCTAGAATGTTGGGATATTGTCTGGTCTCAATAAAGTTAACTGTGACTTTTTCTGTTCAGACTGTACATGCTGTTAAAGTTAAGGGCTTAACTAAACTCCTTACTGGAACAATCTGTGATACTAAAGGATCTAAATAGCTGTTTTTAAATCATCCCAGGTGAAGTTTTTGAGGAAACAGTAATTGAGGTAGGATCACCAGTTTCACTTGTCTGTTTTTTTTTTGTTTTTTGTTTTTTTTTTTTTTTAATGTTTGGTCTTCTTGCTCTGCAAAATATTAAAATTTCAAGGATATTATACATTTTGTATTAAAATATGTATGAGCACAATTTAGTTAAAGGTGACTTTCTGTAAAACAATTTTTATTGATGTCTAGTTTCCACTCAATGCAAAGAAGATAGCTTTGGCTTGTAGAATATTTAATGAATACATTGATTTAGTTTGTTAAGGATAGTTGTATGTACATTTTTTAAATGAATAGGACTGTGCTCAGTTTTCTGAAATGGCCAGGTGATATTTGTAAATTTTCCTAGCATAGTTCCATATCATCATTCTGGTAAATAGTGTTACAAAGGTTTCAAGGCAGATTATGACATTGTGTTTTTCCTGCTACTGGCAATTTGGTAGACATTCCTAAGCTCCTGATTGACACTGTTTGGCTTAGTGTGTTAAAAATGAGTGGCATTGGGTTCTGATAATTTATAATCAACTTTGTAGAAAAATTAAGATTTGCTTGAGTCCAGTGGGACACACAAACTTCTCTGCAAGACTCTCACACATGAGACCTTGATATTATCTTGATCTTCTGTAACTATTGTCCTCAGAGCTCATGACAATTAATGAATAATTTTAATAATACTTTAATAGCTCCTCTGTGTATGAGTGCATGTGTATGTGTAGATAAATAGGTACATATTTATTCAGGAGCATATTTTGTGTGGATGTGCTTAGAGGTCATAGTCTTTTTTCAGACAGTTTTTACATTAAAAATTTTTTATTATGTTCAGTTTTTAGTCAAAGTCTCTGGCTGTAATCTCTGAATATTCTAGGCTGGTTAGTCAGTGTAGCCTGTGAATCTTCCTGAGAATTTCACTCCAGTGTTTGGGTGACATATGTGTGCTACTACATAGAGTTTTGTTGTTGTTGTTTTTTAAAATAAATTACCTGTGGAGACTCAGCTCAGTTCCTCATATAGTCAAGACAAGGACTTTACCAACTGAACCATCTTCCTAACCTAGTAATACTCTAACTTTTAGGCTACTCTATAGTATCAAATAATTGGGTTTTGTTTAATAATATTTAACAATCAATGTAATATCTAAGTTTCAATCCCAGGAATCCAGAGGCTAATCAGGTGAAACACAGAAATTTATAGTCCAGCAGATATTACAGAGTGAAACCCTTTGTGAAGTCCTTCAGCAAATGAATAAAAATATGAAATTGGTAACTTGCTTTAAACAATCCATGTCAATGACAATAATGTCCTGCTAGTGTTTAGCTGGGAGTGGGATTATGGGGACATGTGTATAGCTCTATGTTAACTTACATGAGACTGGACAACTTTTGAACTTTGTTATTCTTTGCATAAGTGAAAGCATGTGTGAAAGATTACTTTTTAGTTGCATTTGGTTTTTTGTGAATACTTTGGTCATTCATTTATGCTGCTATAGATTACAGCACCGTGCGAGAATTGGCTGTGGGCAGGTGGGAAGTTAGAAGCTATAGCTTACATTTGAATTGTGAACTTTGGAAGAAAAGTGGCAAATGGGATGATTGACATCTGGTTTGTTCATCTTTTGTTAAAAACAGCGTCATAGAGACTGAAATGCTTGTTCCAGAATGTTCACAATTTCTGTGTATGAGATGCTTGCTCTGTGTCTATGCAGAGTTGGTATTTTCTATTTCTATGGGTTTAGCTTTATGTATCTGCTAATGCACTATGACACCAGTTGGTTTCATAAGAACATTTCATAAGATATTTTCATTTATTTTATTAAAAGTACTTATTTTTAACAGATTTCTATTTATGTGATTCATATACTTTCTTCTTTTCTCTTTGTAGCAAGAATTCTCCACACAGAATACTTCTATTTTCTTCCCAGTGCTTTCTCCTTGTGAACAAGCGTTCATGCCTGTGCCTGTGTCTTTAAATTTTTATGAGATCAGTTCACTGGGTAACGTCTAATGCATCAGGTAAATCGCATGATAAATGTTTTCACTGCATCATAAACAATACATTATGCATGAACAGAAAACTATTTGCATTGTTCAGGAAAATATTATCATTTGTTAAATTTAAATTTCAGATGATATATGAATGGGTTTCTTTCAAGCTTGAGAGTATGACTAAAGTCTCTTTATCCCACATTCTGACTTTTAAATAGCTGAATCATGAAGGAATTTGGAAAGTGAGCCTCCGTTCCATTTCTATTCCCTGCTCATTACTTCTCCCAGGACAAATTAGCTTTACTTTTAATGTTGACTTTTTTTAAGTAATGGAAGTATTTTCTATATATTAAGAGTTCAGTAGTAACACTGACAAATATTTTTGTCAAATACGTATGACAAAAGTTTTGAGGCAGAGTCTTGCTCTGTTGCCTACAATAGATTTCAGTCTTGAAAACATGATTCTTACACACACACACACACACACACACACACAACCCTACAAAAGTTGAAGTCACCATTTTGATCAGATAAACTATTTTTTGCCATACCTTACCTGGAAAAGTGAGAAATGACATAGTGGATCTCAAGGACATGGCAACAGGAGTGATGCTCTTACTTGGGAGCACCGCTGGGGAGCACCGCTGGAGTTCTTGCAAATTTTACTCTGTTCCAGCTACATCGTTGCCAAAGCTCCCATTGTTTCTAGTGTCCTTTGCATTTGGCTGTGAACAGGTTTGTGAGAATCAAATTCATGGTCTTTAATGTCAGTTCAATGTTGTAAGGGATGAGATAGCTGGAAACAGACTTGTGAGAGAACGTGTGGTGTTTGTCCACTAGAAGAGGAATTTCCTCTTGCTGCGGAATGGTCCTTGCCAAGTGATAAACATCCTGGTAGTAACTCATGCTTCACAGAAAAGTCTTTCACATATTCTGGCAAGCTGCAGGTTAAGTACCAGCATATGAGAAGGTCCTCAACATTGGCACGGATTTGTTTTGCGGGGGGGTTGGAGGGTTAAAAAGTCCTCTTATACACCAGAAAATGCGGTAATGCCATAGTAACTTGTCTTCACGAGGGAATTTGTACTATGTATTTGGGTGTCCATCTTGTTGAAACTAGCAGCTGAAGTCGCATATCAGAGGTGAATGTGGCAGGTCATTCTATGTCTGTAAACGGTGCCCTATTGGTAGAAATGTCAAGTATTGTTGCTTAAAGCAAGTTAAACCAAATGTGCTTCAATGTTTTAAAGAGTGTCTGACCAAGAAATAGACACTTTGGAGAACTATTCCAGAAAGAAGTGCAATGGTGAATAATGGTGAATGTTTGTGTTGTTGCTCTTGATGGAGCAGGTGGTGGTGGTGGTCATGGTGGTGGTGGTGGTGGTGGTGGTGGTGGTGGTGATAGTGGTGGTGGTGGTGGTGGTGGTGGTGGTGATAGTGGTGGTGGTGGTGGTGGTGGTGGTGGTGATAGTGGTGGTGGTGGTGGTGGTGGTGATAGTGGTGGTGGTGGTGGTGATGGTGGTGGTGATAGTGATGATGATGATGATGAAGAAGATGATTGTGGTGGTGGTGGTGATAGTGGTGGTAGTGATAGTGATGATGATGATGATGATGATTGTGGTGGCGGTTGTGGGTCATTGCTGGGTGGGGTTGAAATCCATCCTCTCTGGGTAGCCCATCTAATGGGCTCAGAAAAGAGGGGGACTTCCTTTTGATCATAGCAGGCCCCTAAATCCCATCTGGTGAGAGGTATCACAGACCTGGTCCTGCTTTGATTTAAAAAAAAACAAAAAAACTTCAAAGCTACCTCTGGTTACCAAGGGGCTGTTCCCCTTTCCAAGTTAAGACTCTTGGGATAGTTACTATAAACAGAAGGCGTATCTTGGGACTCATCTTTTGCAACCCCCAGTGCTTAAAAAAAAACCCTGATTCCCAAGTGGGGGCATCACCTTTTGGGCCTATCTAGTCACCTTTTCTGACCCTTCCCTTTTGAGCCTTCTGCCCCATTGTCCATCCTTCTTGCCCTGCTTTTTGTTCCCTTTTAAATTTTTGGCTTTTGTCTCGGCTTTGACTCCCCTTCTTGATTAAATGCACAGGGATTGGAATGCACAAGAAAGTTTTATGTTTTTATATTTTTTTGGCTCTTTTCAGCTTGTGGTTTCAGCTGCTGCTTTCTGCACCCCCAAAGCCCTGGTTTCCCTCCCTACTTGCTAGATGTGGGGTGGGGAGGCTCTTGCCACAAAGAGGTTGAGAACCTGGATTCTCTCTGACCTAGAGTGCATACATTTAGGAAAAGGCCTACACTCCTTCCAGGAAAGCCTCCACAGCACTCCATTTATTTCCAAGGCCTAGGACATGCTGACCCACACCCATGTTCGATAGGTCCAGATGGTCCTCCATCGCTGCAGAGCTATCCATCTGCACAAGCTCCATAGCAGCCCTTTGTGAGCAACATTCCCAGAGCAACTTTCCCAGAGCCTGGAGGAGGAGGAGCGAAGGATGACAGATGATGTTTTGTCCAGACAAAGTTTCTCTGTGTAGCCCTGGTTGTCTGTGAACTCAAAAAAGTCCATCTGGTTGTGCCTTCTGAGTGCTAGGATTAAATGTTCACTCTATCACAACCTGTCTGTGGTGGTTCTTGTTAAAAGATAAATTTTTAAATGAATACATCATATATATTAATTTAGATGATTCTCTTTCCTACTGTCTTTATCATAGTTAGAAAAACAAGTTTGTTAGAGTACTAGTTAAATGTCAGTTTCTGGAGTGTGTAACAAATTTCTTCTGCTATTTATAAAGGCCTCACATTTTGCTTTAAGGAAATGGTTGTGATAATTTTGATAACAGTTACCTTTATAATATTGGTTTTTATTGGTGATCCTCAAATGGTTACACTAAATTGCATGTGTTGGCCACCAACTTTGGACATAGTAAGGAAAGGAGTCATCATTAGAGTGTTTGGGTTGCCTGATATTTCCTGAGTAGCAAACATCTTTGTTCCTCTTGCAAACATTTTATACTTCCAGCCAATAAAGGATGATGATTTACAGAATAACCTAAAGGTTTCATAGAACTAGAAAATAACTACAGCTGTTATTCTGTGGGCCACAGTCAGTGTAGGTCTTTAGACTAGGCTGTCTTCTTTAGAGAATTAGTTAATCTGTATCACAATGGAGAATTTTCCTTTTTAGAGAATTGAGACAAAGACAGGTTAAATGACTTGGTTATTAACATTAAATTCTGTGAAACTTAGCATGTAAAAGATGTGATTTGGCATGGTAAAAGAGATATCTTAAGTTGTTAAACTTTGGCAGGCATATGATGTTTTCCATTCATTATAGAATTTTTAAATAATGTTTTGTAATGATAAAATAAACATGAAAAACAGAAGCCCACAGATGAATAAACTAAACAAGTTGGACCCAAAGGGATATAATCTTTGATATTAGACAGTGGGAAGTCATTCGGCAGATCTTCTTCATGCAGAAAAAATATTACTAGAGTGGATGGATGAACTCAATGATGGAGAGAGACCATGTATATAATGTTTTTCCCTATGCACACATAAGTACCTATGGCATATGCTATAAGCCAGGCATGTAAAAGATTAATACAATCAACTGGTGACATAACAGAAGGTTGATAATAATACACCAAGACATAAGTTATGTAAGTATAAACTATGTCAGGAAGGTTTTATTCATCAGAAGACAGTCATGGGCAACTGATATCATTTGCTTTATGACTGTGATGTTGTCTGACAACTGTGCATCGGCTTATAACTTGACTCAGGCCAGGGAAATGGCTAGAGAGCAATAAATTTGTCTAACTAAGAAGCCAACAGAAGCCATAGTCACGAGCAGCCTATGCCATTTTACCTTACCTCAATCCTACCCCAATTAACCTGATCTGAGGTGTCTTTAAAAGCAAACACTTGCAAAGTAAAGAAACTGCAGAAAAGCAACGTCTACAGGCATAAGGGGATGCAGAATGACCTAGAAGAAGCCCAAAGCCATCCCCTGATAATTTTCTCTTCTCTGTATAGTAACCAGCGGAAAACACCTGTCAGTCTCTCTGTTTATTCTGGTTAGAACTTGCTTTGTATCAACATTCTTGTTCATAAAGTCTCCAAATACATTAATGAAAATTGCTGTACCGTTGGGTAATCAGAGCACTGTTGTAGGGTAGCTGTAAGACGTCAGAGTGGGAAGGTGATTCAGGGAACCGGGTAAGAGGAATCTTATGATTGTGTGCAGGTTGAAGTGGTGAAGCAGAAAGAGAAAATTACATAAATGGAGGAAGTGTATCACATGTGTTTATGAAGTCCAACATAACATGTTTAAATGGGGAAAATAGTGAGGAACTGCAAAGAGGGTAAATGCAGGGAGTCACAGCCAAATGGGGGATAATACATTGGCATATAGTTAAGTTGGCTAATTATGTAAATTATTAAAACCTGGGATAAAGTTTGCCATGTAGAGAAAAATAATTCAGAAGTAGAGAATCATATCAAATGGGTCATTTCTTTTGGGTTTTGATGAAAATTTTAACATTGGTAAGCAAATGACAGTGTATAGATTTCCTTCTACTAAAATAAGCCACTGGAGAACTTGACTTTGTTCTACACAGTCCTGAGAAGGAGCTGCCATCCAATGGTGTCATTTTCTATATGAATGACTACCATTTTAGTGTCCTGGATGTTTGAATCATTTCACAGACACAATGAGAAAGTTCCCATCACTTTCCAATGGCAGATGATATGGCCACTGATCAAGCCAAAATTCCCCTTCAGGAAGTCTCTGTCCATCTCAATCCCCTTGTACATCAGCTTCTTTAAGCCTTGTCATAGTTGCCTCTTACATGGTCCAGGAAGGAGGAAAAATTAGCCAAGTAATTCACTAAAATGTTTCTGATCCAGGTAGAGGTTGATCATTCTTTGCACAGCTTGTAATTGGTTCTTATGTAAAAGTTGTGATAAGATTTGTTGGTATAACTGGGGCCATGCATATGTAAGGCTTTGATAATTGGTGGAATTAGAATCACTGTAGCAGGTTGTCACCTTTCTAGCTCTATAATCATGCTATTCATATTTCTTGGCCTAATAAAGTTTTAGTTTTTTTAAATATTTTCTTATACTGTTTACTTTGAGTATATATACTGAGAGTTTTGTGAAAATTAGATAAACTCGGAGCTTCTGGCTACAGTGACAGCAGGAATGATAGTGACAGCAAGGATAGAAGAGTTTCGCTTGAATATTCATATAACTGAGGCTGTTGATGAGGGGAGATAGAAAGAGCTAATACTTTGAACCCACATTATTAAGGATGATTAAAAGAGCTAGTAGGGATTAGTATTAACATTTAGTCAGCTAGGACCTATGTTTCATCACCTACTCCTGCCATCAGGTCTCACCTAAAAGTTCTACAACCTTGTTATAAGTGCTATCAACAGGAAAACAATCATTGAAAATTCAAGTCTCTTTGGTGAATTTTCCTCTATAAATATTATCAGTAAACAAAGGGAACTTGTCAAAAATTGGGTATCATGGTAGGTAGTTGAAACAAGCAATGGAAAGTGACATGAACTGGGGAGGACACTGAATCAGGATCAGATAGTTTTGGAGATTAGTACAAAGGGCTAGAGATTATAGAGTAGTGGGACAGGGTTCAGGTATCTGGCTTTAAGGGATTGAGACACTCATTATTTTGACAAGTTCATGAAAGTTGACAATGCTTTCAAGGTTCCTTGTCATACAGGACTCATTTCCATGTACTACTATGAATTGAGATATTTGAATGGGAGGCAGATACAGATACAGAACAATTATAAGACGACAAACAATGCTTTTTCTGTACATTGTAAGAGTTAATAATAAAAGAGTCAAGACTGAAAACTTTGGAATAATGATAAAATAATTCCAGATAAAATAAAGAAGTACCTCAGAGAGATGACAGGAGCAGCGTGCAGCACAGATGTGAAGGGTCAAGTAGAAGGCAGAATTTGTGAAAGTATTTGGATTTTTAAAAATTTATTTATTCACTTTATTTCTTTAATGCAGCCCCCCTTTTCACCTCTCAGTCTTACCCTCCCACTCTTCCCCCCTTTCCTCTCCTCTTCTCCTCAGAAAAGGGGAGTACCCTCCAACCAAACTGCCCAGCACATAAAGTTGCTTCAGAAATAAGCACTTTTACCCTGAGGCCTGACAACGGAGCCCAGCTGGGGGAATGTGATCCAACAGCAGGCAACAGAATTCATGTCAGAGACAACCCTTGCTCTAATTACTAGGGGTCCCTCATAAAGACTCAGCTGCCCATTAGGTGTATGTGTGTAGGGAACATACTTCCAGTCCATGCTTGCCCTTTCACTGGTGATTCAGTTTCTGTCAGGCCCCAGGGTCCTCAGTTTACTAATTTGGTCCTTTTGTGGAGTTATTGTCCTCTCTGGTCTTTCTGTCCTTCCCCCAACTCTTCCACAAGATTCCTTGAGCTCCACCTAATGTTTGGCTGTGGGTCCCTGATTCTGTTTTGATTTGCTGCTGGGTGGAGCCTCTCTGAGGATAGTTATGCTAGGCTCCTGTTTGCAAGCATAGGAGAGTATCATTAATAGTGTCAGGGGCTGGATCTCTCACATGGGGTGGGTCTCAAGTTGGTCCAGTCATTGTTTGGCTCTTTTACCAAGCTCTGTTCCATCTTTGTCCCTGCACACATTGTAGGCAGGATAAATTTTTAGTCAAAGGTTTCATGGGTGGGTTGGTGTCCTCCTCCCACCCTTCCTACCTGGTTATAGGAGGTGGACACTTCAGTCTGCATATCCCCCACTGCTAGAAGTATCAATGAGAGTTGCCCTGAGATCCTCCCAGGAACCCACCCAGTCATGGGTCTCCAACTTGCCCCAGAGACACCCCCCCATTGTTTTCCCTTCTCTCTCTGAGACCTATCACCTCCCAATCCCACTCTCACCACTCCTGATTCCCACCCTTCCCTCCCCCTCTTCCACCCAGTTCTTTCTTCATCCAATTACAATGCCTATTTTGTTTCTGAGGAAGATTCAAGCATCCTCCCTTGGGCCCTCTCTGTTACTTAGCTTCTTCGGGTATATGAATTATAGTATGGTTATCCTGTACTATATGACTAATATGTACTTGTAAGTGAGTACCCACCACAAGTGGGTCTGGGTTACCTCACTGGGGGTAATACTCTCTAGTTCCATCCATTTGGCTCCAAATTGCATGATTTCCTTGTTTTTAATAGCTGGGCAGTATTCCATTGTGTAAATGTTTAATTAGCCATTCTTTGGTTGAAGGATGTCTAGGTTATTTCCAGTTTCTGGCTATATTGAATAAAGCTGCTATAAACATAGTTAAGCAAGTATCCCTGTGGTATGGTGGAACATCTTTCGACTACATACTCCATATTATTTGGGTTTCTAAATGTCACATGGGTAATGAAATGGTGGATGATGTGGGTTGCACCATTTATTCAACAGGAGGCTGATTCCATTGTAGAGTATGTGGTAATGTGCCTCCTGAGACTCCAGCTTGATCCCTGCTCCGGTACGGAGGCACGCGGGCCTGGTAATACCTATACTGGTTGTTATCACTTAATGGGTTCTTAGGGGTACTGACAGAAAATCTTATTCTTTTTGCTAGAAAACATCAGTTAAAATCAGTTTTCCACAATGACATATTTTAATTAATAGACTTACAACACTGAATCCACAAACACATCAAAGTTATCATGTCATGGTCAACAAGGCTTCATCCAATCAATGTAATCCACCGTATAAACAAACTGAAAGGAAAAAATCATGCATGATCATCTAGGTAGCTGCTGGAAAAGCCTTTGACCCTCATGCTAAACATATTGGAGAGATCTGGCATACAAGGCACACACCGAGTTGCAATAAAGAAAATATACAGCAAGCCAACAGGCAACATCAAATTAAATGGAGAGAAAACTGAAGCAATTCCACGTTTAGGGAAAACACGGAGATTCCCACAATCTCAGTATCTATTCAACACAGTACTTGACTTTCTAGCTAGTTCAATAAGACAACTAAAGGCATCAAGGGAATACAAATTGGAAAGAAATAAGTCAAAGCATCATTATTCACATATGATATACTAGTACACATAAATGACCCCCAAAATGCTACTTGGGAACTACTACAAAGTGGTACCAGCAAAGTGGCTGGACACGAAATTAACTAAAAAAAAAAAAAAAAAAAAAAAATCATCAGTGCTCCTTTATACAAATGAGAAATGGGCTGGGAAAAAATAAAAACATCCTTCACATAGCTACAAATCATATAAACAATCTTGGTGTAACTCTAACCAAGCAGGTGAAAGACCAGGAGTGTTCTTCGGTGTTCTGCAGATGGGTGGCCTGTGTCTCAAGTCCTGCAGGCTAATCTAGGTAGGATCTTGGGATCAAAGGTCTCAAGGACCTGTTTCTCTCTCTGGGGTTGCTAAGGTGCTTTAGGGTAAGAACTGAGGCCTGGTGTGCTAGGCCAGGTCCTGGGTCTCACCAGACAGGGATGAGCTTGGTCTCACCACCAAGCTCACACTGGTGGAGTGACTGTCAAGGCTTATTAGTCAAACCTCTGGTGTCCAGCAGTGACTCCCACGGAATAAATGGAGTTTCAGATGGTCATGGTGAGGAATGGAGAGCAAGAAGAAGTACAGCCACCCTTTATAAACCTTGGGCAGTGCAGAGGGGTTTTGTGGGTGAATGTGTCTGATTCCCTAGGGCTAAGGGAGCCAAGTTATTTAATCTACATATAGAGGTATGTACAGTACCTCTTTTACAGTCAGTAACATGGGATTCTATCATAAGAAGGAGAAAACAGTGCTTAATTATCCTACCTGTGAGGAGGATGGCCATTAAAAGTTATTTGCTGGAGGCTAGGATCTGCTCAGCATAGGGTGGGGTACTTTCAGGAATTCCCTGTGCTTGCTGATCAAGTTCCTATCAGGAAAGGGTTGTGGTTGTAATCTTCTCTGAGGGCTATGTGATGTTCCTTACAAAATCTGGAGTTATGAGACCAGGTGGAGTGAGAACCCCTCTAAGAACAGGGAGTCCGCCTTCATAGTCAGAGAGTCTATCGGGAGCTATCTGGAGAAGTCAGACTTCAACCTTATCCTGTAGAGTCCCACACTGCTTAAAGTCAAAAGACAAAACTTAAAGTCTCTAAAGAAAGACACTGAAGAATATATCAGAAGATGGACATATATTTCATGCTCATGGATCTGTAGGATTATCATAGTAGAAATTGTCACCTTACCAAAAGAAAGCTACAGATTCAATGCAGTTCCCATCAAAATGCCAAGATAATTCACTACACCCTAGAAAGAGCAATTCTCAACTTCATGTGGAAAAATAAAAAAGAAACCTGGCATAGCTAAAACAATCCTGGTCAATAAAAGAACTTCTGGAAGTACCACCATCCTAGATTTAAAATGGTGCTACAACACAATAGATTACTATGTGTAATAGTAATAATAACATGGAATTGGCATAAAAACAGTCAACTAAATTACTGAAATTAAATAGAAGTCCCAGAAATAAACCCACACACCTATTAATACTTGATTTTTGACAAAGGAACTAAGACCACACAGTAGAAAAATGAAAGCATCTTCAACAAATTGTGTTGGTCTAACTGGATGTCTACATGTAAAAGAAGGCAAGTTGATCCATATTTATCATCTTGTACAAAATGCAAGTCCAAGTAAATCAAAGACCTCAACATAAAACTGGATACACTTATAAATCTATTAGAAGTAAAAATAGGAAACAGCCTTTAACTCATTGGTACAGGAGACAACATTCTGGACAGAAATGCCAACAGCTCACGTGCTAAGACCAACAATTAACAAATGAGACCTCATGAACCAAACAGCTTCTACAAGGCAAAGGACACTGTGAATAGAACAAAATAACAATGAGCGGAATGGGAAAAGATCTTCACCAAGCATATTCTGAGAGACGGCTAGTATCTAAACTATATAAAGAACTCAAGAAATTAGACATCAACAAACCAGATAAACCAAGTTAAATGTGGGGAGTGGGTCAGAGCTGAACACAGAATTCTCAACAACATAAGAATATTTAATGGTCAATAAACACTTAATGTTCAACGTACTTAGTCATCAGGGAAATGCACATCAAAATGACTGAGATTGCATCTTACAAGCTTCAGAATGGCTAAGATGAAAAACTCAAGTGATAGCACACGCTTTCAAGTATATGAAGCAAAGGGAACGCTTCTCCAATGCTGACCGCAGTGCAAACTTGTACAACCACTGTGGAAATTAATCTGGAGGTTTCTCAGAAAATTGGGAATAGATACATCTCAAGACCTTGCTATAGCATTCCTGGGCATATAACCGGAAGATGTTCCACAATAGCAGAAGGACACTTGCTCAACTATGTTCATAACAGCTTTATTTGTAATAGGCAGGAACTGGAAACATCCTAGATGTCCCTCAGGCAAAGGATGGATAAAGAAAATGTGGTACATTTACACAATGGAATATGACTCAGCTATTATAAACAAAGATGTCATGCAATTTGCATACAAATGGATGGAACTAGAAAATATCATCCTAGGTGAGGTAACAGAGACCCAGAAAGATACCCATGGTATGTACTCACTTACAAATGAATATTAACTATAAAGTACAGGATTACTATACTATAATCCACAGACCCAACAGGCCAATCAGGGCCCAAGGGCATAAAATAGAGAACTGAAGTAAAGGAAGAAAGGGAAATGGGTGGGAGAGGGCATGGGAAGGGTAAAGTGGATTAGCTGTGTGGAGAGCAAAGAGGAGAAGAGGGGGAGGCCTGTGAGAGAAAATGGACATTTGTGGCAGGGAGGGGGGCATCGCTTGGACAGGGAAGATGCCAGGGAATATGTGGGGGTGACTCTAGCTGAGACCTCTGTAGAGGAATGTTAGTTCAGAACGTGGCTGTTCTGTCAAGAGATCACATCCAAAGACATTCTAGGTTTATGTGATCCAGTGCTGGAGTCTGTATCTGGTAAGTTCACTAACCTGGATGGTGGTGTACAACTGGCAGAAAGGAAGACTCTGACCACTTGATGAAGTTCAAGCAAGTGGCCCCAAATAGCTCCAGTCATCTTTATTTTTACAGACTTTTGAAGCATTCAAACATATGCATTATCAGACTTACCTTTAATCATTATCCAAAAATCCCAATAAATATATTTAAGTTTCCCTTGTTCCTTTGTGGTCAGTGATTAATCTTTACCCATATCTAGGTAGTATAGCATTAAAATCCAAATGATTATGGCACAGTTAAGCATACCTGAAAATATCAAGCCAAATAATTATATTTCACCAGGCACAACCAATTTGATTTGTGTGCAGGCCAGCAGCAGACATGCAGTTTCAAAGTAAAAACAATTTAAATCCAAGCAAAGACTTCAACAGCAATATAACCTTTGTATCCTATCACAGTCTGATTTAGTATGGTCACAGTATCTTGTAAGTTGTCTTACACTCCATTTTTATGTCTAATTTTACAGCATGGTACAACCCTATAAAGCTTTTTCATAGAACAGAAATTAACAGTTAACATTTTTTAATCAACCCATACTATTTTTACCTTTTATAGATTAGCCCTTGTCTAAAGCGAGCATGAATCTATCCAACTTATATTTCTTTTAAAAAGAATAGCAAATTTTACTTACTAGTTTGTTCTAAAAACTCTTTATGGTTGGCATATAGGCCCTATCCCTTTAGGCCCTGTCTTCTCCTAGCTGGTTTTAAACTTTCCCTTACTCCAATGTATTAGCATACTTAGGTTCTCAGAAGTAGTTGATATTCTTAAGTCCTTTCTTTCTTCCTCATAAACACCTATCAATTTGTAAGACCATCTACTAAGGAATCTTTTTCAAAGGCCTTAATCAATCATGTCTTTACTTAACCTTTAAGTAAGCAGGAATCATATTGCCATCTCAAAAGGACTGAAGCAGCTGTTCTGGATACATTCTCACTGGTCCTTGACAGGTGGGAGAGAAGCTCCAACAGCCTTGCCTTGAGGAAGTTACTCAAAGAACACTCCTGTACTTTTCCTAAGAGATGCAACATGGCACCCATCCATCTGGCTGGCAAGAGATCTCACTTAAAGATCTTCTAGGTTTAGGTTTGTGTGATTCAGCTGAAATACAAACACGCCTTTAATCTAGGAGACAGAGGCAAACAGATTTGAGTTCAAGGCCAGCCTGGTATAGAACAAGTATCAGGTAAAGAAATTCTTAGGGCCAGATGTACATGCCTTTAATGCCAAAGGAAGGTAAAGTTAGTTTGTAGAAGGAAGCACTCACATTTGAAAGTGATGTCTAATTGAGTGGCAGAAAATCAGAGAATATTTGACAGGACAGGACACACCCAACTTTCATGAGAAGAGAAAGGGAAGCTACTTAAGAGGCAGTTTTACATAGAGGGGAGACAGTTTTTACCAGAACAGTAATAAAGAGATGGTTTGCAGAGACAGAATACAGGTGAAGACAGAATGAGCCAGAATATGAGAAGAAGCCAGATTAGAGCAGCTTGCTGAGTTATTTTGAGGCCAAACAGAGCAATTCCAGTCCAACACAGAAGACAGATTAAAGAAATCAGCTGGGAGAAGAGTTTGAGCCAGAACAGCTGACTTGAACCAGTCAGCCCAGAGCTCAGAAATAACAAGTAAGAGTGAGCTTATTAATCAGTAAGTCTCAGAGGCTGAAAACATTCTAGGCCTAAGTTAGATTGTACAGAGGCTAGAAACTTCCAGGAGTAGGCCTAGGTTAGCAAAAGGAATCAGTAAGCCTCCTAGAAGGAATTGATCCAGGAAAATAAAAGTTGCTTTTATAGACTCCTAGAAATTGGGGTGAAGGAGCCTGAAGTTGCCACTTAATTTAGCCAAGTGGGACTCCCAGTAGAGGGAGTGGTACACTAAAACCTTTGACTCAAAATTTGTCTGGACTATAAGAAGTCCAGGGGTAAGGATGGAGTAGAGATTGAGTGGTAAGCCAATGACTGGCCCAATTTGAGACCCACCCCATGGGAGAGAGCCACTCCCTGTCACTGTTAATGATACTCTGCTATGCTTGCAGATAGGAGTCTACTATTGTTGTCTTCTGAGAGGCTTCATCCAGCAGATGATAGAAAAGATTCCGAAACCCACAATGAAAAAATAGCCTGAGATTGAGGAGTTTTGTGGAAGAGTGGGAGTAAGGATAGAGGGATCTAGAGCAGTCAAGGATACCACAAGATCTACAGAGTCAATGAATCAGGGCCCATGGTGGCCCACAGAGACTGAACCACCAACTAGAAAGTATGCGTGGATTGGGGCCTAGACCACCTACACATATGCAGCAGACGTACAGTGTTGTCATCATGTGGGTCTCCTAATAATGGGAGTCAGGGTTGTCTCTGTTGCCTGCCACTGGATCCCTTTCCCCTAGCTGTGATGCCTTGTCAGGCCACAGTGGGAGAGGATGCCCTTTGCCCTGCTGCACCTTGAGATACCACAGTAGGCTGATATACCTTGGGAGGCTCCTCTTCTCTGAGAAGGAGTGGAAGGAATGGGAAGAGGGAGGTATAGTGGATGTAAACATTTTTTTGTTTAATTCCAAATTGGGATGTGAAACAGACTTGTGTGAGGGTTTTCAGTGTTTTTCCACTGGAAACAGACTTCTGAGAGAATAGATGATGTTTGCCCACTAGAAGAGGAACCACTTCTTGCAGGGGCATGGTCTTGCCAACTGATAAACATCCTAGTGTGGACTCTGCAAGGAGATAGATAGATAGATAGATAGATAGATAGATAGATAGATAGATCGATAGGCAGGCAGGCAGGCAGGAAGGAAGGATACATACATAGGCACTTATTGCATGGCAACTTGTCTTCAAGGATTTTGCCTGAAGATACTCTTTATATTATCACAAGAGAGGGAGGATCTGTCCATCAGCATCACCTGTCTCTTGAGTATCTTCCAGCCCATCATGATCAACCCCAGGAATTCCAGGTGAGCACAGAACAAAGCAAACACTCACACATACGTAGACATCTTACTTTCTGTGCTGGATTCTGCAAATGCTAGTGTCATTCCCTCTATTTATACATCAGGGAAACTGCATATGAAAACATCACAAATATCAAAGATTTTGGATAACACTCTGGTGTTCCTCATGACCTAAACATGGATTGCTTCCTTCAAGTTATCCACAATCTGTTGCTCATACAATCTTTCTGCTTTTTCTGTTTCCTTTTCTACAGAGATCCCTGAGCTCTGAGGTGAGGATTCTTATAAAGACATCTCATGTACAACTTTTCTGATGAAGGTTGAGTAATGTACTATCTGAATCCCAGCCAGGGACTAACAGAGACATTTCAGAGCAGCTGTAAAAAAACTGACTTCCTCAGACACTGAGTATGTGGAGTAACATAGAAGAAAACAAACAAACAAAAAAACCAAGATAGTTACTCACGAAGAGCTCAAGCTGAACAGGCAGGATGTTCTCTTCCTGCCTCTTCCAACTTAAAGGGTCTCATGTAGACCAGGCTGTGTTTGGAATCAAGGACAACCTTAAACTTCTGATCCTATGTCTGTCTCTCCAGTTTTGGGATTACCAGGGTATAACACTACTTTTTATGTGATGTTAATGTGCCAGAATTACTTTTTATGAATTTGAATACACACACACACACACACACACACACACACACACACACACACACACACACACAATCAATCCCTTTCTTCTTTATGCTTTCGATTTCCCACCTCCATCCTCTCATCACATCAAATACCCATATTTGAAACTACATCATATGGAACTACTCTGGAGAATGATCTATGATAGCTGTACTTTTTTCTTTTCAAATGTATGAGTTTAGTGTGCACATAGAAAGGGGAGTAAAAGAATCAATAGTAGGGGCTAGAGAGATGGCTCAGAGGTTAAGAGCATGTACTGTTCTTACCTAGGACCAGAGTTTAGTTTCCAGCAACACATCAAAGAACCCACAACTACCTGTAACTACAACTCCAGAGGATGTGACACCCTCTTATGGTCTCTGTGGGCACCTGCACACATATAACATACACATAACACATATACAGAGACATCGACACATACATATGATTAAAGATAAAAATACACACATACCAAGTAAAACATTCTTTTTTTGCCTCTCTTCCCTACTCTTTTCTTTATAGCACTGAGGGTTGAAGCTAGGCAAGCACTCTACCCCTAAGCTACAGCTACAGCTCACAAATTGTACCTTTCTTAAAGAAGGAGGGAGGAAGCATAAACACATAGCTGGGTGTGGTAGCAGATGCACTTTGGAGGCAGATCTCTAAAAGTTCAAGTCCAACCTGATCTATGTAGAGGGTTCCAGGCCAAATAGAGCTACACAGTAAAACCTCATCTCAAAAAAAAATACACATTAAGCTAGACCGGGCAGGATGACTAATAATTCTATTGGCCAGTTGAAACTACTAATCAAATGTTTTTTACCTAGTTTCCTGATATACAGAACCTATAATAATATAATATAATATACATTTCTATTATATATTGTTTATAATTATTAGTGCTGGGTCTAGATGGTCTGTAGTTCCTTCCTCAAGAACAAAAGCACATGTGGTCTCCTGACAGAAAAATTGTAGGCAGAAGATAAAACCTAGAAGGAATGTCCTCTGGGTGGGAAAAAGAAAAACTACAATGGCAGGGAAATACAAAAGAAAGAATTCAGATAATGGGGTCACAGGGAGTGTTTCCCCAACTCTGCTTGCAATCTCCTGATACTAGCTAAACAACATATGAACAGCAATAGGAATGATATGGACTGTTCATTTTTGAAGTGAACTCACAGTCGTGTGTCCCCCATTTCCCTCCTTTCAAGTCCCTGTGATGCTCAGCAGTGTTTGCCATAGCATAACTGCTTAACATTTAATGTTACTAAACATAATAAGATCTTAAAATATAATCATTAGTTACATATAATTATATATGTATAACATATGTCCTCAAATTCATATATGATTGTGTCAATATAACTAAAAACTTTAGTGTTTTTCAGCATAAAAGATAAGGAGTAGAAATGTAAAATCAAGAACACTAAATGCAAACCTTAATTTTTATTTGAAGTCCCATACTTCACATAAATCGATTAGAAATGCCAGTTAGAACTCATGAATTCTGAAACGCATATTCACACTAGCCCCTGAAAATCCCTGTAACAATTACATCTTTGTAGTAATAAACACATCTTACCCTCACCTTGTGCTTGTTAAGGACTTCAGTGCTTCATAAAATATCTAACCCAGGGCAGTTTAAAATGAGACTGGAAAACTTACTGTGTCTGAAAGAAGAGGAGAAAGGCAAAGGGAATTTTTCTTTAAAAATCTTGTCAAATAGAAAGGAACTGTACTCCAGGAAGGGGATGTTTGGAGCACCTCTCCATAGCCTCCTCTGGCTTTCCAGTTCATTCCTTTTCGGTTGACTGATTTCACATGAGACACAAAATGCAGTGTAGAAGACTGACTTCACACAGAATAAGGGAAGGAAGTGAACAATGACCAGAGATCATAAAGAAAGAAAATATGCTCACAGAGAGTGGACAACTGTAACATTAACATTCTGACAACCTTCAAACGTTTCAGGAATAGAAAGCTCTACAGAGGTAGTTTCTTGTGGGTTATAAATCCATTTGGATTAACTCTTATGGGAGGGTCTCACCATATACCTTTAGCTGCCTGGACTTCACTATGTAGATGAGGATGGCATCGAACTGGAGGTTCAAAATGTGTCCCATATCACCTGGCTGTGCCTTTGTTTTTTATCAGAACACCAAGTGTCTCCATTCAAGGCCAGAGATAGAGCTTAGACCCAAATACATATCATCATTGATTAGAAATGCCAATTCTCTGTGAGGGTGTTTTCTTCTTTGTCTCTCTGGCCTAAGAGAGACAGAGGGGTAGGGGATAGAAGGGAGGGGTTCTAAAGTGGAGGAAAACAATATAAATATAGCCACGCGTTGCCTTTCCTTAATAGGCTTCAACAAACCCTGCTGCCTCTACCTTCCCTTTCATACGTTCACGTTCATTTTCAATCTTAGGGATTGTGTTATTATTATATTAGTCTTGTAAGAGGGTCACAGGTTGGACGTCCAAGCTTATTACGAGGCAGGGGTCCATCCTCAAATACTTTGCGCCTCACTTATTTCTAACTATCTACCCAGAAGATCCCCGGCTGGTAAAGTAAGAAGCCTCTAGCTGCTCTGTTTCTCCAGGGCTAATCCAGAGTGACAGGTCAAGTTGCCTAACAAAGCCTTCAACGCCAACAACTCCAGGTTCGCGCGGTTGGAAGCTAGCAAGGCAATCCTCCCTTCTTCACACAGGCCGGTGTAAGACCACAGAGGAACAACCAGACAAGCCTGTTCTTCATTAACTCTGCGTGGCTGCTACGACTCCGGGTTAAGTCTTCTCCGCGCCTCCCCCTAGGAACCACCTAGGTCCCCTCCCACTCTCGACTCTCATTGGCTCGCAGTTCTGCTTATTTCCCTGGTTGCTAGTAGCGATGGAGGCGGGCACAACATTGGTCGCTAAGATACTCCACTTCCCCTTCCGCCCCTCGAGCGGAAGACGTATCAAGTTCGTCCGGCCAATGATGAATGAGAAGTAGGCGGGACTTGGCTGGTTCGGACCAAACAAACGCGACCTTGCTCTGCCAATGGCGGTGGGGCAGCCCCTGTAGCGCGGCTCAGGCGCCCCCACGCCCGCTTTGCGTCCTTTCCCCGGCGCCGCCCAGCTCGAGCCCGGATTACGCCTTGAGCTGGCTGTATCCTGACAAACGCCTGGGAGCCAAGATGGCAGCTGCCGACGGCGACGATTCGCTCTACCCCATTGCGGTGCTAATAGATGAACTCCGCAATGAGGACGTTCAGGTGCGGGAATCCTTCCGTTAGAGTGTGTGTGGGAGATCGGGGACTGGGGTTCTTCACGGAATGTGGAAGAGAGAGCTCTGGGTTCTTCGGGAGGGGCGGAAGGCAGCGGCGGCCAATCAGAATTCAGTTCTCATCTTTCTAGGTGGCAAGATTCGATAAGATGGCGCCCGTGATTGGTTGAGGAGGCCAGCGGAGGGCAAAACCTCTGGGGTCCGACCTGAGTGCGCGCGGTCGCCCGGGATCTGGGCCTGGGCACCCGGAGATGGGGTGGGATGGTTTGCGGTCGCCTGCCAGTCGGGTGATTGGCGGCCAACTCAGAATGGTTCCGTGTATGGGATAGACGGGGGCGCGTGACGAGCAGAGTAGGGGAAGCCATCATGGGTGCTGGGGACTGGGGTCCATTTCCCATTGTTTTTAGTGTTTTATGTAACTAGGACGAGTGGGAACTGAGACCGGAATGTCTTTCCAGTCTTCCTGGGCCCGCCTCGTATTTTGGGGTAGCTCTTCCTGAAGGGGGAGGGAGCAGAACCTGAAGTATGTTCTCCTGAGGATTAACCAAATCTGGGATGGGTCACGTGTACAGACCCACCTTTCCGCCAACCTCGCCCCAGCCGGCACTGCCAAGCGTCTAGATAGTTTTGGTTCATGGGAGAAAAGTCACCCAGGGCCTCCGAGTCGGACTGCTGTGGGCTTGAGAAAGAGGTCCGACCTCAAGACCGCATCCTCTTACCTAAGGATGACCTTGTGTGCACATTATTTCATCGCCCCTGGCTTCCGTTTTCTACAAAATACCGACTAATAATAGTCCTGCCTTCCCTCGGTGGCTTGGGAAATGTAGTAAAATAGAACTGGCTGCTGGTAAAAAGCCCCATAAATGTAAGCTGTTATTTGAGGGAGTGGCTATTGTACTATGCTCTACAGGCCTCTTTTTCCCTTTTTATATAAAATTGTTCCTGCTGCAGTGGGTAACCTGAGTCTGATGTCAGACAGGTTGGAGTTGTAATCGTGGGTCTTGTATTTCTTGCTAGTTTACTCGGGCTTTCTGTGTTTCTCTTCTGTTACATGGAAATAATGATTTGGTTTTAGGGAGGCCAGAGCCAGGTATAATGTTGCATGCCTGTAATACTAGCACTCTGGAGCCAAAGGCAGGTTCAAGGCTAGCTTGTTCTACATAGTGACATTCTGTGTCAACAATGAAAAAGTATGGTTGCTGTACAAGAGCTAGGTGTGAAACAGAACAACAGAACTAAATATGCATATTACCACCTGTAAGAAGTGATGAGACCAGTCAGTGTTGAGATAGTGAGTCAGCAAATGTTTGTTGGGCCTGTCTTCTGATCATTGCTCCAGATGCTTTTGTACATTTGGGAGCAAAAGGACAAAACTGCCCTTAGAGGAGTTTATTTTACAGTGAGGGATGAAAGCCAAGTATGTATTGTGTTGACTATGGAAAATATTAAGGAGAAAAATAAGGAATGTAGGGTAAAATATTAAGAGTGAGCATGGGGAAATCTTTTGAAAAGTTGATGTTTGAGACAGCACCTGCTTGTGGAAGCAGGTATGAGATTCTGTGCAGAGTGCGTGACAACTAGACAGCTGAATAAAGATTTGGGCCAGTTGACAGGGGCTCCTTCCAGATGCAAAGTTTGAAAAGTTGGAGAAGATACTTCCAGAAAGAGGGTGTATGTGTGTGTGTATCAGCTTTCTGCCCCCAAGGATATTTAGTAATGTCTAGGGATGCTTTGGTTGTCACAACTGGGAGATTGTTGCTGCTTTTAGTAGGTAGATGTCAGGAATGGCGCTAAACATGTTTGCAGTGACTATGACATCCCTCACAGATAGAAAAAAAAAAAAAAAAACCAGTCCCACTTAAAAACTTTAGTGCTAAGGTTGAGGAACACTGTAGGATGAAATGCTTATCCAGAGACGGGTACTTAGTTAGCTTAGGTCAGTGTGCCAGTCTTATAAGGATTCTGTATAAAATTAACAATGTAAAACAATGTATTTTTATTATATGGTTCTGAAAATCAGAAATTGTCACAAGTCTGGCTGGGTAAAGATGACCTCATAACATCATAGCCTTGAATTCAGGCAACATAGCTACCCAGCTGTCTGCCATTTTTCTCCAGTATTCACAGTGCCATCTTTTTGAAGAAAACAATGCACATTGTTAACAAAATCAAAACTAAAGTGAAAAAACTGCTGGCCACAACTGGAGAGGAAGCTGGATGTTCAGGACCCTGACTCCTAAGCATATTTCCACAGTGATCGTGTGGATGGACTGTCAACCGCGGAGGTTCTGCCTGCTTCCTTGCATTAGTACCCTTGTCTGTTAAAGTAGTCATTTTAGAAGACCTCAGAGCTGAGTGTGCATAAACTACCTGAGTAAACGGGCAATCTGTAGATGTCATGTGCTCTCAATATTATGTGCTATATTAAGATTATGAATGGGATGGGGGTTGCTCCCTGATACCACCCGTTGTCCTTAGGGATGTTGCTCACTGCTCAGCAGCTGTGGCTCTGGCCCATGCATTTCCCATAGTCCAGCTGGGACAGGAGCACAAACTACAAAATTGAGGCAAGGACATTGAAAAACTAGTACACAGGTCACCAAAATACAGTCTTTGTACCCTATCCAGCATGCCAGCTTGTTTACATAATGTCCCCTTCCCATGTCTGCCGCTGTGCTGTGAGCACAAGTTGAGTGGTTCAGAGACTGTCCTGTGTGGCTAGGTACATTTACTAGCAATTTAAAGAACAAGTTTTGCTGGATACTCAGCTATACACTGAGCACCTGCAGACTTACTGCCAGCATCTAGGGATTGTTAGTGTTTGCCTTATTTGATATTTTTAACCTTTCTATAGATCTCTACACATTTCATAGTTTGAAAATACGTTGTTTTGGATTTATAGTGCTTGATCTTTTTACAACCAAAATGAGATTTGGGGCCTCGTTTGTCCTTCCACTGCTCCAAAAGGCATGTGGATAGTAATTGAAAAGTGGCACACACATGATCCTCCTGCCATAGCCTCCCAAATGCTGGGGATACAGGCTTGTGCTGCCATGCTCAGGTACAGTTTTCATCTTAGCATCTTACCAGATTCTCAGGATTGTATGTGAGCCCAGGTACCTGTAAATCCTTTGATGTGAGAGCTGTACATTACCAGGATCAAGGTCACTTGTTCACATATTTCCAGTTGTAAGGGTCCTGAAAAGGGAACTGATAGAGAGAGCCCACTTCTTCCTACCTCTCTCTCAGTCTTCCGTGTTCTCCTTTTCTTTCCAGGGTTAGGGTTGCCCCGTGTGAAAGTTCAGTTTGTAATCCCTAAGGCATTGTCTTCTTCACAAAATGATCTTATTCCATTCTTGGGACAACTCTGGAGTGAAGTTGAAAAAAATAGCCTGTGGAGAGTAAGAAACAGACAAGGAGGTGTCAAAGTCCACTCTTAGTGCTGGTTTAGGCATGTGTCTATTTTCTGAGCCTCAGTTTCTCTGCAATGGAAAGGCATGGTCACACATGCCTACGGTGGAGACAATCAAGTGAGAACCTAGAGTGTAAATACTTAAAGACAGACCAGTTGTGTGTGTTAGCCAGACAGTTGTTTGCTAAGGTGGCTATAGTAAATTACCACAGAGTGAATTAAAACAACAAATGTATCCAGAACACCTAAAATCTGAAACCAAGGTATCAGTGGGATTGGCTCCTTTGATGTTCCAGGGGAGGTCTGCCCCATATAACTCTCCTAGCTTCAGAAAACTGTTGGAAATTTTTGGTGTTCTTTGCCTTGTATATATGCCATCCCACCTTCTTCCTCCATTTTTACATGACTGTGCCTTCTGCAAATATGTCTTCTCCATTTGTGTTGCTTATAAGGATGCTCATAGGACCAATTCTGAATTTGATATTTTTTTCACGTTCACAAAAAGCAAGGTATTAGGGCTGGTGTGTGTCTCCCACGTGCAATGTATTGGAAGAACAGTACTGCTTGTATTTTTCTCTGCTCTCACACCACAATCAAGAGCGGTCCCTGATCCTAAACAGTGCATGATTTCCCTACTAACAAACAAGCATTCTGCTCTGCAGCAGTCCCCACCAGTGTTCTGTAACCTGGTTCTGTTGTCACTCTGTCTACTTGGAGGGTGTCAAGATCTTACAGGTGAATGTTCCCCAACCTACAGATGCCAGTTGCAAGGCCCAGGTGTTTTCACATGTTCTGCTTTATCCACTGGCTGTAAATCAAGGTTTGCACATATCTTATTTGGCAGTAGACTGCGTGAGGGAAACTAGAAAGGTTTCAGCATTCTTCTCGACCTCTGCAGCATTACTTATTCTAGGGTATGGGACAGAATCCATTCTAAAATGGTATGTATAGCTGATGATTGGGATAAATCCTTCATGGCTGCTCCAGCACAGGAAGGCGGGGAAGGATGAGGCTGTCTATGATTGACTGGCTTTGGACAGAGACATTCTGCCTGTTCCGGCCTATCTGAGGGAAAAGCTGCAAGCCAGGAACAGTAAGCCAAAGCACATGCTTACATGGAAACTGCATGCATACCTTTATATTGAGGGTTAGCCCCTCTGAATTAGAGGATTAGACCTGCTAATGCTATCTTCTTTCTGTTTTTATTAGCATGTATTACTTGTGTATAATAGTGGTTTCATTATGACATTCTTCCGCATCTACATGATGCATTTTGGTCATAAACCTCTCTGTCCTTTGCCATTCCTTCTGATCCCCTTTTCCCCATAGTCTTCCTTCTACTTGAAATCACGTTAGTTAGGGTTGCTTATAGGAGCATCAGTAAAGTGTTGTGTTTCTATGTAGTCTTGCTATGTAGTTTAAGCTGGTTTCAAACCAAGCTGTTTGTATCCCAGCCTTGGGTCACAGTGGTGCACCACTGGTCCCAGCTGCTTTGTTCTTAGGGTAATATTAGATTGTTAGTTCTTGTTGCCACTGTTAGCCACCAGTCCTGGGTTGTTTGTTTGTTTGTTGAGATGAGTTCTCCTGTAGCAGAGGCTGGCCTGGATCTCTGTATGTAGTCAAGGAGACCTTGAACTTCTGATCCCTTGCTCTCTTGCTACCATGTCCCAAGTGTTCTCCGCAGTAGTAGGACTGTGGAACAAACAGAATGGGTTAAGGAAGTAGAGTTCAGTTTTTGTCTAAATTTGGAAAGACCCAGTGGAGGTGCTGGATTCCATTGTCACTGTTGGCATTGTTAAATACTTCCTTTAGGAACACTGAATTGCTTGGTTGGGTTTTACTTGATCTACTTTTGAACACTGAGCACCTTCATTCATAGCAGTGGGTCTTTCAGGGATTGACCTAATGGTTTCAAAGCTATAGAACTCCTGTGGGTCGAGATTTCCTAAATTTTTTTCCTTCTTTTGCTTTTTCATTAGCTTCGCCTCAATAGTATCAAGAAGCTCTCCACCATTGCCTTGGCCCTCGGGGTTGAACGGACCAGAAGCGAGCTCCTGCCCTTCCTTACAGGTAAGGGATTCCTGGGGCCCAGATGCAGTGAGGATACTTCGGTGGTTCTTACTAGTGAGCAAGAAGCCTCTCTGTAGACTAATAAATTATAAATCTTCCCTATGCCACTGTGGCATGGTGCAGTATTCCAGAAGAGCCTAAGTGCAGTCCTCTAAGAGAATGATCTGGAAAGATGAAGCAATAGAACCTAGCTTGAGTCACAGCTTCAATTGTTAGCATTGACCTTAGACAAGCTTCTGAGATTTTTTTTCCATCCCTAAAATGAAGATAATCTGCACACTGTGTTGTTGATGTGGACCATAAAAAGCAATAATTATTAGCACTTACTGGACCCCTGTTTTGTGATACTGAGTTAGTTTACACAGTCTTTATAATGGTGCCTGTGCTCTTAAATGTCCATGTCCATTGCTGCTCATCTAAGTCTCACAGCACCACCTTAAAGCAAGAATGCTACTGTTGTACACTTGTGTGTGAGGAAACTAAGGCTTAAGAAAATGAAGTGACTGGTTTCCCTGGCATTTTTTTCTGTTGGGGGGTGACTAAGGGGATTTTATGTTTAGGCTCCATAGTCAGCAGCATTAGTTAATTGTGCAGAGTTGGGGTCAGATTTCATATCTTTGCTTTCCTGCCTTCCTGTAGTGTGATATCAGGCAAGACATTTTGTTTCTACCTGCTTTAGAGTGCTCATGGGTAAGACAGGCATGATTGTTTAATCTAAATGAAGCCTAAGGCTCCTGTGAAGAGCCAGTGACAGGGCCAGGCATGTGGTAAGTGGGGCTCTCTTAGCTCGTACCGCCTTCACTGTCGGAAGGTCCGCGTTGTGTATCTAGTGCAGTGGCTGGCACAGTGTTGTCCACCTTACTTACTTTTTGCTGTCATGATTTTTATTTCACCCCTACTATACTCATCTCTAGTCAGAATTAAAACTAAAGGTTCTGAGTGCTCTGTTACTGACAGATGTGATTTGTATTGGGTCATCTGCTCTAGATGACCTAGGAAGAAGTGAGAGGTTAAGACCCTCACATATTTGACACATGTGTAGCTGAGGTCTATTGAGATTCAGTGCTTTGACCTCATGGCATAGCTCATGACTAAGTGTGCAGGTCTGACAAGCACACAGCCTGAGTAGGTATCTGCATCCGACATGATCATATGGTCCCAAAACAAGTGTGTTCCTTTGATGAACTACTAGAGATACCCAGAGGCTTTAGGGTGCTGAGACAGAGACAGCTCTTGGAGTACCAGGTTGGCATGAAGAACAGTTACATGAATAAATGGTACAGGGAGAAAGCCCAAGAGTTCTGCATTTAAAACAAGCTGCTGTGCCTTGCCCCGCTGAGAACCTGGGAATTCTCTCTGCTGCTTGGGCTTACCTCCTCAGTTGAAAGGCTGTTCTCTAGCGTGTTCACTAGGTGCTGCGGGTGACTCTGAAAGGACTGTGCTATGCAGCTAATGAGAATAACCGTTGTGAGTGACTAGTGCATGTATGTGAGTTGACAAGGCCATCTGGATCACAGTCACCAGAAAAGCCACCTTGGTGATAATGGGTTGCATTTTGCTGGCTTTCTGTACCATATGGAGCCTCTGAAGTTTAATCCTGTAATGGATGCAGTGCCATTATGCCTAACTCCTAGCATACAGAGGAAGTGAGGTTTAGAAACATAATGCGGATAGAAAGTCTATGACAGGAGGTTTAGAGATAGTGAAGCCTGGTGGTAAGGTAATATCTGAGAGCACATTCCCTGCAGGGTTCAGGCCTGCCTTGCGGTTTTCTTCTGCAGTGTCAGAAATCACATAATGAATGTGAGTTACTGTCACAACTAAAGCTTAGTAGCAGCATAGTACCCAGATGTATTATTTGAGACTTGAATATGGTATTTTAAAAATCCAAGTGGGAAGGAAGAACCATGGGAGCCTAGAAGTGCTGGCACCCAAAGATTGAAGTGGAACTGTGATTCAGACAGATTTATTTTTGAGCTGTTGGAATTCAAAGTTATGTCAGATTTCTCCTGCTCTGAGGTCAGTGTTTAGAATACCAAGTGGCAGACACATGTCCAGGACAGTGAGAGTGTCTCAGGTAGTACAAGCTAAAGGCCTCTAAGCCTATATCTGTAGAACATTCAGCTGGCTTTTTGCGGGGAAATCCCTAAGCTATAGTTTGCTGGGGACAAAGGCCTCAGACTGGGCATCTGTAACAGCTGTGTTTTTGCAATTCTAGAATCTGGAAGTGCTAGGTCGAGTTATCAATAGCCTTGGTCTAGGTTTCCCCTGAGGCTGTTCCACCTGGCTGACTTCCTCATGGCGAGTCCATGGTGAAGAATGTTAAAATGCTGAGGAGAAGCCAATGCCTTCACATTCTGCCATAGGTCAGTGTTCCCCTCAGGAGAGGTGGATCTTGAGAGAGGCCTTTGAATCTGGGCAGCACAAGTAGTTTCCCTGTCACTTGGTCATTAGTTCTTTTAACAAACTGACATAAGCACAGCTCTAGCAGGAGCTGGGGCACACCGAATCTCGCCTTGGCCACAGGTGATCAACACTCCTAATATGGACACTTCTTAAAGGTGTGGTAGGGGGGAGAGTGTGGGTTCGGGAAAAGAATTTGACTTAGTTTAGGGGCTTCTTGGAAATTCACCAGTAGTTGAACCAAGCCCAAAAAGGTAGAAAGGAGTTTCTTGGCTGAAGACAGGAATCCCTGAAAGTGAGTTCCTGCATGTTTAAGCTGGACCGCTCCAGAAGCTCCACTGAACATCTTGTTCTGCATACCCATGGCTATGTTTGTGAGCATTGAGAGGAAGCCAAAATTGGGGTTAGAGCAGTGGTGCCACTCAGCTACCTTCACCTAGCACAGGACAAAAAAGGCAGATGTGGAACTTAGGCTTACTCTGTGGTCACCAGATAGATGAGGAGGAAGAATGGTTGGGAGGTAGGTCTGCTGACAGTGAGAAAGCAGGGTGGTGTTTTCTTGTTCAAAGTTTGGCTTGATTCTTTGATGGATTTGGTCTTTGTCCCCCAGACACCATCTATGATGAAGACGAGGTCCTCTTGGCTTTGGCTGAACAGCTGGGAACTTTTACCACTTTGGTGGGAGGACCCGAGTATGTACACTGTCTGTTGGTGAGTGAGAGCTGGGAAGTTCTTTACTCCTCTTTGGGACCAAGAAGGAGAAGATTTAGGAAGTCTGGAGATCACCTCAGAGTGGGTGTGCTTTGGATGTCACTTTACCTCAAGTCAGTAATGGCATTCAGTCTGTAGTTGTCATCATTCTGCGTACTTAACCAACTAGGGCCACGTGGCACTCTATTTGTAGGACCATGGGTTTGGGTCAGGTAAGGTTCCACTACTCACTGGTATGACTTTTAGGAGTGCTAACCTTTCTTTCTGCCTGTGTGAATTGGAGACCACTGAAGCCCACCCTGATCACTGACTTAGATGGCTACACATAGCACTTTGCATGTAGTAAGTACTCACAGTTAGGTGCTTGGTTGTCATGGATAGGTAAGATGTGTCATCTACCATTTTGGGTAGGAAGGATCATTTGATAGTTGAACTACCTAGAGTGCCAGGAAGTTGAGCCATCCCATCAGACCACTAGAATTAGTGGCAGAGCTGGGTTTTCAAGATTGTCTGTTGAATTGCACCAGCACCTAACATACCCTGCCGCATTATCTCTGTGTATCTCTCTGTTGAATGACACATGGCCGCACAGAGAAAAACCTGATATGGACAGAACTTACTGTGTACAGTAAAAGACCCAAGTGGTCTTTTAGATCTTGACTGTTTGCAGCTGAGGCAAATTACTTCAGATTCCTGCTGTTTGATTAATGAAGGCAGTTTTGCAAGACTGAAGGGGAGACAAAAATGTGAACAGTACGGTGGCCTTCCCTAAAACCTTATACATAGGTGTTGGAACCAACATCAGCAATGATGATTGTACATTGACAACTACACACAACATGAGCCCCCTGAGTATTGGTTCCTCGTGGGAAGCTCGTGACAAAGCATATGGGGGAAGTCAGGAGTCTCCCAGACCAGGCCATGGAGTAGGATTCCGTAGCTGAGACAGTAGGGACAACACTGGTCTCTAACTTTGTGTTCTCTTCACAGCCACCCCTCGAGTCACTAGCCACGGTGGAAGAGACAGTAGTGCGAGATAAGGCAGTAGAGTCCTTGCGAGCCATCTCACATGAGCACTCCCCTTCCGACCTAGAGGCTCATTTTGTGCCTCTGGTGAAGCGGCTGGCTGGTGGAGACTGGTTCACCTCCCGTACCTCAGCCTGTGGCCTCTTCTCAGTTTGCTACCCCCGAGTTTCCAGTGCTGTGAAGGCAGAACTTCGACAGTGAGTCCTCACTTGTCCCTTGGTAGCCTCTGTCCCCATCACCTTACTTAACTCTCCTCGGAGCCTCAGCCCCTCTAGGCCTTCCCAGGGTCTAGTGTCCTTGAGCTCTCCCTCCCTAGTCCTTCCTCAGCCCTCCTGAAGGAGACTTATGACAATGATCTCTGGACACCACACCTCAGGGGTGAATTTGCTTGGTCTGACTTCATGGAAATTTATTCGTACCATTGGTTGCACATGATGTACTTTGAACAGAATCCCACACAGCAAATGTCTAGTGTTATGTGCAGCCTGCACAAGATCTAGAACCGTCAGGCACTGACTACCTTGCTGCACAAACCTGTGAAGCCCAAGTCCTGAGGCATCCCTCCATAATACTGGGTTATATGTAACCTTCTGTACATATTGCATGTCTCCATTAGTCCCATGTGTCTGACTGAGGCAATTGCAGCTGAAAGGAAGACCTGGCAATGGCATTTTGAACAGTGCTATGGATGTGGTCAGTCATTAGTACTGTACAGTACTCTTTGACTGAGACCTCAAGTCAGCTGTGTGGGGATATGCTATTGCCTTTGGTCCTGTTTGTAGTACTGAGAAGACAAAGAAGTCATGAGTTGTAAAAAGTCACCACTGTCAGTACCAGAGTGTACTGCAGAGCCAGAAGTGCTCTGTGCTATGCTGTGTTGCCACCTATTAGGGCTTCCCAGGATTCTAAGCCTGGCCCTCCATCCATCCCAGGTACTTCCGGAACCTGTGCTCAGATGACACCCCCATGGTGCGGCGGGCCGCAGCCTCCAAACTGGGGGAGTTTGCCAAGGTACTGGAGCTGGACAATGTCAAGAGTGAGATCATTCCCATGTTCTCTAACCTGGCCTCCGACGAGCAGGTATGTTAGGCACCAGGTTACCCTATGCCCTTATTAGCCTTGGGGTGAGGAGGGGCACCCTTAGAACTCAGTGGGCCTCTGCTTCCTATCTCACCCCATGCTCTTACCAGGACTCGGTGCGACTGCTGGCAGTGGAGGCATGTGTGAACATTGCCCAGCTTCTGCCCCAGGAAGACCTGGAGGCCTTAGTGATGCCCACCCTGCGCCAGGCTGCTGAGGACAAGTCTTGGCGTGTCCGCTACATGGTAGCTGACAAGTTCACAGAAGTAAGTTAGCATATTTCCACAAGTTTGAACACTTGAGGGTGTCTGAGGGGAGGAGTGAGCCACATAGAGTAGCTGCCATGCTCTTTTAAGGCACAGTCCTGAGTGTTAATGAGCAACCTGTTGATGTTACAGAGGCAGCCCTGGGTGCATGATTGGCATCTGAGAGTGCTGTGATGAGAATTTTTCTGAAGCCAAGATCCAATTCCATGAAAATGTGTTCCCTGACCTCACAGCATCCTTAAGAAAGACATAGCCCAAGAGTTAGCTGTCAGAGCAGTGCCCACACACTAGTCAGAACTGGGGACAAGTTCTTTTTATGCTAAGATCTCAATTTCCTTAGCCAACAGCTTGTCTTTTTCTCTCCTTCCTACTACTTAGTGTTGAACCCAGGGCTTTACCCCTGCTAGGCAAGTGTACTACTTTTGTGCTATATTCCCAGGTCTGTAGTTCTTAGCAGTGCCTTTGGTTGAGGTACTAGAGTCAGTGAATTCCACACATTCCTGGCCTTCAAGGAGCAGGCTAAAAGTCAGCCTCAATAGAAACTGCCAATGGAGTGTGTTACTCTCTGTGTTTGATGGCATTGAGAGGAGGAGGTGGTGCTCCAGCTGGTTGAGAGGATGAGGAAGTGGCAGCTAAATAGGACAACGTCCCAGCAAGAAGACAGCCTGTGCATAGGATGTAGGATGTGAGAGACAGAATGCGCAGAACTCATGGCTGGATCCTGGGAGTCAGTGAGAGAAACGATAGAATTGGTGGACAAGAGCTCCTCTTTGTGATGATGATTAGTTTCCTGGTGTCTTCTGGAAGGCTTAGCCCTAAGTGTCATTTTTCTGGACCCATTGAGACCTAGCCATATAGAAGTCTATGTGCCTGGGAGCTTAGTAACACAGTAAAGACAAGATGGTCAAGCGTCTGATCCTTCTCTCTGAGAGGGAAGCAGGGTTACACTGTGTCTTGGACAACAGGGCCATTGGAATATGATAATGATCTCCCCAAAGCAGACAGCAAACCTGTTCATAAATACAAGGTAGTGTGTGTGCCCAGTATCTAAGAGGTTTTGCAAGGTTATTACTTCATTAGTCTCTTAGTGAATCATCCTGTTTCCAACTGCTCTTCCAATAACTAGGTTAAAGCAGACTCATGTACATCCTTTTCCTGGATCTTTGAAGACTGACATAGGTCTTCCTCTTTAATCTTACTTCATCTTCATTTTAATTACAAAACTGATGCCAACTTCTTATAGCTCGTCTAATAAAATATAGATATTTTCACTTTCAATGTAAGTAGGAACCACTTACTGTGTTTAGGTAATAGAAAATTCAGCCCCAAATAACCTGAACAATCAATGGAAAACATACTGTGGTTGCTGTGCTATAGCCCTCATGCTGTTTCTGAGGAAGCCAGAGTTCAGAGAGGTGACAACAGAGAGATGATCATGTCATGGGATTATGTCCCTTGTGCTGTGCCCTAACCATTCTAGGCCTTTCATCTCAAATTTTGCCTTATTAGCAGAGTGGCTGCCACAGTCTCAGTGCTGTCCCTCTTCTCTTTGTGTGCAGCTCCAGAAAGCAGTGGGGCCTGAGATCACCAAGACAGACCTAGTGCCTGCCTTCCAGAACCTGATGAAGGACTGTGAGGCCGAGGTGAGGGCCGCAGCCTCCCACAAGGTCAAAGGTTGGTGCTGGCAACCAAAACACAGCTAGGTGGGTGGATACCTAAGAGGCAGAAATGGGAGCAGAGCATTAAGTCTCACCAGCACCTCCCTGTTTCTGCCCACAGAGTTCTGTGAAAATCTCTCAGCTGACTGCCGGGAAAATGTGATCATGACCCAGATCCTGCCCTGCATCAAGGTAATGGAACTTGGTTATAGAGTTTGATACTACTACAGAAGGTTGAAGGTTTAGTTTTGGGGACAGTCAGATCCAAGCTAGGTTCACATCTCTTGGGACACACAGTAACTGTGTTTTAACAGTCATCAGATTGGCTGGAGGCAAAGTCTGAGGGTTGCAGCGACCACTGAGTCCCCATATCCACAGAGGTTGAGGAACGGGGTAATAAATATGGTAGCAGGGCTTACATAAGAAGGCAAGGCTTGTGAATAAGTGCAGTACATTCCTGATATGCCCTGCCTGTGTGAAAAACAGGAATGTATGATTCTCTCAGGGCATCAGGGCTGATGTCTATGTGGCCACTTGCTACTAAAATGCTTTTCTGGCCTTGCCTACTTTTCTTCCCCAGGAGCTTGTGTCCGATGCCAACCAACACGTCAAGTCAGCACTGGCTTCAGTAATCATGGGACTCTCTCCTATTCTGGGCAAAGACAACACCATTGAACACCTATTGCCCCTTTTCTTAGCGCAATTGAAGGATGAGGTAAGAGTGCTGGACGGTTTTCAGCTCTGTTCCAGAGATAATGGGCTATTGCTCATCAGATTGTCCAAGAGCATCTTCACAGTCCATGCTTTGTTGAATTGATGATAGGCATAAATGCCTGCTTGTTCTCTCAGTCTTGTCAGACATTGCTTCATGTGCCCTTAATTTTACACTCATCCTTTCCCTGAATATTGAGGATTTGAACAAAGACCAAGACAGTAGTTATCTTAGGAACCTACAGAATGTACCAGTGTAGAGGAGCAGGTGGGTTATTTCTCCTGTAGTTCCCATTCAGATGCTGTGGTTACTGGAAGAGGTGGCTTAAGTTCAGGTTCCATAGAGACCAAAATACAGTGACATAAATAAGTAATAATTCTTCCTCTCACATCATTCCAGCTGGTCCTGGGGTGAGAGGTTAGCATTGCTGACTTGGCCACAGCTGTATTTTGTCTCCTGACCCATTGAAGGGTGTGGCTCTAGTTTGTTTCTCATACTGTCCCATCGGTCATAGCCGGTCAGCTTACTATACCTGGCTGTGTAAGTGTCCTAGACAAAGAGAACAAAAGACGTCATTGTGGTAACAGTTGAAGGGATTAGATTTGAAGTTATAGGCACTGCTTTCCTTTTAGGAAAGTATAGCCTGTTAAGGAGAATGGCTAAAGGTTCTGGGCAGCCAGCCCAGAGTGACGCCCTATGTCGGCGTTCTTTAATGAAGCATTTTCATGGAGTACACAGTGGCTGATTCTATAACGAATGAAGATTTGGCCCATTTCCCAGGCTGGGACAAAATTTCCTCATAGGCCATTCCTACTCAGTCTTTCTTCTGAGAAGGTATGTGAAATCAGTTGAAAGGTCTTAACATTCACAGCTCTGGGTTCAGTTTCTAGCAAAACACGCACGCACGCTTGCACGTCTCTTCCTGGGTCTGTGTTTTGGGTTTTCCAAAGCAGTTGCTTTTCATGGCTGTGGTGTGGCCAGTGCGTGTGTGTTGCTGTAGAGGTCCCTGTTCTCTGGGATGAGTGTGAATGGATACATACAGACTGTAAATTAGAGTTTACAGTACTTGGAGTCAGGCAGATCAGAGACTTGTCAGAAGTGTTTCTTCAGGCCTGAGGTTAGGTATCAGCAGAAGTGAGGAGAATGATGGAGAGTAATCCCTGCATCTTCACTCTTTGGTGTTCCAAACAATAGATACTTTCAGCCTGTCAAGCTCATCCCATACCACTTTACAGAGCCTCGGCTACTCGAAACTAGCTGCCTTTGGTCTATTTTATGATACAGTACAATCATCCATCAGGGTTGCTGTATGTAGTATGTTCTCTCACCCCTCCTGTGCTCTTTCCAAGTGTCCTGAGGTGCGGCTGAACATCATCTCTAACCTGGACTGTGTGAACGAGGTGATTGGCATCCGGCAGCTCTCTCAGTCCCTGCTTCCTGCCATCGTGGAACTGGCTGAGGATGCCAAATGGCGAGTGCGGCTGGCCATCATTGAGTACATGCCTCTGCTGGCTGGACAGCTCGTGAGTGGGGCCAGGTTTTGTTTTGTTGGCTCTGAGGTGATAGACTGTAGGGTCTGGCATATCCCCGGTGCCAGGGTTATGATGCTGTAACAAGGGGCCTCTATGTGATAGTTGGGATAGCTGTCCATGTAGAGAGAACTAGGCTCAGGAACTGGGTTCTTAGCAGATGAGTGGAGTAGTTCAGTCAGAGGAAAAAGACTACCAGCTGTGGTGGGATTGAGATTTTCATGATTCTCTGGGACTGCTTCCTTCCTCATTCTCCCCCTCAAGCCTTTATCAATCATTTTTTTTCTGCAGGGTGTGGAATTTTTTGATGAAAAACTGAACTCTTTGTGTATGGCCTGGCTAGTGGATCATGGTAAGTAGCTGTAAGGACAGACAGATAAGTTGCCACAGTATCCTACTGTTAGTGCTTACCTGGGATCTACTTACCTTTTGCTGTTAAAAACCTTAGAAAAGTGTAGATTGGGTGTCAGTGGTGGGAATTTGTGCAAAAATACTTGGGTTTGAACCCTTGACTTTGTCTTAATGAAACATAAGCAAGTCTCTTCCCATACTTCACCCTTACACTCATCCTGAAACAGGAAGACTTCTCATCAGGGTTTTTCATCCCTGAGAAATTTGTCCCTTTTTTTTTATCTCTGCCAGGGAATTTTAATTATATGTGTAAATAAAACTTGAGGTTGACTTTGCACGTGCAGAGGCAAGTGGTGTCTGCCCCTTTGTGTGGTGTCTGCCCCTTTGTGTGGTGTCTGCCCCTTTGCGTGGTGTCTGCCCCTTTGCGTGGCCAGACGATGCTGTAGGAGGAGGAGAAACAGCAAATGCTGTTTTGGCTGAGTTTGTTGAAACAGACGTCCTTCACCCTGAGTCACCTCCTTTACCCTTTCCCTACTGCAGTCTATGCTATCCGTGAAGCTGCCACCAGCAATCTCAAGAAGCTGGTGGAAAAGTTCGGGAAGGAGTGGGCTCATGCCACGATCATCCCCAAGGTCTTAGCCATGTCAGGAGACCCTAACTACCTACACCGCATGACTACACTCTTCTGCATTAATGTGAGCATCCTACCTCCCTGTCAGCCCCGGGAATGGGAACACCCCTGAGATGAAGGTGGAAAAGGGCCCTTACCTACCCACATGTTTGCCTGGATATAGAAACAGGACTTGGTGCCAATGATGAGTCTTTGAGAAATGCAGAATAGAGCATGGGTCTGCAGTGTTAAATCAGGCCTCTAAGGGCTGAGGATTTCATGATGAGCGACCCAAGATTGGGAAGCTTCTATGTAAGAGCGGCAGCCTCAAATTTGGAGCTCCCTCTGCTTGCTGGACAGTAAAGCCATGTGTTCATGATGTAGCACGCTCTGCCTTTTGAGCAGAAGAGCGAGTGTGCCTCTGGAGATAATTTAGTTCAGTTTCAGCTGTGTCACCCATCAAAGGACCTAAATCAGTGCTTGGGTTTTCTCACCTTTGGGGTTCATGTTGGCACTCAACAGGTTGTGAAGAGTAATACAAGAACAGAGGGCGTAGAACAGTTCTGTGTCTGTATTGGAGTATGCTTACGACTCGTTGTCAGTGGCATACTACTGATTTCTATACTGTTCTACTGACCTGTAAGTCTTACCCAAGCTAGAAGCTAAAGGATAGATTAGAAAAACTTTAAGTAAACATTCTGCTCCTTTTCTTCTATACTATAATTTGGAGATGGCTGTGTTAAGGAAGCCTTTCAGGTATTAGGACTCAGAATCCCTCAAACTCTTGTGGATGATGAAGTCTACACATAGACCCTGAAACATCACCAAATGAAGATTGTGTTAGGGAGTTGTAATTTCAAGGGGGTAAACTCCCCTAGATGATGCCTCTGGACCCAGATTTTTCCCTTGCTTCTCTGGGGTCTTGTGGCCTCTGGGGTCCAGATGGCACAGTCAGAAGATACATGGGGATTTAGCACTGGATCTTGCATAATTGTGCTTCTGCCATTCACTGGTCTTCAGGTGCTGTCCGAGGTCTGTGGCCAGGATATCACCACCAAGCACATGCTGCCCACAGTTCTTCGTATGGCTGGGGACCCAGTCGCCAATGTCCGCTTCAATGTAGCCAAGTCTCTACAGAAGATAGGACCCATTCTTGACAACAGGTGAGGTTTGGGACTTGTCCTAAACATCTTACATATTTAAACATGGACCCCAGAGTTTATAACCTTCATACTTTGTGACTCTTACTTATTCTTTCCTCTCCACAATGTCTGTTTTCTCAAGAATGAGAATTCATCCCCACAAAATAGAATGAAAAAAAGAACAAGAAATTATTAGAAAATGAAATTAGCCAATATTTATGTACTGTGGTTAACTTTGTAGAGAAAGCTGTGCATGTATTTGAAATTTATACTTTAGATAACAACAACAACAACAACAACAAAAATACATGTAATGAGATACATTTATCATGTTTAGTGAAACTATAAAACACTGCCCCAGGAAGCTTTGGGAAACATGTACAGTCTTCATGTCCTAGTTTAGATTTAATGTGAGACCATTCTATGTCACCAAATTCCTAGTGGGAACTAGCCTGGGAATGCAGAGGCCTAGATTAGCCCACACATCTGAAAGAACAAAGCTAGGCAGCTCAATCCTGCCTGACACATAAGTAGGAAACAGCAAGGTGCAGGGAAAGGATGGTCATGTCTCACTGGAACATTTATTTAACAGAGAACACAAAACACTCGAGTGGGTGGATAGTAGGTACCATTGTAGTTTGATGGAGAAACGTTCATTTTCTAAAAATCATGGAATCATTTTGATGCTCATGTAAACCCAAATGGAATTTCTGTCTCTGCATAAGCAAATTAATTTGAAGTTAGCTTGAAAATCAGAAACAAGATGATATGTATTTAAAAATATGTAGAATGTATTAATGAATTGGACTGGACAGATTTGCTAAGATTTGAAAGGAAGAGATTGATAAGCTGGCTTTCATGCAAATGAAAAGCTATATATCAGAAGGCTAACCCCTGGCAGGGTACAGTTTCTATATGTATCCTCTGGTATCCTATTAATAGGTAGACAAAGAAATCCTGTGATACAGCTGGGAAGAACATAAAGAGGAAAGTAGGGCATGTAATATTCAAGTGAGAATATGAGAAGCTGGAAGATGCAAGTAAGGTGGAGAGAGAGCTGACAGGGAGTTAGTCAAAACCGTTTCTGTGAAAGTATCATGAGGAAACCTATGCTTTTGTGTTAATTTAAAAGTACTATCTGTACATGCTCAGTGAGCGTGTGACTAGGTGCTCAGAATCATAGGCTGTTGGGTCAGCACAAGTTAAAGCTGAAATACTCTGCTAAATACTTTGTTTGTGGGAGCTGTGGCAAAACTGGGATGCCTACAACTGCAAATGTCATAAAAGACTGAGCATTTTAACTGGAGGGATGCAGTTACCTAATGTGGAGCCCTGAGCCAGTTCTTGCTTTTAGAGAGATTAGCACTGCTCCTCCCTGCACTTGCACCCCTTGAAAATGTGGTCTTGTATATAGTAGCCATAAAACAGAATCACCCAAATGCCAGTACATAGAATATGTTGTAACCTATTTACAGAACAGAACACTCAGTAATAAGAAAAGAGATGCCTGTTTTAAGCAGCAACATAGTGGATGATTGTGGATGATGTATTGGTACCATATTGAAGGAGAGGCTAGACAGGAAAATAAGCCACTTATATTCATTTTAAAATAGATATGGGCATGGAGAGATGGCTCAATGGTCAGTAGCACTAGCTCACTTCCCAGCACCTATAAGAAAGCTCAAACGTGATTTCAATTGTAGTTCTAGAGTATCCATATTATCCTCCTCTTGTCTTCTGAAGACTGCTACATACATATTGTGCCCATGAATTCACATGTGTATGTGCATGCAGACAGACAGACAGACAGAGATTATTTAAGGGCATGGTAGTACGACTGTAATCGGCGACACTGATGATTGAGGCAAGAGGGTCAAGAGTTATAGACCGAGGCAGAGGCAGGTGTGAGTTCAGAGCCAGCCTGGTCTGCAAAAGCTAGTCCAAAACAGAGAAACCTTGTCTGGAAAAAACCTTAAAAAACAAAAAAAGTTGTAGACCAGCTTGGGGTCACATGGAATTATATAGTAAGACCTGTTTGCTTCAAGCAAGCCAAGCCAAGCAAACAACAACAAAGGCAAAAAAAACTCTAGGTGTTAGAAATGAGGGCACTAGTTATATGGAGAGAAAGACACTCTCTGCCAACTAAAAGGGGACATTTGATGCCTGTATGTCTCATCTTTGTTCCACAGCCTTTCTTTCTGAGATCTGCCTTCACATCTTACAACTTAGGACAGACATGTGATGCCCTATCTCTTATATAAAAGTAGATTCCACTTCTAGGCCCCTTGAAATCAAGTCTTTTGACCTTCTTGTTAAATCCATTTATTAATCTGTCTTCTGGTCTGGGCTCATCTGCAAAAGGATCTAGAATGATGTACCTTTGCATTCATACCAAACACACAGTGCTTCAGTGAACATTGAGTCAGTAAAGGAATGCGTTTGCTGTGCTACAAGACACATGGGCTCTGTTTTTTCAGACCTTGCTCACCTCCTAGCCTGTGCTAGCCTAAGAGCTTTAATGTGTTTGCTTCCAAGTCTAGGGATCAGGGAATTTTCACGTGTATTTTTGTGTGTGTCTCTGTTCTCTGTCTTGAGGACAGAGCCCTTTTCCTATCTGTGACCACCCCGATCCTGCCCAAGCCTAGTCTAGCTCACTACCTTCTTTCCCCCTCACTTTCCAGTACCCTGCAGAGTGAAGTCAAGCCTATTTTGGAGAAGCTGACCCAGGACCAGGATGTGGATGTCAAGTACTTTGCCCAGGAGGCTCTGACTGGTAAGGGCCTGACAGTGTAGAGCCCGTGGTCAAAGGGTGGATTGCAGTATGAGGGCTCCTGGGAAGGGGGCAGTACTCAGCAGTACGGGTAGAGAATGTGGTTCAGTTCTGAGGTCTGATTGTCCCTTGTTTCTCCAGTTCTGTCTCTTGCCTGATGCTGGAAGAAGAAGCATTGCCGGCCTCTGGTGTCCACCCTCCAACCCCCACAAAGTACCTCCCTTAGGGAGGTGATGGGGGACCAATGACTGTCACTCCCTGTGCATGGTCTTGACCCCAGGCCCCTCCTCCAGCACGGTTTCTCCTCTCTGTCGCCTGGGAAAACTGTCCACCTCCCAAGGGATTAGGGCAGTACAAGTTGGGGCAGGACAGCAGCCTGAAAAGAAAGGCTGGCTGTTCCTGTTCATATTGGGAGAGATGGGAGCAACCTAGTCACTGGCTCCTGCTGCTTTAATGGGGACCCCTCCCCCATATACTTACCACCCCTCTTTCTTACCCTCAACCATGTTTTGTGTGTGTGTGCGTGTCAACTGTGCCATTTTTATTTTATTCCTTTCCCTACTCTTTACACGGAGAAATAAAGGTATAGAAATAGTTTGGTCCTCTAGTCTTAGTCATCAGAATGGGGGAAGACCATTGCCATGGGGCTTGTTCTCTGCTTTCTCTCTGAGGAGACCATCCTACAGCTGTCAGTCCTGTCCCACGAATGAGGACTTGGGTCCAGCAAGAGTACAACAAGAAACAGCAGAAGCTCCAGAGGCTGTTCAAGGCAGAGGCCTGGGATGCAATTCAGGTTTTCAGGCACTGGCGAAGTTAGCAGATTTGTGCGGTATTAACTATGTTAGTGCCTGTGAGTGTGGAGCTCTCTGGGCCACTTGCTGTGCGCTCAGTTTGGCTGATGAATCCATGTGTACCTTTGCTGGCCAAACCTGCTTGCCAGATTTGGTTAGGGTCCTGTGAGGAGTCTCAGGACATGGCTGTATCAGTGCTTTATAGGAAATCTATATGAAGACAGAACCATTTATCCTCAGTATCTGCTTTGCCTTTATTTTTTTTAAGATTGATTTTTACAGTTCTTTTTATCAGTTATATTTCTGTGTGTAGCCATGCATGTGCAGGTACCCCCAAAGGCCAGAAGAGGGCATCAGCTACCCCGGAACTAGAATACAGGCACTTGTGAGCCTTCTAACGGGGATTTTGGAAACCAAATTCTAGTCCTCTGAAAGAGCAACAACTACTCGTAACCACTGAGTCATTTCTCCAGCTCCTGCTCTCCATTTAATAGGGAAGTACTAGTTTTTAGCTGGCTATATAACTTGGTTCAAGGCATTTTCTGCTGGAGCATAAATGTTGGGCAGATTGACATGGGGAGAAATAGTATGCACAAGCTACAACACGGAGTGCATTATCCTCCTTTCTGTGCTTCAGAATGTAGATCCGGTTGCTGGAGGAGGGGCAGCTATCTCAAGCCAGGGAGGCTCTAGTGTAGGCTAGGAAGGCCAGACAAGTAAGACAGCCTTAGACCCGGACACCATGGAGCTGTTCAGTACTGGATCCTCTTGAAGATTACCACATTTCTGAACAGAACAGAAGGATAGGAGACCAAAAGCCTCCTAAAGAGGAAGAAGGCACTTAGAGATACAGGGTCTACCAAGAAGGGTCTCACAGGAATTAACATGACACGTTACTCAGCTGGATGGTAGCATTATGTGACTAATTTTTAATCAGTTCTGTGCTCATGTTCCTGTGCCCCTGTTTATTAGCCCTTGTTGGGTTGGAGATTGAGTCTAGGGTAAGGGATACCAGTGAAATCCTCAGACTGCTGCATGCCCCAGAATGGAGGCTTTCCTAGGTGAGAACTGGGCACATGGTCTGCTATTACTCCAGTCCTTACCCCTGCTACAGACTGAACTATGCACAGAACTTGGAATCTTGATAGTTAGTACTGTCTGCAGGCTTGGTAGAAATGCAGGAGTGATGGCCATAGCACACACGTTAATACCTTGTCCTAACAATGGCTCCAGGGAACCTCTTCAGTAACATTTATGAAACTGCCTTATGTCATCCAGTTTTCCTTTCTGGATAGTGACTTTAAAGGCAAGGGACCATGATGCTCAGAGACAAAGGATCCACTTGGGTGATGGACATGGAGACAGGGCTACAGGATTGGGTGGGGATATGATTGAGATAAGAACAAAAGATAGGTGTCACTGACCCCAGGATGGGCTTGGGGAGGAGATGGTCACCCTTGCCATGAGATGGAAATGTTGGAATGCGTAGCCGGGTCTTACAAATTAGGCCCAGAACTTACGAATACAGTCAGAAGGGACAGGAGCCTCCATGTCCTTCAGAGAAATCAAGGTAGTATTAGGTGTGGGTAACGCTTTGTTCAGTAAGCCAGGCCGTCTGTGGAAGTTGAGGTTTGTTCCTTGGAACCTTGACCTGGTTCAGGGTACAGATACCATGTGGAGCTAAGGTGAGCTCATCCACCCCACCTTCTCCTGTGGGCCGGAGTCTCCACATCTGCACAGGTGTTTTTTTGGTTCTTTTCATCACACCGATCATGGGGCACACACACTGAATTTATCTTCTTTCTGGTTATGTAGCTCTAGGGAGGGTTACAGTATTTTCCAACTCTTAGACAAGATCTGCCTGGGGTATATGAGCTACAAGCAGCACTGGGAAGGAATTACCATGGGTCTCCTATTGGATGAAGATTACAAGGTTGCACATGTTCTTACACAAGGAGAATATTCTGTCTCGCCTTACCAAGATGGAAACAAGACATCGTTTCCCCGTGTTTAAAATAGAAAGAGGTCAGAACACAGCCTCCGTCAGGCCTGTAGTCTCTGCAGTAGAGTAGGGTGTACCAGTGTGGTCTAGATCCTCACCAGGTAAGGTCTAACTCAGTTACATCTGGGAATTTGGCTGAGGATGAAGGGCTTTTTCATCCTGCTGACAGATTTCTCCCCTTTGTTTACTTCTGCTCACTCTACTCCAGCCTCGCTCTCTCTCACTTTCCTGAGGCACCCAGTCTTTGTGCCACAGACTTACACACATTAATTTGGGATCCTTTTGCTTTATGTTGAAGCAGTCAAGCAGGTATTATCTAGTCTTAGCCTGCAGGGTGTGCCTAGGCATGTGGATCTAAATTGTTTGATCATGGCTACATAGTGGGAACCTGTCTCACAAGATTTGTCATCCTCTCTGTTCTGAGTGGATCTCTTTAAGAAGTGTAATGCATCTCACTTGCTGCAACAAGACACTGTGCCAGACCAAATCACGCTTCCTTAGACAGTGTTTCCCCTCTCTGACATGGAGATGTTTTTATGGCTTCCATAAATTCCATATCCTGAAGGAAATATGCCTTCTTAAGTCATCTCTGTAGCTAACAAATCACTCTTTAGGAATTTCCATGAGGCTCTACCACATACAGATTGAGAGCTTTTGAAAAAAGATACATCTGTCCCTCTGATTTCTGCCTTCAGGCATGATGTTTTAGTATTTCCTGAGATTCACCATCTATCCCTTGTCAACATACTAGGTCTAGTGTAATGGGAAGCGCAACAGCCACACTTCCCTGATTTATTATATATCTGAATGTTTCAATATTGATGAAAATAAATATATCTCTAGGTGGTAGAGAAACAAAAATCCATACCATGTCATCACAGAACAGTGGACTATCCCTACAACCCCAGAATATTATTAACAGTAAAGAAAAACAAGAATCAAAGTGAACCAACAGACCTACCATTTCATTTGATTGGGGAACCTCATCGAATCTATCTCTGGCTCTCCTTGTTTTCTAACCTAACCCTTTCATCATATTTTATGAACATTTGAAAACAACTCTCTTGATACTCCACATAAATCAAATGTCTTTATTAGAAAGTATGACTTACCCCACTAAAAGTCATAGGCTTAACAGTCTAATATCTTCCCTGAAATCCTCGAGTACTGTCACGTCATTTTATTATTAACACTATAAACTGCATTTGCTATAGGCAAAATTTATCTTTGTTCATGTCAACTCCTACACCTGAGACTCAGAGATTATTGCAAAAGAAGGGTGTAAAGTTTGTAAGCATTAATGCAGTGGTGAGTTTGCTATGAGATTGTGTCTCCTAGAAATGTCAGAGAGGATGCACCCATGAAGTTTTACCACCATGGCTGGCCAATAAAACCTAAAACAACAGCATCAACGATGATAACTTGTAAAGGGGAAAGCTTGCCCTAGACAAAGTACTATGAACTGGGGAATGCTGACAGCAGAAATGCTCTTCCCCAGTGACAGATCCACCAATTGTTTATTCAATAGAAGCTCGTCAATGCTGAGATCATGTTGTATTTATGTATTTAGAAGAATAAATCAATGAAAGGAAAAGGCCATAAATTTGAGAGAGAGCAAATGGATGCATAAAGGTGGTTGTAGGGAGAAAAGGAAATGGGAAAATCATGTAATGATGTAATTTACAAAATCAACAATAACTTGAGTCTAAGTATGTTATGTCTAGAGGTGTCTCCTGCAATTTCATTGCACCTTATTTTAAAAGTTCTATTTTACATGTATGTATGTATGCCACTTTATGCCTGACACCTGCAGAAGCCAAAGTAGAGTTACAGGAAGTTGGAAATTGCCATGTGTGTGTGTGATGGGAAATTTGCAAGAGTAGCCAGTGATCCATCTTAACATCCCCACACTTTGCATTTTCGCCTTTGGCTATTTATATTATGTGCAGTTTTTTGACACATTGCAAGATGGATAGTACATACAGTCTGCACTCTCATTCTTGTGTATCCACATACATTTGTATCATTTATCATCTATATGTGTCTATATAGAGAGAGATAAATATATCACAGATGTACATTTTTGTAAACAGTCATCCATATGTGAATTAAGTATTTCCTGTTCTGAGAATGTGACTTAGAGAAATGAGTAATTATCTAAAAGGTTAGAATTAACATGTTGGTGATAATGTTAGGAAGCGGTTCTGTTCTTAAGGGAGCTACAGCAGCTCATTAACAGAAAGTGGCTGACAGTTTGGAAACACATGGAGACTATTGTGCTTACGTTCACCAGACACCAGCTGGAAAGATACATAAGACCCCAAAATGTGTGAAAGACACTGGAGGGCATGTCATAGCAGACAGATAGATACTCATGAGGAGAAGGATAGTTTTGGTAGTTCTGAATGTGGGGAAGGATCTGGATGTCCTACACATAAATGCATTATCTACTTGTATCTGTACAGAAAGGGAAACATGGCGGTACTGGCCCAAAGCATGAACCCATGCACAGGAAAGCAGGGAGTGACAGTTACACTACATGCAGCAGTGTACCAGTTTTGTCAAAATGAACAGCAAAGCAAGTATCCAGAATCCTTCAGGCTTGTCATATTTCTATTGCCCTGTTTTCTGTTTCTCAATTGCATTTATAACACAGAAAATATAAAGAAACAGAGGATCCAGATCAGGTATAGATGAGCAAATGTACCTGTGATAGATATCTTTAAGTTGTGTCCATCGGGTAGTGCTGGGTTGATGTTGATGCTTTGGAAGACAGTCAGAAAGCAGGTACTTCCAAAAGAGACACCCCTGCCCTGTCTGGGGAGATAGAAAGGCAGTTTGCAAATAAAGTCACTGAAATAAATCTTCAATCTACAGTTGCCATTGTCTGGGGTACTCCTGGTTTGAAGAAGTTAGCTGTAATTGAGTATCAGAATCAGGTCTGTCGGCTTCACTGTGCATGCCATACAGTAAAGAGATAGGAGAAAGGAATTTTTAAGAACTCTGACCACAGTCTGTAAAACGAAAATCATTTTAACAGTCACCTCATTGCTTACCATTATGCCATTTTTCTACATTCAGGACCCAAGTAAATTGAAAGGGAAGGATAAAGCATACATAGACTGCAAGCCTCAATCAGCTGAAGCCTGGCATTTCCTGGCTACAAGTATTCTTAGTTGGGATATTTATGTTAACTTTCTTTTACTAAAAAGCTCCTGACAGTTGCATTCTGAGTTTAGGCATCACTTCTGATGATGCTGACATCTTTTGTAGATGGATCATACTTATTCACTCTTCAGAATCCATGACGCAGGCATACTTATAACTTAATTACAAAGATGAGAAAAACTATAGTGAGAGGCTATAAGTTTCACATTGTGTAAGGATCAACCAGCATGTGAAACTGGCTGAGATTTGAGAACAGGCCACCCTGACAGCTAATTAGTGGGTTCTTCAAATGACATGACTACTCTATAGTATTTTAGAAAGGAAGGTTTCATAGTAGAAAGAACAGTAAGAGGCATGTGGCAGAATCCTGAGCAAAAAGAGAAAGGAGTATACACCTAACAGCCAAAATTCTGGACCTGGCCATTAGAGAAGCCGTGAGGGAGGGTTAGGGACAGCAGAGAAAGGGGAAGACCACATAGCTGAGGTGGTAGGGATACAAGGAGAATTAGCTGCAGAGAGAGAAGTATGTGATCTCAGGAAGTGGAGGTGAAAAGAGCTAGGATCCTCATGGACTTTGAATTGTATAGCAGGTACTTGTGGTACTGAAGAATCCTGGAGGCTAGCATGTACTTTGGTATTCTAATAGGCCCCACAGATATCCATTTGTCACTTGTCTTTTGGCATTTACGGAAATTGAGTTTTCTTTAGACCTGGCATGATATGTAACATTACATGAACAGCAGACATGTTCTCTCATGTCATGTAAAGCCTTCCTTGCTTATGACTGGCATGATTCAACTGTGCCTATCCTCTAGAGAGGAGATGGGGCGGGGAAGAGGGGCCCAGAACTTATTTAGAGAGAGGGGGCAGGGCCCAGAATCCATAGTCAAACATTAGCACTTACTCAAACTATTTAATCCCTTCCTTTGTTCTGAAGTAAGTGCATTCCCATGACTGCTTCCCTCTGCAGAACTGTAGGATAGGTTCTAAAGTCCCAACAGCCAGTGTGTGTGTAAGGAAGGCAGCCTAATCCTGAAACACAGGTTTGTCATTCTGTGACCTCTCCCCAAGAGCCAAAATTAGCTTTTCATCTGTCAGTGGCAATGGCATCAAGCTTGGAACCCAAAATTGTTTCTGACAAAGTTTTTATCTCAGTTGCTAACTACACTCACTTTTGTCTCTTTGAGAGACCTTTGGAGTGTTTTGGAAGTGGACTTTTTTATTATTGGTGAATGCTGGAAAAAAAGTAAACATGGAGTTCAGATTCTCAGGGAAATGAGGATGCACAAGTCTTTGTGTTTTCTCTGCTTCTCTGACATTTTACTAAAATTGAGAGTGGATATCATTTCAAATATGCCATTGAAACATTTCTAATAAAACATAAGTAAATTTTACTTAAGCCAGTCCTTTGATATACATGTAATCATTTTTATATTGTAATTGTATTTGGAACTTTGTTTTTATTTTAACGCATTTTAATTAAAATAGGATTATGTACCTTTCCCCCTTCCTCTTTCTCCAGCCTCTTCCCTCCAAACTATATCATCTTAAGATTAAAAATTAAGTTTGCACACCAAAGAGATTGATGTGATTATTTTTCATAAATAATTATATTGTGGCTAAATGTTGCAGTACTTTAGAACATGGGAAACCTCAGTTTATTTTGATACAAGTTCATATGTGAATACTGGGGGCTAGGATTCAGTATGTGCGTTATGCAGTTCTGAGCTAAGAGAATGTTTTATGCTAGAATGTCAAGATGCATGTGTGAATTTTTCCATATAAAGAGAGAGACTTAGAAAAGACTGCTACTTTCGAAGCTAAATTCTCACACAAGGTCAGATGCTGGCTATTTTCGTCTTACTTTTTTTTCTTTTGCTAGAAAATGGCTCAGTGGTTAAGAAGAGCACTGTCTGCTCTTGCAGAGGGCACAGGTTTGTGTCTCCATACCCACAAAACTACTAACAACCATCTGTTGTTATTTTGAATAGTGTCTTCTCTCCTCCATGGGCCTTGTTTATGGCATGTACATGCATACATGCAGGCAAAACTTCCACACAAAAAATAAAGCAAATCCCCAAAATTCTTTTTTTTCCATGTTTCAGTTTCTATTGCATAGCTGTAGATTGTTGTACAGTTCAAACACAATGTCAAACCAGATAACATTTTAGTTTGAAGCTCCCCTTCCTAAGGGATTGATAATTGGTGGCTGTTGGGAATGGAGAATCATTTTTCTTTAAGATTGTGGTCACTGGCAGATTGGTTATGTTCCAGTGTATGACTCCACATCTATGGTATATGTCCAGCATAAAAGTTGAACTCAGTTATTAAAAATAAGGGGAGAGAGAAATGGGAAATGCATCTGTGGAGAGTTAGGGAGATTAAAATTAGGTTAATATGACCAAAATTCATTGTATGAAATTCTCAAACCAACAAAAATGTTATATTAAAGATTTCTTCCCTTGCCTTTTCTTGAGGTTTTGTTATTTTTGTTTTCTATCATTTCGTGTGTTCGTTCTACCCCATGGGGATCAGTTTGAGGAATAAACTTGAAAGTCTTCCTTATTTTTTCTGCATCTGTGCTTTTCCTGAGGCATGCATGGTAACATTCTTGTAGAAGCATTCTAGTCTAGCAATAAAGCTGCTCTGATCACATCTAAAGACCTTCTAGGTCTGTGCCATCTGCCTGGAATGCAAGCTCACCCTTAGTACACGTCTTTAATCCCAAACAGTGAAGATAAAATTAGTTTTTGGAAGGAAGAACTGATGTTTGAAAGTGATGTCTAATTGAGGAGCAGAAAAAGTGACGAGTAGGAGAGCCATTTATTAGCATAGAATATTCCCAACTCTCACCAGAACAGAGAAAGGAGAGGCAGTGCAAAGAGAAAGGGAGAGGGGACAGTTTTTCTTTACTGGGATAGTTTTACAGAGACAGGTTGTAGAGAGAACAAAATAGACACAAGTTAAGACAGAAGGGGCCAGAAGATTAGATCTCTAGAGTTAGTTTGACGTCAGAAACTTAGAGAAACCCAATTGACTCTGTCAATTTGCAGAGGAGTTTGAACCAGAACAGCTGAGTTGAACCAGGGAAGCAGAGTTCAGAAAGAGCTATAAAGGGTGAGCTCGTTCAGCTTTAAGTCTCAGAGGTTGAAAACATTTTAGGCCTAAACTGGCTTGTATGGAGGCTAGAAGATTCCAGGTAGGTCTAGATTAGAAGATGAAGGCAGTAAGCTTCCAGGATAACAATTACATCAAACAAATAAAAGTTATCACATATGGCACCTATGAAAGTTAGATTTACATCTGGAGCCCACAATTACATTAGGAAAATAAAAGTATTCTACACATTATAAATTCCAGTATATATGCTCACACTTCTAGACTTTAAATGACCATCTCCCAAAAAATGGGCATTAAAAAACAAGTGATACAAAAATAAGAAACATTGCCCATTAAAACCAAGGAGAGACTAGTGAGGAAGGATAGAAAGATGGGGACTGATGGTGATGGGGAAAAGAAATAGCATAGAGCAATGTGGAAGCTCTGCTCCAGAATCTGAACTGCTATTTTGTTGAGTGAGGCAGGAACTTGAGAGAACACTGATTAAGCAAACATTGCTCATGGGGATAATATGAATATCCATATGATATAACAAGGACAGTACATAAACCCTTCTTACTTAGAGCTAAAATATTTATGATTTTAGTACTCCCTTCTCATTCCTAAATCTACACTATATGCTCCCTGATACCTTATAACTTTGTTTGTAGAAGGAAATTATTAAAGTTGTTTTATGTAAGTATACTAATATTTTGCCTGCAAGTATGTAAATACACCATATGAATTCAGTACCTGAGGAGTCCAGAGAAGGGTGTCGGTTATGAAGGACTGAAGTTACAGGTGATTATGAGCTGCGATGTGACTGCTAGAAAACAAATTTGGATCATCTGAAACAGCAGCCACTGCTCTTCACTACTAATTCATTTCTCCAGCCCTGATATCCTTTAACTTTTAATTGTTATAAGTATCAGTCTTTATAGTCCTTGAGTAATGTTAAAGAATAGAGTTGGGAGTTCTTAGCAACCTTTCATGGTATAACCTGAAAGTCACAGACTATATGCACACACGTGTGAGCACAAACAGAACAGTAAAAACAACCAATTGCCCCCTTTCTCTTGTGAAGTACACACCCATACTATTTGGTATAAGTTTAACTCTTACAGCAAATTTGGTTCTGTCTGCTTTTCACAGATCAATTTTTATTTTATACTGGCTTACCCTGAAATTGACTTAACATCAAAGCCTAAAATCCCATTTCCATCTGTATGGAGATCTCTGAAAAGAGCTGCTCAGACATTTACCCATACTCAGAGCACCAAGAATTGGGCATGGCCTGTAACCATGTGTAAGAAGATAATAATAACCTCCTAAGTCTGTGTCAACACATATAAGAGAACATGAGACCATCAGAAATCAGAATAAATTATTATATCTGACATGCAGAGCTCTTATATCTTTATATATACCAGCCATGGATCTTCTTCTCAGGAAGACTTTCCATAACTACATGCTTTGCAGGATGAACTTGGAAATCAATAGATGCCACTGTTTTGCAAATAGTAACTTACGTTCTAAATTTTCCTAGATGTTGGAAGCTCTAAAAACATTTCAGGCATCTAGACACACTTCATCAGATATAATATAAAGCATGTTTATTGGCTATGGGGAGACAAACTGACATTTCCTATGCTCTACAATGATACCATGCCCCTCTCTTACTGATTTTTTTTTTAACCTCATGTGGACCCTCAATTATGAGGGGCTGTGACACTGATAACTTTTTGAGAGGTAAGAAGGGCTATCAGAAGTGGTGCACATAACATGAATTCCAGTGAAACAGACACGTGAAGTCAGCCAGAATGAAAAGGGAGAGAATTCAATACAACATGCTCAGCTCTAAATTAGAAACCTACATCACACACCTCCTCCAAAGGGTGAAGGATCATTGCAGAAGAGGGCAAAGAAAGAATAAAAGCCACAGATAATTGATTACTACAAGGAAACAGCAAGGCAGCTACATATATGAACTCACAAGAGTATGACACCATGCGCAAGACGTGTGCAACCTTAAACTAAACCAATTCCCAGCATAGAGATCAGATGTGGGCATGACACCTCATGCAGAGGAGGAGCTATTGGTAATTGAAAGCTGGTAATAAGGACAGAGTCACTTCTTTTTAAGAATGTGCCATAGAGTGAGTTAATCATGCACCAGTTGAAAGCCACACATCTAAGGTATATGGATAGCAAAAATTGGACTTGATGGGTTTAAGAAAAAAAGGAGGATAAAAAGTTGCCCAGGTAAGGAGGGCAGAAGTTGGAACTCATAAATATAATCAAAATAAACTAATAAAAAGAACTAATCAAAATGGGGAAAATGTCTTTAATTATAATGAATACATTGCTTAAAAGCAGAACTTAAGTAATTACTAACATATTACAAACCCATTCTGAGTGCTGCAGTAATATAAAAGGTATACATTGCTGTGTCATGAGGAGGTGAAGGGGAACATCTTACAACAGGAAAGTATCTTCAAGAAAGCAAAAGTTAACTAGGCCGAGTAACTTGTCCCATAATAGTTTGTTAAACCAAAAGCATTTCCAGGATGGAAATCTAGATGTTCTCTCTGAGGGCTGTTTGGCTCTACATTTGACATCCAAATGGGTATAAAATATCTTCAGGGTGTAAATCCATGACATTCTCTCTGTGGGCTATTTGGTTTTACATTTGAAATCCAAATGGGGGTGAATGTGTGGTTCTTTAAGTGCAGATACACTTTCATACCAAGGGTAAATTCATACACATAAGACACATAAGCCAGTTGAAACCAGTCGTATACTGTGTAAATCTGTTACTCTTGTCAAAATAAAATTCCTGATTTTGAACACTTTATGGGAAAATCTCGCATCTTCCAAAAGGGTATCTTCAAAACCATGTTGCATGACAAAAAAAAATCACAAGAGCTCATGTAGCACACAGGGATCAACAGGGAAGTGAAACACCTGTCTGGCAGCAAATTGTGAAAACTTATGCAAACCAGGGAGCCAACATTAATACAACTCAAAGGATATTATCCTAGGACATAATCACCTCCCCCTACTCTTCACCTCATAAAAGCTGCCCCAAGCCAATATCTTTATTCTGCTGAATGGAGAAACTCAAATCATGTCTCTCTCAGCCACTGCACATGAGCCTCAACAGAGAAGCATTAGAACACTTTTATGTAGTTGAATTCTGTAACCAATATGGAAAAGTATAGAAAAATTTAATGCACATGGAATTCTAATACAAGTGTAAAAGTCTTCACACTTAATGAAATGCTACATAAAGTAAAATGCGAGAAGCCAATCTGCTGTGAGATGTCACAGTAGTTAATGTCCTAGTATCCTTATGGAATCCAGGGCCCCGCTCTTCTGGACTCCTTAGACACCAGGCAAAAAATGTGGTATGCAGATACACATACAGACAAAACATCCATCCACATAAAGTGAAAAATATGTTAATGTACTTTGTCATGGTTATAAATAGCATTCTTTTGAAGTCTAAAATTTACATGCTTTTTCCTTTGAAATTAGAATATTTTCCTCCCAATTTTCACAAGATAGTTCTATGTGGAAAATAAACATGATCTGAGTGAATACATGCTCATGTGTTTGTACATAGAAGTACACACCTATATATTTATATACATGTGCATTTATCATAAGAGTTTCTTTATAAAAATCACTTCTCACAAGTGTTAAACTTCCTTATAGTGGGCTTAAACTTCTTTAGGACTACAAGAAAATGAGAATTCTTTCAACTTTATTTCCATGTTTATTATGAAAGGGGATGGTTATATATTCTGTATTTAGGTACAACAAAGCCTGGAAGAACTGGAACCATGTCTCAACAGCAGAAAAGGGCTGATGCAGGAAAAACACATGGAGACTACTCCAGTGGCATTCACTATCAACTGACCAGGATTGAGTAAAAAAGTTAAATAGATGCTAAAGAGGGAGGAGAGTGTGTAAAAGCATACAAAGGTGCTCACCAGGAGAAGGATAGTGTGGGTAGCTCTGGTCTCGGGGCAGCATCTCAAGGAGACCTTGGTCCTGACCATGTGCTGCATCCTCTGCTTGTGCCTATGCAGAATGAGAACCATGGAGCTGCTGGCCCATAGCATGAGCACCATACACACAGCATCAGGAAGGGTCATGTAGATAACATGAAATATTTCACCAGTTTCCTCCCAAGGAAAAGAAGAACAGCATTCCAAATCCATTGGATGAGTTGTGTTTGGATTGCACAAACTACCAGTTATGTGTGCAAGTATATCAGCGTTTACCAGGAAAGACAGGATCCAGGTCAGGCATATGAAGGGGATAATAAACTGAGGGGCTTTAATTTTAATTCTTGCCCAGCTGAAATGCCTTGGTCTGATGGTGATGGCCTGGAACACACTGGATAAGCAGGTACTGCCAAATGATACACCTCTGCCCACTCTATGTAGGTAGAAAAGCAGCATGTACCCAGAATCACTGGGGAAACATTTGACACCAAAAGCTTCCATCGTCTGGGGCACTCCTTTACAGAAGAGAGTTAAGAAGTTGGCCAAGGTTAAATGCATCAGAATCAAGTTCATGGCCTTTATTTGATTCTCCTTGAAGTAAAGCAAGAGATAATTGTACGCCAGATAGGAATTGCCTGAAACTCCAGCCAAAGTTTGTATTAAGAAGATGATTCCTACAGCCGTGTGTCTGTCCCTCATCTTGTAAGTTACTGATTCCTGAGCCTGGGAATCCTGCATGGGAAGATGAGGCATGGGCTTCAGGTAGTACATCACTTGTATCCCATCATTCTCCATCTACATTAGCCCCTCAGGATTTATTGTTAACTGATACACTGTAGCTTATTACACCGTTTCTTATCTTAAACCATTTAGAATTAGAATTATATCACTTTTCCCTTTACTCCTTTCAGTCCTTCCTATGTTCCGGCCCTCCAACACCTGGCATGCCTCCCCACTCTTGAGTTAATAGCTTCTTTCTCTTTGTATTAGTGTTACATAATCTAACACTAATATAAATGCATATTATAAGTAACTACATAAAATGCCTCTGAGTCAAGTTTTACTATTTGTGTGTATACGGTTTTAGAGTTGACCACTTTGTATTGGGTAATCAGTAAGGGTATTATTCCTGGGAGGTATCTGTGGCTTAAGGAAGATCATAGAAGAGGGAGTGAAAAGATTGTAAGATCCAGAATACCAGGAAGAAATATTCTGTTCTCAAATTAGCTGCATAAACAAGCTTGTAATAGTGGCAATGCAATATATGTGACAATGGGGAAAGTGAATTTCTTCATTGTTTGCCACTCATAGACAAAAATTACAAATGGCTAATAACTTATAAGCTATAACTACATAAATTATTTGCAGTGAACAAATTCTAGCTATATGCTAACCTACTAAGATGTCATGTATGAATATTTGAAAAAGAGCTGAACGTGGAGTGGTTAAGTATTTCTGAATTCAAGCTTGGTAAAGGAGAAATTAGTAACAAGGAAGTAGCTGTGCATTATCAGAGAGAGTACATCTATTCAACAGGCCTTCACTAGACTAGTCTCCTGGATTCTTTATTATGTTATATGTTTAAAAGCAAGGTGTAGGGTAGACATCATTAACCTCAAGCCCAAGAAGGTACAGGCAGATGGAAATCTGTGAGCTTCAGGCTATCATGAACTACATAATGAGTTCCAAGCCAGCCAGAACTATGAGCTACATACACACTGACACCCTTTTTAAAAATAAGGTATCTGATTTGCTTTTTGTAACTTTTAATTGTTCTTTCAACAGAATTTTCTGTAAAAGGCATCCATTTGCCGGTGTATATTAATTGTGTAAGCCAATGTCAATTAAGATTGATTATTAAGTATTTGAACATATTCATGAACCATGGGAAACACAGTATCTCAGGAGCCTGCCTCATGATGAGTCCATACAGTGAGCCATGTAGAGCATGACTTCCAATTATTCACACAGAATTCACATGTTCCCTATTTAGGACCAGTACAAAAAGTGAGTGTAAAAGATTCAAAATTTACAGAAAATGGCATGGAAAGATCATAAGTGCCACAGACAGTGAGTGGATGACTAAAAGAAAATGGTATTTCCTGCGAAAGGAGATGCTGCACATGTGAATTCACTGCAGTTGTAATAACATGTAGAAATCCCGTATAAGCTCACCTCAGGCAAAATCTTAGCGTAGAGGGGTTTGCCATGAAGTCCTGCCTCCCCCAACCAACCAACCCCCAACAAAACAATCAAACAAACAAAAGTCCACAGATAAAAAGGAGGCCTAAACTCCACACAAAGAACTGCAGGTAACTGAATAAAGCTGGAAGCAGGTGAGCTGACTCTTCCATTGTAAAATCACACCACTCTATTATCCAGTGCTGAACAGACAGCCTTGAGAATACACACTATTCACGTTACTCAATTGGATATGTATATATATGTATATATATGTGTGTGTGTGTTCATTTATGCATCCAATAATAACTGATTAGAAAGAGGCCATGAATTTGAAAACAAATGGGTAGGCATATTTTGCAGAGTTTGGGGAAAGAAAAGGAACAGAAAAACTTAAGTAAAATGCAAACTCAAAAATATTAAATAATAATTGAGATCAATTTGAGTGTATCATCGTATTTTTAATGTTGGGATTTCTTTTTATTTTTAAGACAGGGTTTGTTTATGTAGTTCTGTCTATTCTGGAATTTACTATATAGATTATGCTAGCATAAAAAACGCATAGTGATCTATCAACCTCTACCACTGTAGTTCTGGGATTAAAGCATTCACCATAGCAGCAAGAAAAAGTATATTCTTTATGCATCTCTGCACTTTCATATCCACTTCCTTATGAACTTCCTAAACCTGAGTCATTTTTAAATGATGAAAGTATTTCCAAAGTAATGCAACAAATAAGTTTCCATACGAATACTACAAACTCACAGTATCTCAAATATATTCACCAGGTTTTAAGAAGAAGTTTATCATAATCTAAGATGCTAATAATTTAGAAAGATGTGCTTACTATCCCAGTATTGCTGCATATTCCAAGTTAGAGAGTAAGATCTAATCTGATTCCCATACAAACTCTCTTCTATGTAGAACTAGATAGTTATGAAAAATCTTCCCACACTTAAAAACATGTATTGGAAGAATACATGGTCGTAGAAACTTGAAAATCCAGTCTAGATACCAGAGGTGGGAATTGAGCAACTGACTAACTCACAACACAGCTCTAACTAATTAAAAATCAGCGTCATTGTCTCATTTTAAGTACTAACAATAACTTCTAACTTGGATCCCTTTAATAAGAAGCAGGATTATCTGTGTGATCAGGACCCCATGCTTCTTCGCTACATGAACTTTTCCTCAGCATTCCTCATTTCATGTCTGTCACCCACCTAGTCCAATCTCAAGTTCCATTTGCTGGTGTCATTACTTACCAAGACTCTTGACACAAATTTTCCTTTGTAGACTCCCCTTTTCAAAAAGCAGTTCTTGTCTGGGATAGTGTTGCCAGTTCCATGGTCCCTATAAACAGTATGTGAGCTGGAGTGAGGCATTTGGTGCCTGTGGGATGGATGGATCTGTGATTCTGTGACCTCACCTCCCCTTAGACCTTCAATTATCTTTTCTTTTTCAGTAGCAGTGGACATGCAGGTGTGAGCAGCCAAACAACTCTTCTGAGAACAATTCACCACAAGTGATAATGGAAAATTCTATTTTCTTTCTTTCATCTCTGAAGAGAATATTGAAGGTGCAAGTGATGGTCTGATAGTTCTTGATCCCAAGTGGAAGACAAATCTCATATGTAGGAAACAAGAAATTTTGGGGACTGGCACATGAAAGATTGGCAGTAAGCTATGGATGCCCCATTGCATTCTTTCCTTCCCTAAGGTAGCTAACTTAGTTATTTCCTATTTGTTAGTCTATGGCAGTGGTTCTCAGTCTGTGTGGATTGAGGGACCCTTTCACAGGGTTTCACCTAAGACCATTGAAAACACACACACACACACACACACACACACACACACACACACATGTTTAACTTCATAATAGTAGCAAGATTATAGTTATTAAGTAATCACAAAATATCTTTATGGTTAGGAGCCTCCACAACATGAGGAACTGTATTAACAGTGGCAGTATTAGGAAGGTTGAGAACCACTGGTCTAGAGTGACATCGTCATTTAAAATGTTGAAAAATAACTAAAATGAGACAAAAGGATGATGAGGATTCAAATGGATTTGTATAAAATATGCTGATAATCCATATAACAAATCATTGGATTCTTTTGCTCAGTCAATAACTCTGAATTTACATCACATTGTGTTACCAACTGTTACTTAGCTTTTATTGAAAAATGCACTTTATCATTTGTACTGCCATTAGCAATAAGAAGGGAACCTAAATTACATTTAAAAACAAAAACTGAGGGTCCTGAAAATGTGAGTAGTGACAGCAGCAGGAATATACACTGTAACAAATTATGAACATCTCAAGAGCAACTAAATCTCTGATATTAGTTAATCCTACCCTTTACATCATCTTCTCCCAATCTGATCCCATCCCTATTTAAACACTACCACCTTCACTTTTCCACTGCTTTGTTTTCCTACCATATAAGTCTCACTATGTCCATTTTCATTAAGGATTTCCCATCCACCATGGCCCCATAATCACTTCCAAGTTTCCACAGACATTCCAAATTACATAAACAAATCTCAAAATTCTTAGCTATGACCTTCATACAGGAAAGAACATGCAACATTAGTCTATTTGAGCCTGAGTCACCTCATTTGGTGCAAGACTTTTCAGTTTCATGGTACAGATTCATGAACACTTCTGCTACCTCTTCTTTAATTGTATGGAATAATTTATAGTTACACCTTCTGTGGCTTTGTGCAGAGCAAACATTTTATAATCACTTCAGTGTCATTCAGTGTTTTGGATCTGTTCAAGTTGTTCATATTTTCTATCTTATGATTAAAAAATTAAATACATACATATATTTTTTTATCGTCTACCTCTCTTCAACTTCAATTCCTCTCGTACTTTCCATAAAATGTTTGTGTGCTGTCTTCATGTGCCCTTTTTTTTTTTTTAGCTCACTGAATCCATTTAGTGCAGCCTGTAAGGGCACAGGGCCATCTGCTGAAGCATGGGTAGCCTCTCAGGAACAACCCACTAGAAGAAAACTGTTTCACACTATCCCAGCCACTATCATTTGGTAATACCTCCTTTGTTAGGTGTGAAACGTCATGAGCTCCTTCCCCATCTATATTGGTATTTTGACAGATTTGGTCTTATAATGTCTTGTGTAAACAGTACCAATCATTGTGAGTGAATGTGTGCATACAATAAATTGTCACAGACAATAATAGTGTTTTGGTACAGACATCTACTTCCTCTGGATCTTAGCTCTCTGCAATCCCTCTTCATTGGCAAGGGGACATACTAAAATTGTCTCTCTAACATACAAACTGAGGCAGAAACAAGGGAAATAATACCACTCACCATGATCTCAAAAAACTAAAAGTATGCTGGGATAAATCTAACCAAATAAGTGAAAAACTTGCACAATGAAAACTTTAATAAACTAAAGGGGAAAAAAACTGAAGACGTTACTAAAAGACGGGAAAACCTTCTATGTTCATGGATTGGTAGGATTAATTTTGTGTAATTAGGCATCTTGTCCCAAGCAATCTACAGACTCAGTACAATCCCATCAAAATTCTGTGAAGCAATTCTTTACAGAAATAGGAAAAAAAATTAATTTTACATGGAAAAACAAAAGACTCAGTGTTGTTAAAGCAATCAAAAACAGCACAAAAACTGCTTGAGGCATCACCATCCCAGATTTTAAGTTACATTACACATCCATAGTAATAAAATCGTCATAGTACCACAGGAAAACAGACACACTGACTAATACAATAAAAATCAGGATCCACATGAAGTGCACTCTCCCGCAGCCACCTGATTTGTGGGTATAGATATTATGCTTATATGGATGTCTATGCACCACTTTCACTTCTGGTTCCCTTGGAGACCTTAAATTTCTAGAGTTATAAACAGTTATGAGTTACAATGTGATAAACAGAACTTGAAACTGAGGCCCTCTGAAATAGAAGCAAATGTTCTTAACCACTGATCCATCTCTCCATCCCAAGCTGCCTGATTTTTTGACAAAGAAGCAAGTAACATACCCTTGAGGAAAGAGATCATCTCCATCAAATGGTGATTGTTGAATTAGAAATCTATGTGTAAAAGAATGAAAGTAGATCCTTATTTCTCACACTACAAAGCTAAAACCTCCAAATGGATCAAGAACTGCACCATAGGACATAATATCATGAACAATAAAAAGGAGAAAATAGCTAATATGGTAGGCTTGATTAAACTGTCACCATAGCGTAGGGGTTAAGATTAACAATTGATAGTTAAAAACTAAATGAAGCATCATTGGTCAAGAGGAGAGGTAGCCTACAGGTCTGAAAAAAGTCTTTACCAGGTACTTATCTGACAGAGGATTAGTATCAAGAATAGGCAAAGAAAACAAATGGCAGAAATAAACACCCCCCCAACCCAAATAATTTCAGGAAGATAATTCAATTTATAATAGTGATGTTTGAATTTACTGAAAGGTGCATTTTCAACATATTCTTTAATTCCTTGTTATCTATTTTCAGACAAATTACAATTTTTAATTTTAGTGATTTGTGTCTGCTTCTTATTATTTAGTTTTCATTAGGATTTGCTAATCTTACCTATTATCTCATGGAACCAATTCTGTTTTTATCAATTATTTCTATTATTGTTTGTCTTAGATTCATGAAATTCTTTTATTTATATCATTTTCCAGAAGGAAGAGTGTGTGGATAGAGAACTGCTTTTGATTTTTTAATTCATCAGTAGTAACATTAAGCTATTTAATTGAAATCTCTATAATTTTTTGCAAAAATAAAACAAACATGGGAAAGAGAGAATATACAGAGGACCATGGACATAAAAGTCAACCTTTGTCCTAGGACATGTTGTAGGATGGACACATTTTGGGTCAAAAGTCTTGTGGATGGGTTGGTGTCCTTATCCCTCCATTGAGAGCCCTGCCTGACTACAGGAGGTAGCCACTACAGATTCCATATGCCCTGCTGCTAGAAGTCTCAGCTGGGATGACCCACATAGACTTCCTAGGGCCTCCCCTATTCCATGTCTCTGGCAAATCCCAAAGATGCCCCCCACCTTGACTTCCACTCTCTCACCTAACCCTCTCCCCTCATGCCTTTCCCGCGCTACATACCACCTGCTCCTAATATCCATCCCTGATTCCCTACCCATCCCCTCTTCTACCCAAGAAGACCTGGAGAATCAATTTATTTGTGCCTATGGGGGAATCACAAAGACTGAACCTCCAACAAGGGAACATATGTGGACTGGTCCTCGGCCCTTAGCATATATGTAGCAGATGTGCAGCTTGTTCATGTGGATCCTCCAAATGGAACAGGGTCCTCTCTGACTCTGATGCTTCCTTTGGATCCCTTTACCCTAACTGGGATGTCTTATATAACCTCAGTGGGAGAGGATGCACCTAGTTACTCACCAACTTAGTGTGCCAAGGCTGGTTCATAACAATGAGGGCCCTCCCCTTTCTCTGAGAAAGAGAGCGAACATGGGAGAGGGGTGTGCAAGGATGAGATTGAGAAGAAAGGAGCAGGACTTCAATCAGGATGTAAAGTGAATATATTTTCTGTGGATTTTTATCTGTGTTTTGTTTGTTTGCATGCTTGCTTAGTTGTCCTGGAATGTGGTTGGTTGGCAAGCATTTCTATTTAAATTATTTCCCAGTCTCCATCCTTCTCTCCTCCCAGTCCCATCCTCATTCACCCTCCCTGACTCCCCACTTCGCAGAGATAGGGAGGCCCCAAGTGGTACCTACCCACTGTGGAATCTCAATTCACAGCAGAACTAAACTTACCATCTCCCACTAAGGCCTAACAAGGCAGCCTAGATAGGGGAAATGGATACAAAGGCAGACAACAGAGTCAGTGGCAGCCCCTACTCCCATTGTTAGGAGACTCACATGTTGACTAGGATTAGCACTTGCTACATATGTGTAGGGGACCTAGGTCCAGCCCGTGCATGCTCTTTGGTTGTTGTTTCAGTATCTCTGAGCTCCCATTGGCCAACGTTAATTTCCTTTGTAGGTCTTCTTGTGGTTTCCTTGACCCCTTCAGCTCCTACTATCCTACCTCCCACTCTTCCACAAGACTCCCCAAGCTTGGCCTATTGTTTGGCCGTGGGTCTCTGCTGCTGTATCCATTACCTGCTGGATAAAGCCGCTCAGAAGAGCGTTATGCTAGTGTTCTGTCTGCAAGAATAGTAGAGTATCCTTAATAGGGGCAGGGCTTGGCTCTCTCCTGTGATGGGCATCCAAATTTGGGCTAGTCATTAGTTTACCATTCCTTCAATCTCTGCTCAATATTTATCCCCACACTTCTTGTAGGCAAGACAAATTGTGGGTAAAAGGATAGGGCTAGAGAGGTGTCTCAATCCTTAAGAGTGCTCTTCCAAAGGAGTTGGATTCACTTACTATCACACACATGGCAACTCACAACTGTCCATAACTTCAGTTCCAGGAAAGCTGACATCCTCACACAGACATACATGCAGGCAAAACATTAGAACTTAGAGTAAATCAATAAATCATTTAAAAATATGTTTTGAAAAATGAAAAATAAAAGGAGAAAAAAAGAGAAGGAGCAAAAAACATCAATTGGAATTCCAAAGGAGGTTAGAAGGTGTCACATCCCCTGGAGAAGATATGGCAACCAGGATTTGAGGTCAGAAGAAGCCACTCTGAGGATAAGAATATTCTCTCTTTCATCAGAATTTGACACAAAAGTGGGCACAGTTAATGAAATTTTACTCCCCACCCTTCTTTTTTTTTTTTTTTTTTTTTTTTGAGACAGATGTTCTCTGTGTAGTCTTGACTGTCCTTAACTAGCTTTGTAGACCAGGCTGGTCTTGAACTCACAGAAATCAACTTGCCTCTCCCTCCATGAGTGCTGATATTACAGGCATGTGCCATCATGCCTGTCTAGTTAGTGAAATCTAAATGTATTAAATGTACTAAATGTACATAAACATGGGAAAAGGTGGTTTTACAAAAATAAGTTTCATACAAGTAATCAACAAAGAAAGATAGGATAATACCAGAAGTTCCAAAAACCCAATTATTTCTTGTAAAATTCTATGAAACTTTTATCTGTTGTTATATTAGCATGAATGATTAGTCTTTGGCAAAATCTCTCAAATATGCCCATTATTGCAATAACAAGTATTTGTTATTTACTTGTCAAAGACTCTTAGATTGCTGAACATTGTCTGTTCATGAAGACAAAAGTAATCAAATATATTTCACCACATTAATTTTTTAGCAAGTAGTTAAGAAAAAGTAAACTTACATATATTCAATAAATTTTAACCAGTTTAATCAAATAAAAATTTAAAAAGATAAAGATTTTAAAAATTAAAAATAAATAAATAAATAAAATGAAAAAAAAGATTAATACATTATATATGCAATCAGATTATTACTTTAGTAAGCATGATAAGTAATTTAAGTCACATTTCTTTATTTACAAAAAAATTTGTGTGTATGGGTTTGCACATTTGTCATACTCTGTTTATGATTTGATAGTTGCAACAATGTGCTGAGTATGTATGAGTGACAGAATAACAATTAAACATAGATCAGAAAGAAGTAATTTGCATGTTGGCCTATTATTGGTGCTTTTAAATTCTTATACACAAAAAAATGGAGTGGAGATTCACAGGAGTCATGGGTCATTAGAAGAAAGAGACTTGCATTTGGGAAGCACTTAGAGACTACTACAGAAGCATTTTCTATGAATTATATGGGATGATAAGCAAGAGCTAAATAAATAAGAGGAAGGAAACTGTGAAAACAAATAAAATGCTCTCCAAAAGCAGAATGTTCTTTGTGGCTCTGGACTTAGGGTAGGACTTGAGATAGAAGTTGATCCTGTGAATGTGCTTCATTACCTGCTTGTGTCTGTAGAGGATGCAAACTATGGAGCCACTGACCCACATCATCAGCCCCATAAAAAAAGGCCTCATGAGCTGAGTGGAATGCTTCAGAGAGGATGTCACTAGTTTTATCAATACATACAGCAGAGTAGTGTCCAGAATGTTTTAGGGCTGCAATGTTTATATTGTTCTATCTTCTAGCCATTTACAAAGGAAAACAATGTTTGAAAGAAGGGACAGTATCAAGGTCAGATATATGGAAGAAACTGGGTGATTTCAATTTACACTTTTTCCACATGTGGCCAATTGGACTAATGTCAATGGCTTGGAAAAGAATTAGTAAGAAGGTCCTGCTGATGGACATTGTCCTTTTCACCCTTTGGAAATAAATACGCAGTTTGTATCCAATATGCCTAAGGAAGTCTTTCAGGACAAAACCCATCATTGTCTGGGGCATACCTTTACACAGAAGAATTAAGAAATTTGCTGTAACTAACTGCTGGATGATACAGTATTTGTGCCTTAAATTACTTCTTCTTAATTAAAGCAACAGATAGTACCTAGTATCTATGCTAACTTTTTTCTTAAAGGTTTCTTTGCATGCTTTATATAAGGGAAACAACATAATCATAGTGAAATATAATAATATCAGTATGGACACAATTCATGGCTCTATTCCATTCATAATGTGTCAAGACTTAGGGAAACTATCTACGCAAGCAACTTTTCTGTGTGTTTCTGCTCAAAGCTGCAAGTTTCCACTATATTCTTTGCATCTTTTACATAATGTATGAGAAAACTATAGCCATATCCTAGGAAATCTGAGAATTCAGGATCATATTCCTATAGTGGAAACTGAGAAAGTGGAAAAACCATATACCTAGATATGTTAGAAATATAGTTTCATTGAAAGTTTGATTAAGTAACACCTATATTGTGACTGATGACTCCTTTGAGTCAAGAGAAGCAAGTATATGCATAAGTCTAAGACCACATAGTTTCTTGCTCCTTGAAATCAATTGCCATGACTTTCCATTTCCTATGTTGTTGTGCTGTAAAAACTGGCCCACTTTGAAGTCCTTTTTTAAAATTATTATCATAGAATCACTTACCAGGGTGCCTGACAGTTTTCACATTCACACTTTGCTCCTCATATGACAGTTAGGAATACTGCCCATGCTTTTTGAGTTGGCCACAGTTTCTATGACTAGGAGAAACCTGTAGAAAAGCAGAGAATGCCTGAGATATGGCTCTGTGGTTCTGTTACATCCTTCCCATCAGACTTGAAATGATCATTTCCTTTTTAGGGGAAATGAGTGCACAGGTCTAGAGAAAAATGTTTCTCAGAGTTAACATTACCCCCAAGTGATAGTTATGAGAAACAATTACAAGTTTCTTGCAAGTTTGTCTTAAGACACTTGGAGGCATTTGTGTCTTTCTCAATCTGGGTTACTTCACTCAGGATGACCTTTTCTTTTTTTTAAGTAATTTATTCTTGTTACATCTCAATGGTTATCCCATCCCTTGTATCCTCCCATTCTTCCCTCCCTCCCATTTTACCCTTATTCTCCTCCCCTATGACTGTTCCTGAGGGAGATTACCTCCCCCTGTATATGCTCATAGGGTATCAAGTCTCTTCTTGGTAACCTGCTGTCCTTCCTCTGAGTGCTACCAGGTCTCCCCCTCCAGGGGACATGGTCAAATGTGAGGCACCAGAGTATGTGAGAAAGTCATATCCCACTCTCCACTCAACTGTGGAGAATGTTCTGACCATTGGCTAGATCTGGGTAGGGGTTTAAAGTTTACCACCTGTACTGTCCTTGACTGGTGCCTTAGTTTCTTGTACAATAAAAGGTGCTCTGGAGGAATCTCCATACCTGATCTCAAACTGTACTATAAAGCAATAGTTATTAAAACAGCATGGTACTGGCACAGCAACAGGCTGGTTGATCAGAAGAATCGAATCGAAGACCCAGATATGAATCCACACACATAGGGTCACTTGATTTTTTACAAAGAAGCCAAATCCATTCAATGGATTTTGGATAGCATCTTCAACAAATGGTGCTGGTCTAACTGGAGGTCTATGTGTAAAAAAATGCAACTGGACCCATATTTGTCACCTTGCACAAAACTCAAATCCAAGTGGATTAAAGACCTCAACATAAAACCAGAGACACTAAGTCACTTAGAGCATTTCTTTAAGTGTTTTTTGGCCATTTGAGATTCCTCTGTAGAAAATTTTCAGTTAGTCTGTGCCCCATTTTTAAATTGGAGTATTTTGTTTGCTGGCATTTACTTTTTGAGTTCTTTATATATTGTGGGTCTTATTCCTTTGTCAGATGTAGGATTGGTGAAAATTTCTTCAATCTACATGCTGCCATTTCATTCTACTGAAAATGTCCTTTGCCTCACAGAAGCTTTTGAGTTTCAAGAGGTTCAAATTATTAATTTTTTATCTTAGAGCCTGAGCTGTGGTGTTTCGTTCAAAAAGTTGTTCCTGTGCCAATGAGTTTAAGCCTCTTCCCCACTTTCTCTTCTAATAGATTTAGTGTAAATGGTTTTATGTTGATGTCTTTGATCAACTTTGAATTGAGCTTTGTGCTGGGTGATAAATATGGATCTCTTTGCATTTTCTACCTGTAGACATCCAGTTATACAAACACAACTTATTGAAGGAGCTTTCTTTTTCCATTGTATAGTTTAGGCTTCTTTGTAAAAAATTGTGTCCATAGGTATGTGGGTTTATTTCTTGGTCTTCAAGAGAAATGAGTGTGGAGATCAGACCTGGGGAGAGTTGGGGTTAGGGGACAGAAGGCCTATAGAGTGAAGAGAAACCATGTGCAGAGGAATCTCTGTGACAAGATGGTGATGTAGGACAGGCTAGGCTTCTGGGAGGAATAGGTGGGTGACAATTTTTGAGATACCTAGTAGCAGGAGTCATGAAGATTTAAGAGGACACCATCTAACTAAGCATGACTCCTAGTGAAGAGAGGGGAACACCAACACACCAACAAAAACTTCAAGCGAAAATAAAACCTGCCTGTAAGATGTGCAGGGATAAAGAAAGAGCAGAGATTTAGGTAATGTCCAGCCTGGCTTAACTTGAGACCCATCCCATGTGAGAGAGCCAATCCCTGACACTATTAATGATATGCTGCTATGCTCACAGACAGGAACTTAGCATAGCTGTACTCTGAGAGGCCATACCCATGGGAAGATTGAAACAGATGCAGAAACTTACAGTGAAACATTGGGCGATGTGTATAGAGTCTTGTAGAAAACTGGGGGCATGGATAGAAGGACTTGGAGGTGACAGGACCTCCTCAAGAAGACCAACTAACCAAAGCCCAAAAGGGCTTGTGGAAACTGAAGTACCAATCAAGAACCATGAATAGACTGGATCTCCACTTCTTCACAGATGTAGCCAGTGGGCAACTCAGGTTTCATATGAATTTCAAAACAAGTGTAACAGAGGTTGTCTCTTACATGTTCTTGGTTGCCTGCATCTTGATCATTTCCCCCCTCATAGGTCTTCCTCACCAGGCCACAGAGGAAGAGGATGGGCTCAATCCTGATTTAACTTGCTGAGCTTAGGCGGGATAGTAAGTGGGGCTTCTCTTTTCTGAGGAATAGGGGATGGAGAAGAAAGGAAAGGAGAGATAGGATGGGTAAGAGAGAAGGGATGCAGCTATGATCATGAGGTAAAGATAATAAATTAATTAATAAAAAAATAATAGGCATGAGACGAAAAACAAGAGAGAAACAATGTGGATGTTTTGATCATAAAAATGGGCAAAATTCTGACTTATGTAAAAAGATGTCAGACCTGTTTTGTGATGGAAACACAAAAGCAAATTCTGTTGGGTACTCAATGGGATGAGTATTAAGTATTAAACTTGAAATTATCCACAAATCTCAGAGATCACTCAGTACTTGCATGATAGCATGCAGTTTTAGTCAAATAACAGTCAAGGATGAGAAACAATTGTGATTTACAAATCTCCTTGGGCTACCTATAAAAATAATTTGGATAAAACTCTCAGCTACATTGTTTAGTGATAGACAGCTTCATATAATTTAATTCTCTATAAGATTTTTAAAATAATCTGAAAACTTATTCAACTACCCAGAACTACTAAGTTCATGGATCTTAGAAGAGAATGTGCTACCACTAATTTAGTGTAGCAGCATAATTTCTAATGACATTCTACATACTTATTCTTTTAACCCCACGAATGTTATGCTCTCACTCATCCTCAAAAAAGTTTATTTGCCACAGATAAAGACCACTGATGAAACTAACAACCAATCAAGATGAAGGGAATAAGACTTGATTTGGTATCCACTCACAAATGACACATCTGGAATATAACTCCTGTACCTATGACTCAGGAAACATTTTAAAAGAGTGGGAAGAAAGACTTTAAGGGACAGAAGAACAAAAAAATCTGCTGTGACAGGCTACCAAGAAGAGACTTGATACCCTATGAGCATATACAGGGAGAGGAGATCCTCCTCAGTCACAGTCATAGGGGAGGGGAGTAGGGGGAAAGCTGGAGGGAGGGAGGAATGGGAGGATACAAGGGAAGGGATAAAAATTTAGATGTAATATGAATAAATTAATAAAATAAAAAATATGCTGTGAGATTGAATCTCCTAGAAACATCAAGGAATCTACACTCATGAAGTCCCACCAATATGGTTGCCATACCAAGACCTGAACAAAGACTACATCAATAGACATATCAAAACATAAAAGGGAAGTATCACAGGGACCAAGCCTAGACAAAAAATTACAAGCAATTAAGGAATGCTGAAATCAAGAGAAATGGTCTTTCCCAGGAAAGAACCCTCATTGGTTATACGGAAACCAAGTCACTAGCTTAGAAATAAAATACATACAATAATATTATGCAGATAGAGTAGATTCTGTATACATGTGTATATATGTATGTATGCATGTATGTATGTATATTTGTTTGTTTATGTGTAACAATAGAGTAGGTTGTGTGTACATGTGTGTGTAAGTATGTATGTATATATGTTTGTGTATGTATAACAATAACCAAAGGAAAACATGAATTTAAAATAGAGCAGTGTAAGTGTGATACATGGGAACAGCTTGAGGGAGGAAATTGTGTGGGAGGAATGATGTAATTATATCTTAATTTTAAAAAATGAATAACATATCTGTTAGGTAAAATTTACATATTTGAGGAATAGGATGATCTGATTCAGATACTTTTTCAAAATGATATAAATTGTGATTATAGGCAAAAAGTCTGTTGAGACATTATGTCCAGAGATAGAGACAAACTATTCACAGTACATGAAGCAGCTGCATAGTGTGATTCAATACACAATGGCAACCAAGCTGAACTATAGAAATGCCTATCATCACATTCCTGTGCAGATTAATTTTTTTGCAGTCAAACACTACTAGGATTGTAATACTCTCCTTTTAGGGCAAAAGAGTAATGAATTTCTGTTTGATTATCTTCATTTAGATTTATTTTTTCAGCAAGAAAAAGATCTAAGAAAAAAATATCCAATAAATTTTAACCAGTTTCTGCAGTAGAAAGTCAAGATAGATATCCAAAATAGATTCTAAATTAAACCATTAGTTTACAAACTATGGCAAATTCATAATTTCTGTACATAGATTAATATTACTTAAGTGCCAAAACAATATAGGATATGCAAATACATACTTCATGGAATGTTCACACTTTATGTATACATATTTGTTCACGAGTACACACCACCTGCTTTAATGACATGAGTACTCATAAATGATTTAATAAAATTTATACATCATTTAAAAACAGACAATTTAAATGTTACTGATGTGGACTTTTTTATTCCTTGCATCAACAAAGTGGAGTGAATATTCACAGAGTGATTGGCTTGTGAGCAGAAGGGGACTCACAGTTGGGGAACACATAGAAACTACTTCAGCTGTATTTACCTGGAACAAGCCTGGACTATATAAAAGAGCCCAACTAGTTTATGAGTAGCAAGAAAGATTTTTAAAGTAGACAAAGGTGCTAACAAAGAGATGTTAGTGAAGGATAAATTGCTCCTGAGATTGTGATTCTCTGCTTCTATCTACATGGCATGCAAACTGTGGAGCTACTGTACCATGGAAAATACATCAAACATTGATTTCACTGAAGAGAGAATGTCAATGGCTTGGTCATGTCAAATAGATGAAGAGTACCCAAACTCTTTTAGATCTGTAATTCTTCTAGGGCTCCATCTTGCATGTATATTCATAGGAAAAACATTATTTGCTATGAAGGACAAGATATAGCTCATAGCTCACTTGCATGCCAGAAGCAATGCAACTTGCAGACTTGACTTTAATCTGTGTTCTTCTGGAGTAATTTTGGCTGATAATGATGTCCTGGAAGACACTCAGGAAGCAGATGCTACTGATGGACATATCCATCCATACTCTGTGAAGATAGTACAGCAGATTGCACACAAAATATTAAGGGAGTATTGCAAAAGCTGCCACTGTGTAGGGGAACTCCTTTCAATATGAGCTGACTACAGGTATTACATAAGATAGCTTCCAGGAATCAGGATCATCCAGCCTCCAACTCACATCTCTACCCACCATCCAGGGGAGACCTGGTATCACCCAGGATCATCTAAGTTAGGCATACCACTCCAAACCCCTGACTTCATGTACAGCTAGGAGAAAACCAGCAGAGGGGTGCTTCAGAATATTTCCTGAGTTCTAGCCTCCAGCCCATGGCTCTATCCACCCACCTTCCCATAGAAGCCAGCCAGGGCCCCAACATCCAGCCCACAGCCATACACACATTCCTGAAGATGGTTCATGGGTCCCAGGAACATCCAGTCTCTAAGCCATGGCTTTTGTCACCTTCCCAAGTAGTCTCATGGGCAACAGAAACTCAACCAAAATTATGGACAAACAGGTGGCTAAAATATAGTATAAGAATTCAAATAAGAATCAGGGCATTAAAGCACCACCTGCAACCTGATGTCCTAGTACAAGCCTTGGATATCCTAACAGAGCAGGCACACAAGAAAATGGCCTTAAATTTAGTCATTTAAAGATGATAAGGGCCTTCAAAAAGAAAACAACTAAATCTCCTAAAGGAACATAAGAAAATACAATTAAACAGGTGAAAGGTTTGAATAAAATAGTCCAAGACCTGAAATGGAAATAAAATAATAAAGAATACACAATCTGAGGCAGTCCTGGAGATGGAAAATTAGGGAAAGAACAAGAACTACAGAGGTAAGCATCAGCAACAAACCACAAGAGATGAGAACAGAATCTCAGGAATAAAAGATACGGTAGAAGCAACCAATACATCATTCTAAAAATATTAAAGCTAAAAAGTTCCTAACAGAAAATATCCAAGAAACTGGGAACATTATGAAAAGACAAAACATAAGAATAATAGGAATAGGAAAAAGAGAAGATTCCCAGATCTATGGACCAGAAAATATTTTCAACCAAAATGTAGAAGAAGATTTTCTCAACATAAAGAAAGAGATGCATATAAACATACAAGAAGTTTACAGAACACCATGTAGATTGGGCTAGAAAAAGTCCTGCCTCCATATAATAATTAAAATGTTAAACTACAGAACAAAGAAAAATATTAAAAGCTCCAAGGGAAAAACTTCAAATGACTTATAATGGCAAACCTATCAGAATTACATCTGACTTCTCTACAAAGACAATAAAATCCAGAAAGGCTTGGGCATATGTATAACAAACTCTACGAGAGCAAAGACACAAATTGAGACTACTATACCCAGCAAACCTTTCAACCACTATTGATAGAGAAAGCAAGGTATTACAGGACAGAAACTAATTTAAATGATATCTATGGACAAATCCCAACCTACAGAAGATATTAGAAGAAAGACTCCTACTTGAAGTTTAACTACATAAAAAACTACTCAGGATAAAAATAACCGAAATACAGAAAAACCAAAAGAAGAGAAGCAAACAAACACATTATCACAATGAACAGAAAAAGGAAATAACAGTTACTGGTCATGAATATCTCTCAATATCAATGGCCTCAACACCACAATTAAGGGCAAAAGCTAACATATGCTGCATACCTCAGCAATAAAGATAGATATTACCTCATAGTAAAGGGCTTGAAAAAGGTATTCCAACCAAATTGACCCAAGAAGCAAGTTGGAGTAGCCATTCTGGCATCTAATAAAATAGACTATTAACCAAACTATTCAAAGGAGATGTGAAGAGACACTGCATACTCATCAAAGGAAAAATGCATCACCATGATGTCTCAATCCTGAACATCTATGCCTCAAATGCAGAAGCGCCCACATTCATTTTAAAAAATGCTAAAGTTTAAATCACACAATAAACCCCACTTTAGTGGTGGGTGACTTCAGCACCCCATTCTCCCCAATAGACAGATCATTGAGACAGAAACTAAATGGAGAAATAATGAAACTAGTAAAAAATCATGAATCAAGTTGACTTAACTGATATCTACAGAACACTTCACCCAAACACAAAAGAATACAACTTCTAAGCACTTCATGGAACCTTCACCAAAATTGACCATATATTTGGTCACAAAGCAAAGCTCAAGAGATACAGGAAGACAAAAATAATTGCTTGCATCTTATCAGACCACAGTGGATTAAAGATTGAAATAAAAAACAACAAAAACAAGAGAAAGCTTACAAACTCATAGAAACTAAACAACTTTCTACTCAATGACCTCTGAGTAAGGGATGAATTTTTTAAAAAGAAATTAAAAACTTCCTAGAAATCAGTGAAAATGAAGGTACAATATACCAAAACTCATAGGACACAATGAAACCATTACTAAGAGGAAAGTTCATAAAACTGAGTGCCTTCATAAATAAATTGGAGAGATCTCATACTAGGAACTTTAATGAAGCTCTAGAACAAAAAGAATCAGACACACCCAAGAGGAGTAGAGGTCTGAAATCAATAAATTAGAAACAAAAAGAATAATTCAAAGAATCAAGAAACCAGGAGCTGGTTATATGAAAAAAATTAACAAGATGCACAAACCCTCAGCCAAATTAACTAAAACACAGAGGGAGAGTATTCAAATCAGTAAAATCAAAAATGAAAAGGGAGATATAATGACAGACAATAAGAAAATCCACAGAATTTTTAAGTCTTACTTCAAAAGCCTATGTACCACAAAATTTGAAAATCTAAATGAAATGAACAATTTTTGATAGCTTCTAATTGCCACATTTAAATCAAGATCAGGTAAACAAATCAAATAGTTCCAGATCGCCTAAGGAAATATATGCAATCATCAAAAGTTTCCCAACAACAACAACAACAACAACAAAAAACCCTCCAGATCCAAGAACACATCAAAAATATCATTCAACATGACCAAGTAGGCTTCATCCCAGGCATGCAGAGGTGGTTCAATATGCATTAATCCATCAATGCAATCCACCATATACAAAATAAAAGAAAATAACCACATGATCATCTCCTTAGATGCCAAAAAAAAAAAGCATTTGACAAAGTCCAACACACATTCATTTTTTAAGTCTTGGAGAGAGTAGGGATACAAGTCACATACTTAAACATAATAAAGGCAATTTACAACAAGCCTATAGCCAACATCAAATTAAATGAAAAGAAAATTTAATCAATTCCACTGAAATAAAGGACAAGACAAGGCTTTCTACTCTCTCTACATCTCTTCCATACAGTACTTGAAGTCCTAGCCAGAGCAATTAAGATTACTAAAGGAGATAAAGGAATAGAAATGGGAAAGGAAAAAAATCAAACTATCACTTTTCACCTATCATAGGATAAAAAAGTGACCCTAAAAATTCTACCAAGAAACTCCTTCAACTGATAAATATCTTCAGCAAACTGGCTGGATACAAAATCAGCTCAAAAATATTGGTAGCCCTCCTGTATACTAATGACAAATGTGCTAAGAAAAAAATTAGGGAAACTTCAGCCTTTATAATATCCACAAATAATATAAAGTATCTTGCAGTAACTCTACCCAAGAAGATACCATAAGTTGGAAAGGTCTCCTATGCTTGTGGATCAGGAGAATCAACATAGAAAAAACTGGCTACCTTACACAAAGCAATCTACAGATTCAATGCAATCCCTATCAAAGTATCTACACAATTAATTATAGACCTTGAAAGATAAATTCTCAACATCATATGAAAAAAAAAAACCTGAATAGCTAAACAACCCTGTACAATAAAATATCTTCCAGAAGAATCTCTATCTCTGATCTCAAGCTGTACTACAGAGCAGCAGTATTAAAAAAAACATATAAATAGGCTGGTTGATCAATGGAATCAAATTGAATGCCCAGACATAAATCCACACACTATGGATACTTGAGTTTTGACAAAAAAGTCAAAACAATACAATGGGAAAAAAAGATAACATCTTCAACAAATGGTGCTGGTATAACACAAATAGATTGATATTTATCACCCTGCACAAACACAAGTCCAAGTAGATTAATGAGCTGAATATAAAACAAGGCACACTAAATGTGTTAGAAGAAAACTGGGGAAGAGCCTTGAGCTATTGACACAGGAGACATCTTCCTGGACAGAACACCAAAAGCTCAGGCTCTAAGGTCCACAATTAATAAATGGGACCTCATGAAACTGAAAAGTAAGGGAAGCTTTCAACAAAACAAAACAATAGCCTATATACTGGTAAAAGAACTTCACCAACCCTATATCTGGGAAATGGCTAATATCCAAAATATATGAAGAATTCAAGACATTAAACACCACCAAACCAAATAACATAATTAAAAATGGAGAAACAAAATAAACAGAGAATTCTCAAAAGAGAAATATCAAATAGCTGAGAAACATTTAAAGAAAAGCTCAATGTCCTTAGTCATCAGGGAAATAAAATCCAAAACAACTCTGAGATTCCATCTTTCACCTAATAGAATGACTTAGATAAAAAATTTAAGTGATAGCACATTCTGGTGAAGATGTAGAAAAAGAGGCACTCCATTGCTGTGGGGAGTTCAACAAATCAAAACAAAACAACAAAAACTATAAAAGATCCAGCAGAAATGACTGGAATTGTCCATCAAAGAGGAAAAAACAACAAAGGTAATGTAATCATACCAGGGTCATCCAGGAATCTAGCAGTATTCACCCAGAAAAGCCTCATGGAGGTGTGCATATGGACATCCTAATCAGAATTCTTGGTGAGAAGTGTCCTCTCAGGTGAGGATGCCAAGTAAAGAAAAACTTGTAGCAGATGGAGAGTATACCATTGATTCCTTAAAATCAGGCTGCAGAAAGGGACTCAAAAAGCTAAAATCATTTTCTTTAGTTCATATTTGACTGTACAGGGAGAAGGTCATCTCCATATTGTCCACAAGATAACATTCAGGTCACACTGTAGGCATGTTTATAACAGAATATATCTGTATATAACATCGTATATGTAGGAAGTACCTTAGAGCTGTTCTTAAAGGTATAAATACTTAAAACACCCTTAGCTGACTGGTGAATCTCCTTTTCATTCTAGAAGAGTTGTAGGGTCAGCATTCCTTAGAGTACAGAGTTTGGGGACCACAAAAAAGAACCTACTTGCTACCAGTGTCTACTTTCTCTAAACTGAAATAACACTTGTGAAATAAAAAATTATACCCTTAGTCAACATTATGCTGACTCAAACAACAATTATCTGCATACTGAGGCATTTTGAAACGATTCAATCAATCTATCAAAAAGTCAAAAAAGTAGCCAGGCCTGGTGGTACACACCTTTAATCCCAGCACTTGGGAAGCAGAGGCAGGGGTATCTCTGTCACTTGGAAGCCAACTTGGTGTACAAAGAGAGTCCAGGATAGCCAAGGTTACCCAGAAAAACCCTGTTTTGAAAAGAAAAAAAAGCAACAAAGTGAAAGCAACAAATGTGTGTATGGTTTTTTCATTTCCTTTTCTTCTTTAAAATGTATGTATGTATGTATGTATGTATGTATGTATGTATTATTTAATTTGCATCCCAAGTACAGTTTCCCCTCCTTTTCTTTCCAATCCTTGACCCACATCTTACCTCCCTTCTATCCACCACAACTGCTTTTCTCTTCAGAAAATGGGAGGCCTCCCATGGATATCAACCAGCCTTTGAATATCAAGCTGCAGTAAGACTAGATGTATAATATCCTATTGAGGATAAAAGAGGCATCCCAGTATGGGGAAATGTCCCAAAGGCAGGCAAAAGAGTAGTGGCAGCCCTTGCTCCTACTCTTAGGAGTCACATATGAAGAACAAGTTGAAAAATTGTTAAATATGTTCAAAGTGCCTAGGTCAGTCCACGGTCTGCCTATGTTTGGCTGTGGATCTCTACATCTGTTTCCAGTAATTACTGTGTGAAGTCTTTCTGATTACAGTTATGTCAAGTTTCTGTCTGCAAGTATAGAAGAATAACAACACTGTCAGGGTTGAGCGCCCTCTCATGATATTGGTCTCAAGGTAGACAAGCAATTGGCTCACTACTCTCTCAATTTCTGATCCATCTTTATCCCGACACATCTGTATGCAGGAAAACTTGTGAGTAAAGGGTTTTATGGCTGAATTGGTGTTCCTATGCCTCCAGTGGAAGTCATTTTTATGGGTTACAGGAGATGGCCCATTCAGGCTCCATATCCCCCATTGCTAGGGCTCTTAGCTTTGGTCAACCTCATAAATTCATAGGCATTTCCATTACCCTAGGTTTTTAATCTTATACCAGAAATGCTCTATCACAGATTCCAGTAGTCTCTCTCCTTCAGTCTTCTCCTATCTGAGTCTTTCTCTTTCCATACCCACCCCCAACTTTCACCCAGTCCTTCCATCCCTGTCCACTCATGATATCTATTCTATTTCCCGTTCTACACAATATTCATGCATTTCCCTTTGTCCCTCCTTGTTCCTTAAGGTCTTTAGCTTGGAAGATTGTAGCATTGTCATTCTTTACTTTACTGCAAATAGCCACTTATAAGTGAGTACATACATTGTTTGTCTTTCTGGCTCTGTGTTACCTCATTCAGGATAATCTTTTGTAGCTCCATCCAATTGGTGTTTTTAATAGCTGAGTCATACTTCCTTGTGAAAAGAAACCAAATTTTATTTATCCATTTTTCAGTTGAGAGATATCTAGTTTGTTTCCAATTTCTGGCTATTACAAACAAATCTGCTATGAACATATTTGAGCAAAATTCCTTGTGGTATGGTAGAGCATCCTTTACATATATGCCCAGGAATGGCATAGCTGGGTATTGCGGTATGTCTATTGCTAAATATCTGAGAAACCACCAAATTGCTTTCCAAACTGCATACTAGTTTGCATTCCCACTTCCAATAAAGAAGTGTTTGCCTTGCTCCAGATCCTCACCAGTATGAGCTATCACTTGAGTTTTTGGTCGTAGCCATTCTGACTATTGTAAAATGGAATTTCAGAGTAATTTTGATTTGCATATCCTTGAGGGCTATGTATTTTGAAGAGAACTTTAAAGTCTTCTCAGGCACTACATATTCTTCTGTCAAAATTTCTATCTAGATCTATACCCTATTTTTAATTGGTTTATTTGCTTTGGTGATATCTAAATTTTTAGTTTATGTATTGATCCATTTCTTTAATATATATTTATTCACTCTACATCTTAATTGTTGCCTCCCTACCTCCTCTTCTGCCAGTCCCATCGTTCCCTCCTCTTCCAATTACCCCACTCACCTATTCCTCAGATGAAGGGATCTCCACTACCAACCCAAAACATCACATCAAGTCATATCAGGATGGAGTATATATTCTTCCCTTGTGGTCAGAGGAGGCAGCGATGTCAAGTGGAATTGATTTTAAAAAGCAAGCAACAGTGTCCATATCATAGACAGGCCCCTTTCCCATTTCTAAGTAACCTACATGAAGACCAAGCTTGCCATTGCACATGCATATGTAGAGGGCTGATGTCAAGCCTATGCATCAGTCTCTGCAAGTGATCCATGGGCCCAGATTGGTTGGCATTGTTGGTCTTGCTTTGGGGCTTTTGTCCCTACCTGGTCCTTCTGTACTTTCCCCTACTCTTCCACAAAACTCTCTGTTCTTTATATTCTGGATGTTAGACCTCTGTCAGATTTGGAGTTGGTGAAAAGATTTTTCCATTCTGCAGCTTGTTGTTTTGTCCTTTTGACAGTGTCCTTTGTCTTACAGAAACCTTTTGTTTTCATGAGTTCTCAATCATTAATTGATGATTTTAGTGTCTGAGCTATTGGTGTTCTGTTCAGAAAGTTACCTCCTGGTCCAATGCTTTAAGGTTATTTCCCACTTTCTATTCTATCAAGTTCAATGTATCTGATTTTATGTTGGTGTTTTTAATTTGGTTGGACTTGAATTTTGTGAAGTGATAAATATGAAGCTTTTTGCATTTGTCAATATACAGACATTCAGTGAGATCATTAAAATTTGTTGAAGATGCCTTCTTTTTTTCTGTTGTATAATTTTGGCTTCTTTGTCAAAAATCAAGTGATCTTTGGTTTGTGGATTTTCTCTTGTATCTTCAATTTTGTTGCATTGATCAACTAGTCTATTTTTAAGCCAGTTCCATGCTAGTTTACCCAAATTTCTTTCTTATCTAGCTTGAAATCAGGGATGATGATACCTCCAGAAGGTTTTTTGTTTTTTTTGTTTTTTGTTTTTTGTTTTTTTTGTACAGAATTGTTTTAACTATTCTGGATTTTTTGTTTTTATATGTGAAGGAGAATATTGTCCCTTTAAACTCTGTATAAAATTGTGTTAGAATTTTGATTTGAATTATGATGAATCTGTAGATTGCTTTTGGTAAGATAGTCATTTTTACTATGTTTTTTTATTAATTTATTCATATTACATCTCGATTGTTAGCCCTTCCCCTGTTTGCTCCCATTCTTCCCTCCCTCCCACTTCCCGCCTTCTCCCCTCCCCTATGTCTGTGGTTGAGAGAGACCTCCTCCCCCTATATATGCTCTTAGAATATCAAGTCTCTTCTTGGTAACTTGCTATCCTTCCTCTGAGTGCCGCCAGGCCTCCCCATCCAGGGGATGTGGTCAGAAAAGGGGCACCAGAGTTCGTGTGAGAGTCAGATCTCACTCTCCACTCAACGGTGGAGAATAACATGATCGTCGGCTAGGTCTTGGTAGGGGTTCGAAGTTTAATGCCTATATTCTCCTTGGCTGGTGCCTTAGTTTGAAGAGGACCCCAGGATCCAGATCTGCCTGTCATAAAGTTCTTCTTGTAGGTTTCCAGGACCCTGTGGGTCCTACTATTTCCTCTTTCTTCCATGCTACTCTTGCCTAAATTCTCAATCGGATATCCTCTCCTCTGATCCACTTTCTTGGTAAGTAAAGATTTTCGTGGTACGTATCCCTTGGACTAGTGTTCTGATATAAGTGAATACATACCGTTTGTCTCTTTTTGCTTCTGGGTGAACTCACTCATTATGATAATTTCTAGATCAATCCATTTGTCCACAAATTTTGGGAATTCCTCGTTTTTAATAGCTGAGTAGTATTCCATCGTGTATATATACCACAGTTTCTTAGTCCATTCTTCTACTGAGGGACACTTAGGCTGTTTCCATGTTCTGGCTATTATGTATAGAGCAGCTATGAACATGGTTGAGCATATGTCCCTGTTATGTGGTAGGGCATTTTCTGGGTATATTCCAAGGAGTGGGATGGCTGGGTCTTGAGGAAGCCCTATTCCCATTTTTCTTGGAAAGCGCCAGATAGCTTTCCAAAGTGGTTGTACTAGTTTGCATTCCCACCAGCAATGAAGGAATGTTCCTCTCTCTCCACATCCTCGCCAACATGTGGTGTCATTTGAGTTTTTTATCTTAGCCATTCTGATGGGTGTAAGACGGAATCTCAGTGTCATTTTGATTTGCATTTCTCTGATGACTAATGAGGACAAGCATTTCTTTAAGTGTTTCTTGGCCATTTGATATTCCTCTGTTGAGAATTCTCTGTTAAGTTCCAAGCCCCATTTCGCAATTGGGTTGTTTGGTTTTGTGGTGTTTGATTTCTTGAGTTCTTTATATATTTTGGATATTAAACCTTTGTCAGATGAAGGGTTGGTGAAGATCTTTTCCCATTCTGTAGGCTGTCGCTTTGTTCTCTTGACAGTGTCTCCCGCCTTACAGAAGCTTCTCAGCCTCGTGAGGTTCCATTTCTTAATTGTCGACATTAAGGCCTGGGCTGTTGGTGTACTGTTTAGGAAGTTGTTTCCTGTGCCTATGTGTCCCAGGCTCTTCCCAACTTTTTCCTCTAACTGAATTAATGTCTCTGGTTTTAAGTTGAGGCCTTTAATCCACTTGGACTTGAGTTTTGTGCATGGTGACAAATAAGGATCTAATTGCATTTTTCTACATGTAGACATCCAGTTAGACCAGCACCATTTGTTGAAGATGCAATCCTTTTTTCATTGAATAGATTTGGCTTCTTTGTCAAAAATCAAGAGAGCAAATGTGTGTGGATTCATCTCTGGGTCTTCGATTCGATTCCATTGATCCACCAGTCTATTGCTTTGCCAGTACCATGCTGTTTTAATTACTGTTGCTCTGTAGTACAGCTTAAGATCAGGTATGGAGATTCCTCCACAGGATCTTTTGTTGTATAGGATTGTTTTTGCTATTCTGGGTTTTTTATTTCTCCATATGAATTTGAGAATTGATCTTTCAATATCTTCAAAGTATTTTGTAGGGGTTTTGATAGGAATTGCGTTGAATCTGTAAATTGCTTTTGGTAAGATGGCCATTTTTACTGTGTTGATTCTCCCGATCCATGAACAAGGTAAATCCCTCCATCTTCTCATGTCATCTTCAATCTCTTTTTTCAGAGGTTTGAAGTTTTTTTCGAATAAGTCCTTCACTTGCTTGGTTAGAGTTACTCTTAGATATTTTATATTGTTTGTGGCTATCGTGAAGGGAGTAGTTTTCCTAATTTCTTCCTCTGCCTGTTTGTCATTTGTATACAGGAAAGCTACTGACTTTTTTGAGTTTATTTTGTATCCTGCCAATTTACTGAAGGTGTTTATCAGCTATAGGAGTTCCTTGGTGGAATTTTTTGGGTCACTTATACACACTATCATATCATCTGCAAATAAGGATAATTTGACTTCTTCCTTTCCCATTTGGATCCCCTTGATCTCTTTTTGCTGTCTTATTGCTCTGGCTAGAACTTCAAGAACTATATTGAAGAGATAAGGGGACAGGGGGCAGCCTTGTCTGGTTCCCGATTTTAGAAGAATCCTTGAGTATCTCTCCATTTAATTTAATGTTGGCTGTTGGTTTACTGTATATGGCCTTTATTATGTTTAGATAAGTGCCTTGTATTCTCGATCTCTTCAGAACTTTGAACATAAATGGGTGTTGGATTTTGTCAAATGCTTTTTCTGCATCTAAAGAGATGATCATGTGGTTTTTCTCTTTCAGTTTGTTTATATGATGGATTACATTGATGGATTTCCATATGTTAAACCATCCCTGCATGCCTGGAATGAAGCCTACCTGGTCATGGTGAATAATGTCTTTGATATGCTGTTGTATTCGCTTTGCGAGAATTTTTTTGAGTATTTTTGCATCAATGTTCATAAGAGAAATTGGTCTGAAATTCTCTTTTTTTGTTGGGTCTTTGTGAGGTTTAGGTATCAATGTGACTGTGGCCTCATAGAAGGAACTTGATAATGTTCCATCCATTTCTATCTTTTGGAATAGCTTGAATAGTATCGGTATTAGCTCCTCTTTGAACGACTGGTAGAATTCTGCACTGAAACCATCTGGCCCTGGGCTTTTTTTGGTTGGGAGACTATCAATGGTTGTTTCTATTTCTGTAGGTGAAATAGGGCTATTTAATTTGTTTATCTGGACTTGGTTCAATTTCGGCAAATGGAATCGGTCGAGAAATTTGTCCATTTCTTTAAATTTTCGAATTTTGTGGCATAAATGCCTCTAAAGTAGGTTCTTACGATTCTTTATATTTCTTCGGTGTCTGTTGTTATGTCCTGCTTTTCATTTCTAATTTTGTTAATTTCGATATTGTTTCTCTGTCTTTTAGTTAGATTGGCCAACGGTTTGTCTATCTTGTTAATTTTCTCAAAGAACCAGCTCTTGGTTTTGTTGATTCTTTGGATTGTTCTCTTTGTTTCTAATATATTGAATACAGCCCTGAGTTTGATTATTTCTAGGTGTCTACTCCTCTTGGGTGTTTCTGCTTCTTTTTTTTTCTAGAGCTTCCAGATGTGTTGTTAGATTGTTCATGTGGGATGATTCCTTTTTCTTTTTGAAGGTGCTTAGTGCTATGAATTTTCCTCTTAGCCCTGCTTTCAATGTGTCCCACAAATTTGGGTATGTTGTTCCATCATTTTCATTGAATTTCAGGAAGTCTTTTATTTCTTCCCTTATTTCTTCCGTGACCCATGTGTCATTAAGTAGAAAGTTGTTTAGTTTCCACGTGTTAGTATGCTTTTTGTTTTTTCTGTTGTTGTTGAAGTCCAGCCTTAGACCATGGTGATCTGATAATATACAAGGTATTATTTCAATCTTCTTGTATCTATTGAGGTTTGCTTCATGACCAACTGTGTGATCAATTTTAGAGAACGTTCCATGGGGTGCTGAGAAAAAGGTATAATCCTTTGCATTTGGGTGGAAAGTTCTGTAGATATCTGTTAGATCCATTTGATTCATGACATTGGTTAATGAGGTTATTTCCCTGCTTATTTTTTAATTCAAAGACCTATCCTTGAGTGAAAGAGGGGTGTTGAAGTCTCCTACTATTAACGTGTGGGTATCAATGAGTGGGGCAAGCTTTGTTAATAACTCTTTTACAAATGTGGGAGCCCTTGTATTCGGAGCATAGATGTTCAAACTTGTGATGTCTTCTTGGTTGACTTTACCTTTGACGAGTACAAAGTGACCATCCTCATCTCGTTTGATTAATTTTGGTTGAAAGTCTATATTATTAGATATTAGAATGGCTACCCCAGTTTGCTTCTTGTGACCATTTGCTTGGAATATTTTTCCCCAACCTTTTACTCTGAGGCAATGTCTGTTCTTGTGGTTGAGGTGTGTTTCTTGAATGCAGAAGAATGTTGGGTCATGTTTATGCATCCACTCAGTTAGTCTGTGTCTCTTTATTTGAGAATTGAGATCACTGACGTTGAGAGACAATAATGAACAGTGATTGCTAAGTCCTTTCATTTTTGGTATTTGTAATAGTCGAGATTTTGTGAGGTTGTGATTTTGCGATGGTATATTTACCTATTTCCTATGTAGTTTTGGTTGTAGTATGACCCATTGGGGTGGAGTTTTCCTTCTAGTAACTTCTGTAAAGCCAGATTTGTGGCTAGATACTGTTTGAATTTGTTTTTGTCATGGAATATCTTGTTTTCTCTGTCAATGGTTATTGATAATTTCGCTGGGTATAGTAATATTCCATGATATCTGTGTTCTCTTAGGGTTTGCAGAACCTCTGTCCAGGCCCTTCTGGCTTTCATGGTCTCTGTTGAGAAGTCCAGAGTAATTCTGATAGGTTTGCCTTCATATGTTACTCGGCCTTTTTCTCTTGCTGCTTTTAATATTTTTTCTTTGTTCTGTATATTTTGTGTTGTTATTATTATGTGGTGGGAAGATTTTCTTTTCAGGTCTATTCTATTTGGTGTTCTGTAGGCCTCTTGTATGATCATATGCATCTCTTTCTTCAAATTGGGAAAATTCTCCTCCATTATTTTATTAAAGATGTGTTCTGGGCTGTGGGGTCGGCTGTCCAGTTTCTCCTGTATCCCTATTATTCGCAAGTTTCATCTTTTCATGTGGTCTTTCAGTTTTTGAATGGTCTGTGTTAGGAACTTTTCAGATTTAGCATTTCCCTGAATGGTTGTTTCCAGTTCTGCAATTGTATCTTCAAGTCCTGATATTCGTTCTTCCATTTCTTGCAATCTCTTAGATAAGGCCACCCCTGAGATGCTTGCTTTCCTCTTTGCAGACTCTTGATCACGTTTTTCTTTTGTGTGTTCCTGCATCATAGCTTCCATTTTTATCTTCATGTCTTGGACTGTTTTAATTATTTCCTTCATCTGGTTATTTATATTTTTCTGAAATTCTTCAAGTGCCTCTTTATATGACTCTTTTAACTCTTCAGCCCCCTTGTTTGCCTCCTCCTGCATTTGTTTACAGATTTTATTTGTTTCTTCCATTATCATCTTCTTTACTAAGGACTTGAGGTCATTTTCTTGCCTATCCATTGCTGTTAGGTTCTCTAGGTTGTTTTCATTGGGAATGTTGGGATCCGGAGATGCCAAACTGTTTTGGTTTTTGATAGGATTCTTATGCTGTCCTCTTGTCATCTTGATGGCTCTGGTGTTGGAAGGTATTTTGTAGTGACCTTCGCTGGTTGAGAGTGGTTAATTGATGACTGATTATAGGTCAGGTGCTCTTGCCTGTGGGGATCAGGGGGTATTTTTGTGGAACAGGTAGGTGATCCGGTTTCACTACTGGTGATTTTCCTCTGCCCCCTGGGCTCCAGGCTGAGCCAGCCAAAGTAGATATCTGTTTGGACTTTACTGCTGTAATTCAGATCAGCAGTCTTGGGACCTAGAATAAGGTCCACACACAAACGTTCTGGCTGAGTAGGTTGATCCCAGCTGCCTGTCCTTCTTGTGGATTTGTAGTCAAGACCCCAGGTAGATCAGATCTTCTGGGGGTGTAGCTGTCTTTTAGTTCTGCCTCTATACCCTGTAGCAGTGCCCAACCTCTCCCAGTACTATATGCCTAGAGTGAGCAAGGTCGCTCTTGGTCAGCAATTAGGCACTGCAAGCAAGACCCTCTTTTCATTTCCCAATAAAGTGAGAGTGCCTGCCTTGCTCGGGCCAGGATCTCCACTGGACACTCTCATTCAGGGAGCAGGGAGCACTGTGCCAGGGCCTTGCGGCTGGGCAGTTAGTAAGACTGGCTCTGCAGAGCTCTGGCGACCACTCGTGGACCCAAATCTTTCCACCGGGGTATGTGGGTCCCCTCCAACTCTGGGTCAGCAATTAGACACTGCAAACACGACCCATCCACATCTCGTCTCCCAATAATGTGAGAGTGCCTGCCTTGCTCAGGCCAGGATCTCCAGCTGGGTTCACTCTTTCGGGGAGTGGGGAGCGGGGAGCGGGGAGCGGGAAGCGGAGCACAGGACTAGTGCCTTGCGGCTGGGTAGGGACAAAGGGGTTGCAGAGCTCTGGTGGAAGCCCATGGACCCAGGTCTTCCCGCAGGGCTAATAAGTTCAGCTATAGCTCTAGGCAAGACCCACATCTCCCGATGGGTCTGTGGAAGCAGTTCAAGCTGATTTCTCACTGCCGCTGTTTGCAGGCTCAGTCCGCTGTGATTGGTGTTAAGTTTGGCCCTGGATGGCCAGCGAGCTGTAGTCCCACTATAACTGTCTCTGTTGGGTCCCGCCACCTGTGTTTTCAGTCGGCCTAGGCAGGTGACCTCTGCAGTTTGGGGTGGTGTGGAAGGAGGAATCCTAGGGCAGATTCACCCTCTTCGCTGAGATTCCTCTGGCTGGGGACTCTGGAAAAGCCCCTCCCCAAACAGCGAGTCTGTGCTTTATATACAGGCTGCAGTTTGCATGTGGATTTCATCTCAGAGTTTGGGGAGTGCATTTAGCACCTCTGGGATGTTGCTTGACCCAGGGGGATAGGCCCCCTGTTTGGTCTGCAGCCTTTGGGGCCCCACTCACCTACAGTGCTCAAAGTCCAGCAATCTGTTGCTCCTCTTATGTCTCTGGTCTCCACGGAGTAGATCAGATACGTGGCTTAATGGTCGGCGCCATCTTGGAATGTTCCCATTTTTACTATGTTAATACTACCAATCTATGAGTATGGGAGAACTATCTATCTTCTGATGTCTTCTTCAATTTCCATCTTTAGAGACTTGAAGTTCTTGTCAAACAGGTCTTTCAATTGCTTGGCTAGCATTACACCAAGATATTTGATATTATTTGTGGCTATTGTGAAGAGTGTTGTTTTCCTAATTTTTTCTCAGTCTGATATATATGCTTTTATATGCTTTGTTGTTGTTTATGTTATTTGGTATCCAGCAACTTCAGTGAAGGTTTTTAACCAGCTTCAGGAGTTTCCTGATAGAATTTATGTATACTATCATATTATCAGCAAGTAGTGATACATTTACTTTGTCTCTTCCAATTTGCTTCCCTTCTTTTTAGTTGTCTTATTGCTATAGTTAAAACTTCAATTATTATATTGAAGAGAGATGAAGAAAATGGGCAACCTTGTCTTGTCCCTGACTTTAAAAGATTGTTTTAAGTTTTTCTTCATTTAACTTGATGTTGGTATCAGTTTTTTGCTTTTATTGCATTTAAATATGTGCCTTGGATTACTGATCTCTTCAAGACTTTTATCAGGAAGGTTTGTTGGACTTTGTCAAAGGCTTTCTTCCGCATTTACTGAGATGACCATTTTTTTCTTTTAGTTTGTTTATATGGTGGATTACATAGACAGATCTTTGTATATTGAACAATCCCTGCATCTCTGGGATGCAGCTTACTTGATCATGGTGGATGATGTTCTTGATGTGCTCTTGGATTCAGTTTGTATTTTATTGACTATTTTTACACACATGTCCATAAGGAATATTGGTCTGAAATTATCATTCTTGGCTGAGTTTTTGTCTGGTTTATATATTAGGGTCACTATGGCCTAGGGGGAAACAGGCAAAATTGAGAGCACAGGAATGGGCATGGGGTATAGTTTAAGGCTGTTGAGTATGCTTTAAGGGTAGCTGGGTAGCAAAGATCATAGAGCATGTATTTGTTCATTATCTATTGAGGTTAGATGAGCATCAGTTCCTAATGGAAGAGATGTCAGAGGTCATTATACCCAGTGGTTGTGGCTCTAAAGCCAAAGCATCCATGATGTAGGGAAGCGTATGTTTATGAAGGTGGAAGTGGAAAGCAGATATGAACCTGGCATTTTGGAAAAAAAACCACATCTGTACAATGACTGAAAATGTACATATGGACATAGAGGTACTCTTGTGTATAAGGATACTGTTGGTAGTTCTAGTGTCTGGGAAGGTGAAAGTATTGCTGCTTGATATGTACTCAACCTTGTGCTTGTGATTGTGAAGGATGAAAATAATGGAGCCACTAGAATAGGTGATGTGTGTTTCACAAAACAACATTGTTGATAGAGATTGCCACTGTATAACTAAATATATAACTGTCATGTAACAAGGAACATTCAATATGCAAATTTGATTCCACTTGTAATATTTATATGACATTTCTCTCTCATCATCATGTGTAAACTGGCATCCACTAACCAATGTGGGGCCCACAAGAAACATGTGAAAGTGCCTAGGTAACTGTCAGCTTTTATTTGAAGTTTTTCACATCTGGAATTCCTGTAGCAGATACTAAAAGGCTGGAATACACTCAAGAGACAATTACTACAAGAGAACACCCCTCTGCCCGATCTGGATAACATGAACTAGCATTAAAGATCACTGAGGAGTTTTTCACCAAGATAGTGCTGAAAGCAATGAAGGAAGCTCCTGACACTCCCAAAGCCAAAGCCAAAGTGAAAGCCTTAAAAGCTAAAAAGACAGTGCTGAAAGATATCACAGACACAAAAAGAGAAATTTTCTGTAAGGCAAAGGACACTGTCAAGGGGTCAAAAGAACAGCCAACTTCTGGTGACCAGAACCCTGTAGTTTTGGAGGTATCCCAAACACCCTCAAAAGAGTCAAACCAGAAAAAACAAACTTGACCACTATGCCATCATAAAATTTCCTTTGATTACCTAATCAACCATGAAGAAAATAGAGGATAAAAACACATTTGTGTTCATTTTAGATGTCAAGGCTATCAAGTACCACATTAAAAAGGCCATGAAGACACTCTGAAATTGATGTGGCCAAAGTTAGCACCCTGGTAGGTCCTGAGGAAAGAAGAAGGTGTATATTCAGTAGGCTCCTCATTATGATTGAGATCTTATGATTCTGTTGTTATGTCTCCCTTTTCATTTCTGATTTTGTTGATTTGGATAGTGTCTCTCTGCCTTTTGGTTAGCTTGGCTAACGGTTTGTCTATCTTGTTGATTTTCTCAAAGAACCACTTCCTGGTTTTGTTGATTCTGTAAATTGTTCTCTTTGTTTCTAATTTATTGATTTCAGCCCTCAGTTTGATTATTCCAGCCATCTATACCTTTTGACTGTTTATGCTTCTTTTTTTTCCTAGGGCTTCCAGAAGTGTTATTAAGTTGCTTATATAAGATGTTTCCAATTTCTTTATAAAGAGCCTTAGTGATATGAGTTTTTCTCTTAGCACTGCTTTCAATGTGTCCCACAAATTTGGGAATTTTGTTCTTTCATTTTCACTGAATTTCAGGAAGTCCTTAATTTCTTTCTTTATTTCTTCCCTGACTCAGGTGTCGTTAAGTAGAGAGTTGTTTACTTTCCATGTGTGTGTAAGCTTTTTGTTATTTCTGTTGTTGTTCTTGTTGTTGAAGTCGAGCTTTAGACTATGGTGATCTGATAGGGTCCAAGATATTTCAATCTTCTTGAACCTCTTGAGGCTTGATTTGTGATCTACTATATGATCAATTTTGGAGAAGGTTCCATGGGTTGCTAAGAAGAAGGTATAATCCTTTGTGTTTGGGTGAAAGTTTCAGATAGCACAACTGTAGCAGTTCAGTCCCTCTGACTTGGGGCCACTGATCAGTTTTCCGTCCTGACTCCTCAGGGCTGTCCAGCCTCTCTCAAGAGCATGAGAGTCCCTACTGGGCTGTGTAGCCTGGCTAGGATGGGTTCTATCTGCCCAATTGTGTGGGCAGGCACCACTGTGGCCAGTAGCTATGTTCCTGTCCTGTTGGATTCAGACCACACCACTGTGGCTGGGTAAAGTGTTCACAGCCACCAGGGCTTCCATGTGGCCCCTGGGGCTTCTGTGGACTGGCAGAGGTTGGTTGGAGGTGTCTGAGGACAGATACAATCATTTCACGGAGATTTCCTCAGGCCAGGAGCTGTGGTACTTCACTGCCCAGAGTTCAGTCCCCATATACTGACTTTGGATTATAGAGCCCAGCTGCAGTTTGCCAGCAAGTTCAGGTCCAGAATCTGGGAACTCAGTTCCCATCATCCATGGGCCATTGGTTGACCCAGTACCAGGCCCGCCTGTGGTCTACACTTTTCGGGACCCCACCCACCTAGTGTTCTCTAGTTTTTGCAGTCTGTGGTTCCTAGTCAGGTCCCTGGTCTCAGTTCAGTAGATCAGATGCAGTGCATGATAGGCACCGCCATCACGGAATCTTCTCTTTGGTATAGATTTTCACATGCAGACATAAATAAGATGGAGTAATAAATAGGTTTACTTTTCAAATTTGATGATATACCTTCTGCTGGCTATTTATTCAGGTTTAAAAATTTTAATTTATTTTATGATTCTATGTGTGTTTTGCCTGCATTCACAGTTGTGCACTACATTTATGCAGTGCCTGAAGAGGCCAGAAAAAGTCATGGATCTATTGAGAAAGGAGTTAGACAGTTGTTAGCAGAAACCTTGGTGCTGGAATTTGAACCTAGGTTTTCTAGAAGAGCAAAGAATGCATTTAACCACTGATCTATCGCTTTATCTTTCTTCTGTTTGCTGTTTAAATATTAATGTGTATATCACTTGAAATTGAAGTGCGCTGAATTTTAAAAGTTTTTAATATCTTAACAAATATGTCTATATACATCAAGTGATTTAGCTTTTAAAAGATGGATTTGTTACATGTGAGCACATATTTCAATAGGAGATAAAGTACTTATTTAAATTCTTTCCAAAATTCATTGCATGAACTAGAAAACATATTGGCATTCATTCTATGATTGTTATATTACACGTCAATAACAATAAGATATTTGAAGAGCAAGAAAAATAAATATTTTTAATGAAATGCTATTCAATATTTTTTAAAATAACAAACTGTATTTGTAGTGAAATTATTATTATTTATTGAAAGCAATTAAAACATGAGACTAATATGTGATGCAGTATCTTGTACAGACATATTTTGATGGAGAAGTGACATTAGTAAATAAACAAAGAAGCATCCTAATGTTCATTTATTCAGAACCAATGTTGTGTCTATAATGTCATGCCAATGTGAGCAAACTGTGAAGTTTTCAATACACTCTGTTTTCTTTAGGGATTTGATTACTAACTCAAGCCATCTCATCCAATGTAGAAATAGATTATTTCCTTTTATCCACTACCATGTAGTGGGTAGGATAGTTCAGTGAGCTTTTATGTACTTATTATCATATGCACAGTAGTTAAGAGAAGAAGAGCACCAAGCACAAACATGCCTGGTATTTCAGGATGGCACATTCAAAGTCAGATTAACACCCATAATTATATCTGAACATGATAGTATTGAGATTTAATTACATTTTAGACATAACTACAACCATGTTTAATGAAGAGGGTTATATTGGGACACATTAACATTCTTAATATTCAGCCTAGAATTGAGAACATTCATCCCTATGCACAAGTCTGGCATATCTGGAGACATCACTCTCAGCTGTATGGCTGTGTTGAAATATTACAAAACTGTTATTTATATATAAAAAATAAAACAACAACACTTTCCCAGAACCCTGTTGCTTCTTCCTCTTTTTCTAGCACTGCCATGTCAGATTGAGAACACACAGCTGCCTCCACCCTCCCTGCTGTGAGGATTGTTTTCTCAGGGTAACAGGTACAAAGGCCATGTGTATGTGGAATGCAGATGGCTCACAGAGAGGGCACAAAGTTAAATATTAACTTGTGTTTTTCCTTACCTCCCTATAAGTCATAAATGATTATTTCCCTCTGGCATTAATGACACTGAAGTGTTTGTGTTTTTTTCCTGAAAGTTTCCCATAATTCCAAATACCCACAAGTAATTAAAAGTTTCTGGTTTATGTTAAGCCTTTCTACAGAGCTATAAATGTCTGACAGAGGTATTAGTGTTTTGAAAATCTCTGGGGCAAAGTATGTCCCATATGTAAACAATACAGAATGTGTAGGTCTGTGGCTTGCTGGATCCATATTATAGAACATTGTTATTGATCAGACAAATAGTCCATTGGGATGCATGCATCTGTGAGAAAGTTTTCATACTGCAGACTTTCTCCTTTGATTTTTCACAGTCCTCTAACTTGCACAATTAACACAGCTATAATTGGAGATGTGGAATGTCAAGTGAACAGTAGAACTAAGAACATTCTTCCCAGAAGTATTAATCAAAGCTGTTACAGAGTGTTTATGCACATTTATACAACTGATTTGTAAAATGTGCTTGAGAGTAGAAATTCTAAATTGGGAAAAACACTGGCAACACGCACTCTATCAATGACTTAAACATTCATTGGAGAATTTAATAAAGGAAATTTAGCATGGAGAGTAAAGGTGATAAATTAATTTAGTTTTTAAAGTACAAATGGGTATGTAGAAAGGTGCATACCTGTACAAGTATATGGGTATTTTACATATGTAGGCCCTAGGCTAGATCTGGGTAGGGGTTCGAAGTTTATTGCACATATTGTCCTTGGCTGGTGCTGTAGTTTGAGCAGGGACCCTGGGCCCAGATCCACCTGTTATAAAGTTCTCCTTGTAGGTTTCTAGCCAATAGATAGGACATTTTCCACAGGTGAGTGGAGAGTGGGGTCTGACTTTCACACGAACTCTAGTGCCCCATATTTGACCATGTCCCCTGGATAGGGAGGCCTGGCAGCACTCAGAGGAAAGATGGCAGGCTACGAAGAAGAGACTTGATACCCTATGAGCATATACAGGGGGAGGAGGTCCCCTTCAGTCACTGTCATAGGGGAGCGGAGTAAGGGGAAAGTGGGAGGGAGGGAGGAATGGGAGGATACAAGAGATGGGATAACAATTGAGATGTAATATGAATAAATTAATAAAATATATTAAAAGCAAAGTATGTGGGCAAATACATAATACAGTTATTAAAGTATATATATATATATATATATACATATATATAGATATATGTGTGTACACATTGGGGTATATATCATAAGTAAAAATATTTTGTAACTTTAAGATCTAAGGGGATTAAATAAGGAGATAAAAAGAATAGCCTATCACCTAAATTGTGTAAGCAATTTATCCTATAATAGATGAATTTGGGAGTAACTCTTCTGGGAAATGCTCCTTGAAGTTTGCCTTAACAAATCATTTACCTAACTTGTAGTCAAGTTTTAAAATATGTTTTTGGATCATTTAGGACTAAATATTTATTCTAAAACATAGTATGGACTAAGCCTGGTCAAACTTAGTTGACTTTTAGGAAAAACAATGGAATTGATATCACTATGCTTTGGATTCCCAATGTACCATGTTATTTACCTTTCCTTCATGATTTATTCTTGTCCCTGATTCAAAAAATGTATGTATGTGTAGACTAGGCCACCCATTCATTGAAAGCACTGAAATGTTGGAACCAATGTACCAAACACTGCAATACATTGAAAGCAACACATGGGAAAATTATATATATATTACATGATTGTGACTTTTTGTGCTCTTCTGAATTAATATGGTGGGAAAATAATTTATTCCCTTGTGAAACTTTTCTAAAAGATTGGTTAAGAAAATACTCATATATTCATTTTTAATAACTCTATTTCCTCTGATAGTTAATAAATAGAGAGGATAGGTCTTTATTTAAGAGATAAGAATTATTCATACTCTTTGAAAAAAATTAGGCCTATTCTTGTATAGACTTATCAAGGGTCAGTTTCTTTTACTTTACTATTACACTAGCCTAGAGGAGAATTTTGTAAAACTTCATATAAAAAAATCTGAAAACAGAAAAATTTTGTAATATACCTACAGGATGAAGAATTATGAAAGATTATCTAGAAAGATATGCTAGATTTAAGAAATGAAAAATGTAAGAGTAAATTGTATATAAAGACAATCTACCACGGTCCTTCAGAAGAAATCATACAGGTATGCATATTTTTAAAATGTTTAAAGTGGACCACGAATGTGTTAAATACATAGAAATTACCTCATATCAAACTTTCATTGAAAAATAAAGTCACATTTGCCTGAATGGAATTAGACATCAATGTAATCAAAAGTTATAAAAATCATCAAATACAATGAATCCCATTACAGTAATATAAAGGCCCAAATGATATACGGTATTGTAAGAGGCTTAGAGTATAAATACCAGGTTTACTATAAATTAAAAAAGATGCAGGAAGTTATTCTAGCTTTCTTGTATCTGATGAGATCTGTTTTGTGATGATTATGTGGTCAATTTTCAAAAGAATTCCATGCAGAACTTAGATAAAAGTATATTATTTTACATTTGGGTGTAATGTTATGTAAAAATTTGCCAAGTCCATTTGGTTTATAACATCTGCTAATCTCTAGATAGTCTCCATTTAGATTTTGTCTAAATGACCTGTTTTGTGGTTAAAGTGAATTATTTTTGTCTCTCACTATTAGTGTGTGAAGGTCTATATGCAGTTTAAGCTGTAGTAGTATTTCTTTTACAACAGTGGGTAGCCATGAGTTTGTGGCATATATGTTAATTAAAATGCTATCTTGGTGGACTTTTTTCTCTGATGAGTATATAGTGTCCTTCCTTATCTCTTTTGATTAATTTTCATTTTCAGCCTATATTCTTAGATACTAGAATGGCTATATCATCTTACTTCTGAGGTCCATTTTCTTGGAATGTCTTTTTACAAACCTTAACCCAAGGTAATGTCTACCTTTGAAGTTGAGATATGTTTCTTGCATGCAACAGGAAGATAGGTATATTTATATCCATTCTGTAAGTCTGTACTTTTTATTTGGTAATTTAGATCATTGATACTGAAAGATAACAATGATTGATAAATGTTGATTCCAGTTATTTTGTTGTTAGTGTTGGAAATGTTTTTGCTGTTGTTGGTGGTGGTATGTGTGTGCTTCCTTTCTTATGATTTTGGTAGTGGGAAATTACTTCCTGAGTAGTAGTTTATGTCCTTAGATCAGAGTCTTCCTTCTAGCATCTTCTGTAGGGTTAATTTATAGATAGATATTGTTTAAATATAGCTGTATCATAAAAGATAATATTTTCTCCATTTATGGTGATTGGAACTTTTAAGAGTGGAGTCTGGGCTGGTATCTGTGATCAGTAGAACCGTTTAGGCCTTGAGTAAAGACGTAATTCTAACAGGCCTGTCTTAATGTTACTTGGTCTTTTCCTTGGAATCTTTTAATATTCTTTCTTTATTTTGAATGTTCATTGTTTGATTATTAGGTGGATGAGGGTACTCTCTTTCCTTGTCCAGTCAGTGATTTGTATACTTTTTGTACATTAATAGGCACATATTTCTTTTTTTTTTCAGAAGAAAACATTTTTTTTTCATCCAAAATGTTTAAGAAGGCATCAACAATGAAGTAGAAACATACAAATTGGAGGGAGCCCTAGACACATCAAGAAACCAAACACAGCTTTTTAAAATAATAAGGCATAAGGCACATAGGAGTGTGAATGCCTAGTCCCTCAATATGGGGAGCTACTTTTTTTTACTTTTTTATTAATTCATTAATATTACATACCAATAGTTATCCCATCCCTTGTACCCTCCCATTCCTCCCTCCCTCTGCTTTCCCCCTACTCCCCTTTCCTATGACTGTGACTGAGGGGGATATCTTCCCCCTGTATATGCTCATAGGGTATCAAGCCTCTTCTTGGTAGCCTGCTATCCTTCCTCTGAGTGCCCCCAGGCCTCCCCATCAATGGGATGTGGTCAAATATGGGGCACCAGTATTTGTGTGAAAGTCAGTCCCCAGTGTCCACTCAACTGTGGAGAATGTCCTGTCCATTGGCTAGATCTGGGTAGGGGTCCAATGTTTACTGCATGTATAGCCCTTGGCTGGTGCCATAGTTTGAGCAGACCCCCTGGGACCAGCATGGTACTGGCATAGAAATAGGCTGGTTAATCAATGGAATTGAATTGAAGATCCAGAAATGAATCCACACACATATAGTCACTTGAATTTTGACAAAGAAGCCAAATCTATTCAATGGAAAAAAGATAGCACCTTCAACAAATGATGCTGGTCCAACTGGATGTCTACATATGGAAAATTCAATTAGACCTATTTTTGTCACCATGCACAAAACTCAAGTCCATGTGGATTAAAGACCTCAACATAAAACCAGAGAAGACTAAATCAGAAGAAAAAGTGGGGAAGAGCCTGGAACACATTGGTGCAGGAGACAACTTCCTGAACAGAACACCAGCAGCCCAGGCCTTAAGGTCAACAATTAATAAATGGGACCTCATGTGGCTGAGAAGCTTCTGTAAGACAGGAAACACTGTCAACAGAACAAAGCAACAGCCTACAGACTGGGAAAAGATCTTCACCAACTGTACATCTGACAAAGGTCTAATATCCAAAATATATAAACAAGTCAAGAAATTAAACACCACCACACCAAATAACCCAACTGAGAAATGGGGCTCAGAACTAAACAGATAATATTCAACAGAGGAATATCGAATGGCTGAGAGACATATACCTCTTTAGATTAGGAAAATTCTTTCATAATTTTGTTGAAAATACTTTCTGGGACTTTCCACTATGATTCTTCTTCTTTTGTTTATATTGTGTTAAGTTTGATCTTTTCATAATGGCTTATATTTTCTGCCTGTTTTGTGCCAAGAATGTTCTTTTACATTTAGCATTTTCTTTGCCTATTGTACCAAATTTTTCTATTATATCTTCAAAGCCTGTTATTCTCTCTTCTATGTCCTGTATTCTTTTGGTATAGCTTTTCTCTATAATTCTTGTTCAAATTTCTCTAATTTTCATTTCTGGGATTCCTATAGTTTGTGTTTTCTTTAATGAGTCTACTGATGTTTTTAGTTCTTCCTTCCACTGTTTGTGTTTTCTTGGATATTGGTAAGAGAATTATTTATTTAATTTTTGAGGAACTCTACTATCTTTATTTCATTGGTATTAAGGTCTTGTTTCTTGTGCTTCATTTATGCTAGAATATTCTAACACTGCTAGGCTTTGGTAGAGACATAATATCTTTTCCCTAGATGTTATTGATTATGTTTTTATGCTGGAGTTTAGGAATCTGGGTTTGAGATGATTGTAGTTCTAGATGCTAGTCTCTAGATTTTTCTTCATTATGTGGGTGATTTGTTTCACGGTTTTGATTTTCTTTTTGGATTTTTGGAGCGTGCAATTATTTTCTACTGCCTGTTTTACTGGCCTGCTCTGCTGATGTATTCACAGGAAATACTTGCTGGTATTGTAGGCTCAGATACTTGGATGAGATGAAAAAGAAAATATCGTGGAGAAGGTCTTTGTGATACCTTGGGGATGGGTCAGAAAGTAAAGAGAGACCACAGCAGGTTCTCTTGTACAGAGATGGGGGTGAGACTGGGTTATTGGATCTCAGGAGTGGTAGATGGTGGTAAGGGTCCACCTTCATCCTACTGGGTGGAGAAGCATTAGCATGTAATGTCTTCTGAGGTTGGGAGTCTGGGACAAATTAACAAGTTGGTGAGAAAAGGTTAGAAGGAAAAAATCAGTGGGATACATAGAGATGGGATGGAGGATGTGGAAGGTTGCATGGGTGTTCTGCTGCACAGCTGGGGATAAACTGAGGAACTGGATCTTGCTGAACTGAGCCTGAAATCAGCTTATATTACTAAGGTTGAGACAATTTAAATGAACAATAGTTTATATGCTTTTCAACCCAAGAAAAATAACTGCAACATTACAATAAGAAAAAAAAACAAAAAAGAAAAATAAGAAAACAAAGCATGAAGCAGGAAGGATATATAGAGTTAATTATATGTGAACATAGATTTTATTTTTATATTTATTTTTACTTTGTTCACTTTACATCCCAACTGTTGCCCTTCCTTCATCACCTTCCAGTTCCATCTTCCTTCCCTTATGCCCCCTCCTCTAGTCCTCAGAGAGGGGGAGTCCTCCTTCCCTGTTAGCTGACCTCAGCATATCAAGGCTTATCTGAACTTCCTGTAACCTCTTCCTCTGTTTCTTGGCAAGGCCACCACACCGGGAGGAAGTGATCAATGAGCAGACATAAGAGTCCATGTCAGAAGTAGCCCCTACTCCTCATATTATGGGATCATGAAGGAGACTGTGCTCGCTATCTACTACATCTGAGCAGAGACTCTAGGACTTCACCATGCCTGGTCCTTGGTTGTTGCATCAGTCTTGGCAGCACCTCCCTCACCTAGATTTTTTGGCATCATTAGTCTCCCTATAGATCTCCTGTCCCATCCAGGTCCTTCTATCCTCAAACTTTTGCATAAAACTCCCTGTGCCTCACCTCCAAAGTTTGGCTGTGTCTCAGCATCTGCTTGGACCCCCTGTTGGGTGGAGTCTTTCAGAGGAACTCTATGGTAGCCTACAGAGAACATAGACTTTCAATTTCTTAACTTACTATGTGTCCACTACTTTTTCTCACTGTGGCTTTTCCCCCTTTACTATCCTAAAGTTCAAACTTTCCTTATTCAGATATCACTTATTTTCCTTCTTGCCATTAAAAATTTCCAAAAAGATAATAAGCTCTCCCATGCACTAGAAAAAGTATTCTTACATTCTGCCCTTTCATTGTTACTGTCATTAAATCTTATGGGATTAGTAAGCAAAACCAATAAGTAAAAACTATTTTTAATGACAAACGATTTTACTATAAAGATTACATTTGATCCATATTTCCAGAATGAAAAAAATGAAACTAGAGAGCTTTTGTCATTACAACACTCAGAGACATTTCATACAAAACTTATGGAAACAAATGCAGAGAACCACAGCCAAACATTAGGAGGAGGTCAAGTGTATCTTTAGGAAGAGGGGAATGAAGAATTGTAAGCTCCTAGGGTATGAAGTCACCACAGGGAATCCCACAGTATCAACTAACCTAGACTTATAGAATCTCACAAATATCAAATGAAAAATCAGGAAACCTGCATGGGTCTAGACCTAGACTCTCTCCATGTAGATTATGATTGTGTCTAGTCCTTCTTGTGGGACACCTAACATGGTAGTAGGGACATTTCTGACTATTCTGACTGCTTTTGGTACCATTTCTTCTTACTGGGTTGCTTTAAGCAGCCTTAATATGAGGTAGGGTGCCTCATCTTACTATAGTTTGATATGCTATATTTGGTTAGTATCTATGGAAGGCTTGACCGTTTCTGAAGAAAAGGAGATGAGGAGTGAATGGGGAGTGGGAAGGCAGGATGGAGAAAGGAAAAGGGAGGAGAGCATGAGGGATACAATATATGAGAGAATGAAGTCTAATATTTTTGTATGGAGGTAAGGTTATAAAGTTACAAGCTTTAATCTCAGCCTAGCTGTGTATTTCCTATGTATCCAAATGGACTGTGGTGATGGATGCCATAAATCTGGTATCAAGATTGAGTCAGGTGAGCATTTTCAATTTAATCTTATGGTAGTCTGTAAGGTAAGTGAGCTTTAAGTTTTCGCTGTAGTAAATGATACTGTAGGAAAGAACAAATCAAAGACAAAAGTCATATAGAAAGGGAATGAATTTCAAGACATTAAGTAGCTGTGTGTGTAAGGTAATTGAAGAACATCTGATCATATGCCAGTCTCATCATAACTTACAGTCTACCTAATTGATAATGATTTTGATAATTATTTTAAAATAATCAAGCCAAATTTCCACATGTTTGAGGGCTATAAGACTACCATATACTCAATGTTATTGTATGAACCAAAACCAAAATTTTCAAGGTTGCTATAGGCTTGTCTCTTAATTTGATATGGTGATAATTAAAAGAATATGGAGAATAGTGAGAAGTCTCAGGGTTAGAATTGCATCCTAGTGTTGCAGAGGATACAGACACAATTCCCAGCACTCTTATGGCAGTTCCTAATGGTCTGTAACTGCCAATCAAAGTCACTCCAATTTGTCTGCATAAGCCTGGGTAGTTGCATGGGGGGATGGGCTAAGGTGGGGTGGGAAGAGGAAGAGGGAGGAAGGGACCAAGGAAGAAGGGGATAGATAGAGTCTAGGTATATAACACTTCATAAGACAGATTTGGGCCTGTTTGTAAATTTCATTTTACTTGTACATGGGATTGAAAAACAGAGAAAAATTACAAGGAAAATTATTTGTGGAAATTTTACTGTTGAACTTCAAGACAAAGTCCTACCACACAGAGTTATGATTGCTGTTGATAATCTTGATATTTACTTTGAGAATCATAAATTTGGCCCATGGCATATGCTGTGACATTAGAAGCCACAGTTCAAACACATCCTTGGTTTCAAAGCTGGTTTTGCCAAAATGCATTTCTGAGTCAGGGGCTTCTTAGAGTGACCTGTCTTTTGGAGTGTCTCTGATTATATTCCACATGTCACTTGTATGTGTTCCCTCTAAAGTTTACTGGAGTAAATTTTTGCAAAAATTCCACTCCTTAGGAAAAGCAATTCCTGAGGTTCTTAGTTAATGTGGGGAAAAAAAGAAAGAAAGAAAAAAGAAAACAGAAAAAAGAAAGAAAGGAAGAAAAGAAAAGAAAATATATGCTGTCAGTTACTCAGAAAATGAAATTCTCTGATACACAAGAATACACAAATAACATGTTATACACAGTCCATTTGTATTTCTAGTTATCCCTACAACATTCACCAAGACAATGAGGTGCACACATTAGAGGCAGGGAGTAAAAAAGGCAATCTGGAGTTAATAATATAATTTATAATATAAATAAAATATTAGGTCATGATGTAAATACTTTTGTAACTCAACTTTGTTGAGGGAGTACTAAATCCACTCAGTAATACAATAGATTAGAAATAATGTGAGGGCTATGAAGAAATCTTTGATGCATAAGTTTCAATTTTTCATCATAAAGAATTCCAATAAAAAGGCTGAGAAGTTTTGGAAAAATGACAAAGAAGACATATATATATATATATAACTATTTATGTAACTGGATTTTATTTAATGCCCTATATTGAATCTGAAGGGAAATGTCTTTCAGAAAGAATCAGAGATTTATTTTTATTATTGTTACTTTTGGATTGCCTGGAAGTTTCATAAATTTACATAAGGTTAGTTTCTTTCATCCCTAATTCCTCTTTCTCCTTCTCTTCTAACAGTTGAACCTTAGTCTAAAAGTCCTATTTATGCATTTATACCTTTTTCCTGTAAGTGACTCAATAACTTTAATTAGGATTGAAATATCAGGCAAGTTTATTGTTTAACATCTAATAATTTAGAGAAAGGAGAGTCATTAAAATAGATTGTATGGACATATGAGCATGCTTTAAAATAAACTAAAGGGAAGAATGAATGAGATTGGGTGAATGTGGAATGATTGAAAGTGTTTGGTAGAAGTTAATGAAATTGGTCATTGTTAAGTTTGAAAGACATGATGCTTTTGATGAGATAGCATGTATTTATGAACAGTTTCAAAGGAGGAGTTTGATTATAATAATTGACCAGGTCAGCAATACTGAGGTTTTCTAATAGATTTCTTTATCTACAAAATAAAGGAATGATTTTATTAGAGTGCTATTTACTAAAATTCATTAAATTCATAAAATAAAAAAACTACAATCTACTTGTTTATAAAATTTGGAAACTTCCTTAAAACCAAATGCTCTTAATAACATAAATGAGCTTAAAACTTTCCCTTTAACTACATTATAAATGTGGGAAAAAAGTGACCAGGCATTATGCCAAAACCTTTATGTTCATATTAAAAAACCACAAATATGTAGGCTTATTAGATACACATATAAATGTATATATACACAAAGACTTAGGTCCATTTGTGTTTGACAATCTTGGAGAAAGCATTCCACTATTTATCCTATCCTAATGATACCTATCCTGGTGTCCAAAGTTTTCCTAAATCACTTTCTTATAACTTATATTAATCAGCCTAAAAACATGGTTTTAGACCCTAAACAACTAAATCTTATTTGTAGTAATGCTATGGCTTGCTCCTCATGGCTTTGTAATGTTTGATATACAAAGGATTGACGTAAAGTTGGACTATTTAACATTCCCTGTGGAAGTACCTTCCAATGTTATCTTTATTGGACTTCTATTGTTCAATGTAGGTACTGAGAAAGCAAACCTTTCTCTATCCTGTTCATGCAAGAGTATTGTGAAAAACAAACTATCTTTTAAATCAATTACAATATAGGCTGTGACCTAGGTAATAAAGAAGGCAAAGGAATTACAAGTTGTAATAGACCCATTGGTTCAATTACTCTACTCACTGCTCTTAAATCTATTACCATCCTCCATTTTCCTGATTTCTTTTTTACAACACAGGTGAATTCCATGGTCTTGTATATAGGATGAGCTTTCAGTTGCTCTTGTACCAGTTGTTCAAGTGCCTGTAATTTTTATTTTGTTATCAGCCACTGCTCTTGCCACACAGGTCTATTTGATAAATATTTTAGGAGCAAGACTGTTGGTATGTTAGCAGTGGGGGCCATTTATACATTTGAGAACTCAATACCTATGAAGTTCTGTGTTTGGACAATAGGCAAAGTTTGTGATCGTTTTTTTATTTCATATATCAATACCTTCCTCGAGAGCATCTAATATTTTACCCCTAATTTCATCATTGTCTGTCTCCGTAATTGTAGCAATATTAATTTGCAGACCCCATTGTTGTAAAAGACCCCTTCCCCATAAATTTATGGGCATGTCAGCCACATAGTGTCTCAATTTCCTTGTTTGGTTTTCTAGCCCCACACATTTAATCTGTCATATACTTTGTCTTATTTTAGATAATTTACCAATTTCTATAAACTGTATATTGGCCCGACCTGCAGGGTTTGACTAAAACAACAGGCTCGAGGAACAGGGGACGCCCACCTGTCCATCATTCTTCAAGAACCAGCCGGTCACCCTAGATCGCCACGGACTTCGTGCCCATGAGACAGATCAGTTTGGATCGCCACAGACTTTGTGCCTGTGAGACAGATCGACTTGGATCACCTCAGAATACCCGTCCGTGAAACAGATCAGCTTGTATCACCACGACTTCCCAACTGTGATACAGATTGAACAAGGTAAGCAACGGCAATATACATATGACACAATCACTTAGCAAACATAAAGTATGTATCAAGTGACTTAAAAGCTCCCTCAAGACACAAGGAATGCGGGTAAAGAAAAAAAGACTTAGTAAAAATTTTTCTCTTCATTAGTGATATTTGACCTTGGTTTCCAAAAAAGGGCACTGTGGACAAAAAACACTGGCAGGAGGTAGAGGATTGCCTTCATGATTATTATAGGTCTTTTGGGCCTGAAAAGGTCCCTGTCACTGCCTTTTCCTATTGAAATTTGATTAATGATATCTGGTGTATTATATACTTTCATGAGGATATTAAAAATGTATTAGATAAAGGTAAAAAAAAATTTAAGGAAAACTTAGAAAAAGTCTGGGAATATGTAAAAGTCAGCCTATCCAGTCCTCCCTTAAGGACCTCTATTAGGGCCAAAGGCTGTAAATCTCCTCTGCCTGAAGAGTCTCCTCCCAGACCGGGACTCTAATAAAGGAGTTAGGTAAGATGGCCACCACTCTTCTTTGTCTGTCCTCTTTGTCTGTCTCTCTTGTCTCTCCGTTCTTTACTTTCACTTTAAAGCTTGAGCATTTGAGTTAGCCACAATGTCAGGGTTGTTCTTTGCCTGTGCCAGGAGATAGTGTACCTCTTGACTCCTGGTGAGGAGGCTGGAAGATGTTCCTGACCTCCAGGAGGGGCAGTCAATCTCCTCCACTCAGGAAGCGCTCTTGGCCTGCCTGATCACCAGGTCCGACCGCTCACTTCGTTCTGGTTTTGGTGTAGTCCAGACTATTGTGGCTTTTTGGCACCATTTTCTGTTTTTTGTTTATTTGTGTGGACTTTCTCACTATGAGACAGAAAGAATCAGCCCCCTTGACTGTTATCTTAGACTACTGAACAGACTGATGGACTAGGGCACATTACTTGTCACTCATAGTGAAAAAAGACAAACTTGTCACTTTTTACTCTTGTCTTTGTCTGGTGTTTAAACATTATTTTATATATTATATTCTGTTAGAGAAAAAAGAACAAAATTTCATCTGTTGGCCATTAGTTCTAACTCATTTCAATGATTCACAAGAAAAAGAAACAACAAAAACTGATAAATTAGCTCTGTCCTTGGAACTAGGCTGCTTGAATCAAACTGGCAGGAAGCCAGGGCTACTTGAACTCCTAATGATGTGCTCTAAACATCAGCCAGCCCACATCTCTCAAGCATGGCAAGTGCAAGGTTACTACCCACAACAGAAAAAATTGGGTGGCCCCAAAATGAGAGCTAATATGATGGGTCTTTCCAGGAACTGGGTGGTAAGGAGTGACCAAATAAAGCCACTGCTCAGGTCTTTTTCAGTCCTAGTCACTCTTGGACTCCTTGGTGATGGGCTCTGAATAACTTATACTATAGAGGCTGTGCATTTTCAATAAGGGCTTATGTACAGAAACATCCTAGGCAAGATGCCAACTTGGATACTCCTAGTTTCTCTATTATCTTTCACAGGTTCTGCCTTTAGCATTTAACATTTAGGTGTGAGATCCTTCTAAAGTATGCTATAAAATTAAAGAAACGTTTTGGCTGTTTTAGTACATGCTTGTTTCTTATTGGCTTTAAAGGTATAAATTTATTGTATTCTGCGTATCTTGGTTAAAATCTTTAAAATCTATAACAAATCGTTGTGCTTGTAATTTAAGGTCAGAGCCATTCTAACAGCAAATGAAATGAACCAACTTAAGAAACTGATCTCTAGCAGTAATAGACTTATAGAAAATAAGATTTTAAACAATGTTTCCTTAATAAAGATGTTAAAACTACATCTCCAGCATATATCTGTGAACTTTTATTTAAAGATTAATAATTTGCTTATTAAAAATAATGTTTAAAATTTAAGTTCAAACTCTTGCTTAAAATATATGAGTGCATATGAGTTTGTAACACAGATATTAATTGATTCAATCCTAGTTCAAAGCACCATAAAATCTGGTTTTAAGTTTTAAAAATTATGGCTATACTCTATGACTTCATTCTTAAACAAATGTAACAGGACTCATTTGTATTAATTATGTCACAGTCAATGTAAAGTATTAATAACTTTAAATTTTGTATAAATTTTCCTTAAAAACTTGTATTCTATAATAATATGCCATATGGAAACTAAAGTTTCCAATCTTTATATTTATAGATCCTGATGTCAAAGTTAAAAAAACAAAAACAAGTGCTCAGAATATTCTCCACAGTTGAGTGGAGAGTGTGATACGACTTTCTCACGTACTCTGGTGCCTCACATTTGACCATGTCCCCTGGAGAAGGAGACCTGGTGGCACTCAGAGGAAGGACAGCAAGTAGCCAAGAAGAGACTTGATACCCTATGAGAATATATAGGGGGACGTAATCCCCCTCAGGAACAGTCATAGGGGAGGGGAATAATGGGAAAATGAGGGGGGAGGAATGGGAGGATACAAGGGATGGGATAAACATTGAGATGTAACAAGAATAAATTAATAAAAAAAAGAAAAACAAAACAAAAACAAACAAACAAACAAAACCTCTAATTTAATGGTTATCATTTATGTAACTTGTCAAAATCATGGTGTGTAAAACAGGAGATGCAAATTAATGCAGGGGATAAAATTGCTAAGCTGTTACTGTTTCCCTACATTAAGGGCAAAGCCATTCCAGTAAAAAAAAAAAAAAAAAAAAGAATGGGTATATTTGAGAATACAGAAAAAAGTATGTTCTGGAAAACAATGGTATATATTCACTTATAAGTACATGTTAGCCTGACATAGATGCTCTCTGAGAGACTCCACCCAGTGGAGGATTGGGACAAATACTGGAAATAATTGCCAAACTCTGCGCAAAGAGCTATGAGTTATATAAAAGAGTGGCCTAGATAACAATCATTAACAAGTATTTAAGATTATAGATAAAAGATAACTTAATAAAAAAGCATTATAAACAGATGACATGGGATTGAGACAAGGATCCCATACCTGCCCCACGTTGGGCGCCAATTGCCCCAACCTGCAGGGTTCGACTAAAACTCACTCGGGAGGGAGGTCACCTGTTGAGAAATGCAAGACACAAGGAAAGGGAGCAAGTCTGATTGATCAACCTCTCAACTTTATTAGTCAGGCAGCAGCTTTTATAATTAAGAAGGCAGGGAAGCTTATCGCTATAGCAATGCAGTTGCGGGTTTTTCTCAAAACAGGGAATTCCAGGCAGGGTCATAATGTCCTGCCACACAGGGTATCTTGTTTTGTTTTCATCTAGCTTTAGTCTAACTGTTGACTCACAACAGGATCGTTCTATCCCTATCTGTCTTTGGCTGCTGACTCACAACAGGGTCACTCCATCCCTATCTGTCTTTAGCTGCTGACTCACAACAGGGTCAGCTAGTTTCTGGCAAAATGTAAGTTCTAGGAAAGACAGAGACTTAAAAGTGCAGACTTGGACAAGATGGCTGAATATTGGTCATATGGCCTATTGTCCCCGGCAGTATATAAACCTTATGAAGTAGCCATTCTGGATTCCAAGACTTTTGGGAAATGATCATGACATCTGCTTTTGTATCCACTAAACCTTGTATTTTAACACTGTTCATTTGTACCATTAATTTGGGTCTCTGATTATTATCATTGTTTGCCAGAACACGCATTTTCCAGTAATCCCAAATTCCCATATTCTTTCTACTGGAGTGGCTCTGCCCTTGATCTAAGGAAACAGTAAGTGTAGAAAAATTCTACCCCCTACATTAATTTTCATATCCTTTTTAACATAGGCCATGATTTTAATTTCTTCTTTACAACCCCATTTACAATATGTGAATGCACAGCAAAGCCTTCAGAAATTAATCCACTTCTTTCCAATATTATTCCTATTGTCCCTGAAGGTAAAGGGCCATAAATACCAGCGGTTATTTTTGTAATATTCTGCTATTACTACATCTTCAGATCAAATTTGTTTTCCTAAGTCAGAATAATGCCCTTTACCAAACAATTGATATTTAATGACATTTATCCCCCTAGTTACCTTTGTTGTTCTATTTTTGTGGCTTTGGTTCTCCGCCATGATAACCACTGTAACTGTTGAGCAGCTTCTAACACACCTGACACCAATCCCTTCAAATCGTGGGGAATAAGTCTATGCAGCATAGTTCAGCTACTTAACATTTGTTCATTGAAAGACAAATGCATTACACACCATAAAATAGACTTTTAAAAATGTTTTAAATCCAGCGTAGTTACTGGATGCAATGCCATCTCACGATAAGCCACCATTAGCAGCAGGGCTATGTTGCACACAGACTGGGAAAGCTGATGATGTCTGTGTAGTACTGGAGAATTCCTGTAGTGGCACTCTTGCTTCCTAAGGCCTTTTACCCTGTCTAGCTTCCTGTTCTTTTGGTACGCTTTTGCCCTGTCCATATTCCAATCCTTCACGTCCTCTTTCTGCACACAGATGCTCTGAAGACCTGGCAGATGGAGGAGGGCAGCAATAGCAGAGAATTCCCATTTTCAGTTACCATGGAATTTGAAGACTATTTTTTGCATTTATCAGTAGTGCTATTTTCTTTCAAAGTGCTCCATCTATAAACTGTCATATTGTACTGCCATCTCTGAAATCTTTTCCAGAACTATAGAATTTAGTGACACTTCCTGTTCTTGTATCTCATCATTCTTTCTTCCAATCTTTAAAAAAAATGATATACATGACAAAGACAAGGCAAAAACAGAAAATTACACCTGGCTACAAGGCAGTAAAGAACCCTGCAGTAGAAGCTGCCATATTGCTGACACCCTGAAACAATATCTTTATGTCTTTAAAATCTGAATTTTCCTCTTTGGTATTAGAAGTTACCCATTATGCCCAAGCAGCATTGGGCACCAATTGTAAGTTTTGTACATTTTCAAACCTACTTGATTTGGGGGTACTTTAATACTTATATCCCCCTTTGAACCCATATACCCTCGATAGGAGAGAAAAGAGGTTAATGGGAATAGGAGAAGTAGACATTTTAGACTCACTTCCTTGGAGTGATTCTACTGGCATAGTCAGCAGGATTTCAGCAGATCCATTAAACAGCAAACCAGCAATTAATTCAGCAAAGTAAACAGCAACTGCAGCAGCAGAAATCCTGAGCAGCAACTAGAACCTAGAACCTCAAAGCATTCTCTGATGCAAATGCCCAGCCCCTTGTTTGATATATATATAATTTAAAATTATATATATATATATATATATATATATATATATATATATATATATATATATATATATATATATTTCCTCTCAGAGTCCATACTAGGATGCTTATAAGTTGGCAAAGACCATGCCCCAACAAGAAGCAGTTTCTCTTTTAGTGGACAAACCTGTCTTAGGACAAGTTCTCTCATAAGTCTGTTTCCAGTAGCCAATAACAGCACACCCTCACACCAATCTGTTTCACATCTCTCACATAGAATTAAAAATGTTTATATGTACTATATAAATGTGTGTGTGTGTGTGTATGTGTGTGTGTGTGTGTGTGTGTGTGTGTGTGTAAGAGTAAATATCTGTGAATCTATGCATCTGCTTGTACACACAATTTGTGTTATATAGCAAGATAAAATATTGGAAAGGTATATATTTTGAAATAAAACTACAGGGGGATTCCAAGATGGCATCGACCAGTATGCACCATAGGTGATCTACTCTGAGGAGACCAGGGACATGGATGGAGCCACAGACTGCTGGATTTTGAGAACTGTAGGTGAATGGGGCCCCAAACTCTGCAGACCGCCAGTGAGTCTAACCCCGGGACAAGCAATAGTCCGGAGGTGCTAAACACACTCCCCAAATTCTGAAACGGAATCCACAACCAAGCTGCAGCCAGCACATAAAACCCCCACTCACCATTTGGGGAGGGGATATTCTGGAGCCCCCAACCTGAGGAGTCTCAGCGAATAGGGTGAAACTACCATTGAACCCCTCCATCCACACCATGCCAAACTGCGGAGGTCACCTGCCTAGCCTGAGTGGAAACACAGGGGGTGGGACTCACCAAAAACAGCTAGAGCTGGCGTGTAGCTCGTGGTCTGCGTCCTGGGCCCAATCTGAACCCAGACACAAAGAATTGACCCTGCAAACAGGGGCAGTTAGAAACCAGTGTGGACTGCTCCCACAGCTCAGTGGGACCACCCACATTATTAGGAGACGTGGATTGTGCTTGCAGGGCCTAACTGATGACCTATAGTGAGCTTGGAGTTTCCTGGCTTTCACTGGCAGAAAGAGAAGATACAAAGGATTCCTGCCAGTGGTCTGAATCGCCATTGGCGCCAGCCACCTGCCCGGGCTGCCGGCACTGACTCGGCACTCCCCAAACAACAGAACCTAGCTGGGTCCATTCTTGCGGGTGCGACAGGACCTCCCGTGATCTAGGGAGCCATGGGTCTTGCTTGCAGGCCTAACTGCTGACCTACAGAGATCTGGGAGTATCCTGGCTGTCACTAGCGGAAAGATAAGATACAGGGGATTCCTGCCAGCGGTCTGAATCACCATTGTCACCAGCCACCCGCCCAGGCTACCGGCACAGACCCGGCACTCCCCAAACAACATAACCTAGCTGGGTCCATTTTTGTGGGTGCGATAGGACCTCCCATGATATAGGGAGCCATGGGTCATGTTTGCAGGGCCTAACTGCGGACCTACAGTGAGCTGGGAGTATCCTGGATCTCCCTGGTGGAAAGAGAAGATACAGGGGATTCCCACCAGTGGTCTGAATCGCCATTGTTGCCAGCCACCCGCCCGAGCTGCCGGCACTGACCTGGCACTCCCCAAACAACAGAACCTAGCTGGGTCCATTCTTGCAGGTGCGATAGGACCTCCCATGATGCAGGGAGCTTTGGGTCATGCTTGCAGGGTCTAACTGCTGATCTAAAGCAATCTGGGAATGTCCTGGCTTACAGGGTCGTGAAAATTGCGCCCTCCTTGGATACTGCCAGTGGCCTGAAACCATATTGTCTCAGGCCCACCAGGCACTGCTCCTGTAATCTCCAACAGGCAGATCCTAGCTGGGTCAGCTCCTGCAGACCCAGCAAGAACTCCCAAATTCATGGAATAGGTTGTATGCTCCTACAGTGTATAGAGGCAGAGCTAAAAGCCAGCTGCAGCCCAGAAGATCTGATCCACCTGGGGTCTTGGCTACAAAGCAACAGGAAAGACAGGCAACTGGGATCAACCTACACAACCAGAGAGCTTGTGTGCTGACCTTACTCTAGAGCCCAAAACTGCTGTTCTCAATTACAACAGTAAGGTGAAAAAGCCCAAACAGAAACCTATTTTGCATGTCTCAGCCTGAAGCCTAAGGTGTTGAGAAAAATCTCCAGGAGTAGAACCTGAACCACCTGCCTGGTCCAGGGAAATACTACCTGATCCCCACAGGCAAGGGCACCCTACCTATAATCAGGCATCAACTATCCACTCAGAAACAGGGAAGGTCACTACAAACCACCTCCCAACACCAGAATCACCAAAACGAAAAGAGGACAGTGAAAGAATGAAACAAAAACCAAAACAGGTTGGCATCTCCAGATCCCAGCAATCCCAATGAAAACAACCTGGAGAACCCAACAACAATTGATATACAAGAAAATGACCTCAAGTCCTTAGTAAGTAAGATGATAAGGGAAGAAAAATAAAATCTGTAAACAAATGCAGGAGGAGGCAAACAAGAGGGCTGAGGACTTAAAAGAGTCATATAAAGAGGCATTTAAAGAATTTCAGAAAATACAAATAACCAGATGAAGGAAATCATTAAAACCATTCAAGACCTGAAGATAAGGATGGAAGCTATCATAAAGTGACACACGGAAGAAAAATGTGATTGACAAGCATCAGAAAACAAAGCAAGCATCTCAGATGTGGCCTTATCTAACAGATTGCAAGAAATGGAAGAACGAATATCGGGACTTAAAGATACAATCACAGAACTGGAAACATCCATCAAGGGAAATTCTAAATCTGAAAAGTACCTGACACCAAGCATTCCAGAAATCAAGGACACCATGAAAAGATGAAAATTGAGAATAATAGGGATAGAGGAAAGAGAAGGCAACCAGCTCCACAGCCCAGAAAATATCTTTAATAGAATAATAGAAGAAAATTTCCCCAATTTGAAGAAGGAGATGCATATGAGCATACAAGAGGCATACAGAACACCAAATAGAATAGACCTGAAAAGAAAATCTTCCTGCCACATAATAATAACAACACAAAATATACAGAACAAAGAAAAAATATTAAAATCAGCTAGAGAAAAAGGCTGAGTAACATATGAAGGCAAACCTATCAGAATTACTCCGGACTTCTCAACAGAGACCATGAAAGCCAGAAGGGCCTGGACAGAGGTTCTGCAAACCCTAAGAGAACACAGATACCAGGCAACATTACTATACCCAGCAAAATTATCAATAACCATTGATGGAGAAAACAAGATATTCCATGACAAAAACAAATTCAAACAGTACCTAGCCACAAATCCAGCTATACAGAAGTTACTAGAAGGAAAACTCCACCCCAATGGGTCAAACTACAACCAAAGCTACATAGGAAATAGGTAATTATACCATTGCAAATCACAACCTCACAAATCTACTGTTACAAATGCCAAAAATGAAGGGACTTAACAATCACTGGTCATTAATATCTCTCAACGTCAATGTCTCATTTCTCCAATAAAAAGACACAGACTAACTGAGTGGATGCATAAACATGACCCAGCATTCTTCTGCACTCAAGAAACACATCTCAACCACAAGGACAGATATTTCCTCAGAGTAAAAGGCTGGGCAAAAATATTCCAAGCAAATGGTCACAAGAAACAAGCTGGGGTATCCATTCTAATATCTAATTAAATAGACTTTCAACCAAAATAAATCAAAAGGGATGAGGATGGACACTTCGTACTCGTCAACGGTAAAGTCAATCAAGAAAACATCACAATTTTGAACATTTATGCTCCTAATACAAGGGCTCCCACATTTGTAAAAGAGTTATTAACAAAGCTTGAACCACTCATCGATTCCCACACATGAATAGTGGGAGACTTCAACACCCCACTTTCACTCAAGAATAGGTCTTTGAATAAAAAACTAAACCAGAAAATAACCTCATTAACCAATGCCATGAATCATATGGATCTAACAGATATCTACAGAGCTTTCCACCCAAACGCAAAGGATTATACCTTTTTCTCAGCTACTCATTGAACGTTCTCTAAAATTGATCACATAGTTGGCCATGAAGCAAACCTCAACAGATACAAGAAGATTGAAATAATACCTTGTATCTTATCAGATCACCATGGTCTAAGGCTGGACTTCAACAGCAACAGAAATAACAAAAAGCATACTAACACGTAGAAACTAAACAACTTTCTACTTAATGACACATGGGTCATGGAAGAAATGAAGGAATAAATCAAAGACGTCCTGAAATTCAATGAAAATGATGGAACAACATACCCAAACTTGTGGGACACATTGAAAGCAGTGCTAAGAGGAAAATTCATAGCACTAAGTGCCTTTAAAAAGAAAATGGAAACATCCCACACAAACAACTTAACAACACATCTGGAAGCTTTAGAAAAAAAAGAAGCAGAAACACCCAAGAGGAGTAGACGCCTAGAAATAATCAAACTCAGGGCTGAAATCAATATATTAGAAACGAAGAGAACAATCCAAAGAATCAACAAAACCAAGAGCTGGTTCTTTGAGAAAATTAACAAGATAGACAAACCATTGGCCAATCTAACTAAAAGACAGAGAAACACTATCCAAATAAACAAAATTAGAAATGAAAAGGGAGACATACCAACAGACATCGAAGAAATACAAAGAATCATAAGAACCTACTTTAAAGGCATTTCTCCCACAAAATTTGAAAATCTAAGGGACATGGACAATTTCCTCAACCGATTCCATTTGCTAAATTTGAATAAAGACCAGATAAACAAATTAAATAGCCCTATTTCACCGATAGAAATAGAAGCAACCATTGATAGTCTCCCAACCAAAAAAAGCCCAGGGCCAGATGATTTCAGTGCAGAATTCTACCAGTCGTTCAAAGAGGAGCTAATACTGATACTATTCAAGCTATTTCAAAAGATAGAAATGGATGGAATATTACCACATTCATTCTATGAGGCCGCAGTCACATTGTTACCTAAACCCCACAAAGACCCAACAAAAAAAGAGAATTTCAGACCAATTTCTCTTATGAACATTGATGCAAAAATACTCAACACAATACTTGCAAAGCGAATACAACAGCATATCAAAAATATCATTCACCATGACCAGGTAGGCTTCATTCCAGGCATGCAGGGATGGTTTAACATATGGAAATCCATCAATGTAATCTACCATATAAACAAACTGAAAGAGAAAAACTACATGATTATCTCTTTAGATGCAGAAAAAGCATTTGACAAAATCCAACACCTATTTATGTTTAAAGTTCTGGAGAGAGCGGGACTACAAGGCACTTATCTAAACATGATAAAGGCTATACACAGCAAACCAATAGCCAACATTAAATTAAATGGAGAGATACTCAAGGAAATCCCTCTAAAATCGGGGACCAGACAAGGCTGTCCACTTTCCCTATATCTCTAAAATATAGTTCTTGAAGTTCTAGCCACAGCAATAAGACATCAAAAGGAGATCAAGGGGATCCAAATGGGAAAGAAAGAAGTCAAATTATCCCTACTTGCAGATGATATGATAGTGTATAGAAGTGACCCCCAAAATTCCACCAGAGAATTCCTACAGCTGATGAACACCTTCAGCAAATTGGCAGGATACAAAATAAACTCAAAAAAGTCAGTAACTTTCCTATATACAAATGACAAACAGGCAGAGGAAGAAATTAGGAAAACTACTCCCTTCACGATAGCCACAAGCAATATAAAATATCTAGAAATAACCCTAACCATGCAAGTGAAGGACCTATTTGAAAAAAATTTTAAACCTTTGAAGCAAGAGATTGGAAATGACATCAGAAGATGGTTGGACCTACCTTGTTCATGGATCAGGAGAATTAACATAGTAAAAATGGTCATCTTACCAAAAGCAATTTACAGATTCAATGCAATCCCTATCAGAATACCTATAAAATATTTTGAAGATATTGAAAGAACAATTCTCAACTTCATATGGAGAAACAAAAAGCCCAGAATAGCAAAAACAGTCCTATACAATAAAAGATCCTCTGGAGGAATCTCCATACCTGATCTCAAGCTGTACTATAGAGCAACAGTAATTAAAACAGCATGGTACTGGCACAGGAATAGGCTAGTGGATCAATGGAATCGAACTGAAGACCCAGAGATGAATTCACACACATTTGGTCACTTGATTTTTGGCAAAAAAGCCAAATCCATTCAATGGAAAAACGACAGCATCTTCAACAAATGGTGCTGGTCTAACTGGATGTCTACTTGTAGAAAAATGCAATTAGACCCCTATTTGTCACTATGCACAAAACTCAAGTCCAAGTGGATTAAAGACCTCAAATTAAAACCAGAGACATTAATCCAGTTAGAGGAAAAAGTGGGGAAGAGTCTGGAACACATAGGCACAGGAGACAACTTCCTGAACAGAACACCAACAGCCCAGGCCTTAACGTCAACAATTAATAAATGGGACCTCATGAGGCTGAGAAGCTTCTGTAAGGCAGGTGAGACTGTCAAGAGAACAAAGCGACAGCCTACAGATGGGGAAAAGATCTTCACCAACCCTACATCTGACAAAGGTCTAATATCCAAAATATATAAAGAACTCAAGAAATTAAACACTACCAAACCAAATAACCCAATAGAGAAATGGGGCTCAGAACTAAACAGAGAATTCTCAACAGAGGAATATGAAATGGCTGAGAAACACTTAAAGAAATGCTCAACCTCCTTAGTCATCAGAGAAATGCAAATCAAAATGACATTGAGATTCCATCTTACACCCATCAGAATGGCTAAAATCAATAACTCAGCTGACACCACATGCTGGTGAGGATGTGGAGAAAGAGGAACACTCCTTCATTGCTGGTGGGAATGCAAACTATTACAACCACTTTGGAAATCTATCTGGTGCTTTCTCAGAAAAATGGGAATAGGGCTTCCTCAAGACCCAGCTATTCCACTCCTTGGAATATACCCAGAAGATGCACTACCACACAACAGGGACATATGTTCAACCATGTTTATAGCTGCCTTATTCATAATCGCCAGAACATGAAAACAGCCTACGTGTCCCTCAGTAGAAGAATGGATAAAGAAACTGTGGTACATTTACACTATGGAATACTACTCAGCTATTAAAAACAAGGAATTCCCGAAATTTGTGGACAAATGGATTGAACTAGAAATTATTATAATGAGTGAGTTCACCCAGAAGCAAAAAGAGTTAAATGGTGTATACTCACTTATATCGAGACACTAGTCCAAGGGGTACGTCCCCAAGAAAAACTTTACCTACCAGGAAAGTGGGTCAGAGGGGAGAACATCCTATTGAGACTTTAGGTGTAAGAAGCCTGGGAGAATGAAGAAATAGAAGGATCCAGAGGGTCCTGGAAAACTACAGGTGGGTCTGGGCCCTGGGGTCCTCCTCAAACTATGGCACCAGCCAAGGAAAATATAGGCAGTAAACTTCGAACCCCTACCCAGACTAGCCGATGGACAGGACATTCTCCACCGTTAAGTGGAGAAGGAGATCTGACTTTCACACAAACTCTGATGCCCCATATTTGACCTTGTCCCTTGGATGGGGATGCCTGGTGGCACTCAGAGGAAGGATAATAGGTCACCAAGAAGACAGTTGATACCCTATGAGCATATGCAGGGGGAGGAGGTCCCTCTCGCTCACAGATATAGGGGAGGGGAATAAGGGGGAAACGGGAGGGAGGGAGGAATGGGAGGATACAAGGGATGGGCTAACAACTGATATGTAATTTGAATAAATTAATAATAAAAAAGGAAAAAAAGAAATAAAACTACAACTGGACACGTAGATAAGTAGTAGATTCCTGGAAAAAACATGAAAATAGAAAATAATTAATTACTAACTAGATTACCTACATAGTCAGAAATTTCCTGTCGTGTGTGTAATATTTACAATGTTATATGCCAACTAACTGCTTATAATTCATGACTTAAATATATACATATAGAAATACAAATAATTTATGCTACATATTACATGTATTAAAACATTATATATGTCGCATTTCATCCTGTCACATTACACGAAGTTTCCAATAAATGTCATCCATCACTGATTTTAACCAGAGTAGTTACATTAGTTTAATTTTATGAAGGTTATATCAGCTTTGAACTTACCAGTTCACGACATGTACTTGTTATCTCAGTCTGACTTTCATTCCTTCTCTCCTAACTTTTTTGATGTATGTTGTAGTTTTTACTTTGTTACTCATCTCTTAAATGCCTCTCATCCTAGTTGAGCCTTCTGATTGGCATATTAAAACTCACTATTTTTCTTTGTTGTGTTGTTTTTCATTGTTATGAAATTTATCTTTAGCAACTGGATTCTCTTTTATATTAATTGTGCACTTATTTAATTTGCCACATTTTGTATTGTGGTGTTTTCTTTTTCTTTATGATTTGTGTTCATTTTTCTTCCATGCTAGGAATATTTTCTTCATATCATAATCCTCTTCAGTGCATACCCAATGTTTTTTCAAGGTGTTCATTAATTTAATATAACTTAAATTTGTATTACACAATGCTAAGCTAATGCTCTACACATTGTGTAAAATTATTTTTTTCTGTCAAGCATGATGAACCATGTCTTTAATCCCAGAAAACAGAAGTAGGTAGATCTCTGAAGTCAAAACCAGCCCAGGCAACAAATCAAGTTTCGGAAAGCCAGGACTAAGCAGAGAAACTCATTTCAAAATAAAGTTTTAAAAAATTGAGAGCAGGGGAAGATGATTCTGTGAACACCTGTAATATGCATGCTGAGGGGCTTGGGAAAAGATAGAGGAATTCTAGGCACTCAGTGGTCAGCCACTTTAGCTAAAACAATAAGCTCTAGATTCAGTGAGAGAACTTGTCTAACAACGAAAGAATAAACCCCAATCAAAGCAATTGACAGTGCAGAACAATAGAGATACCCCAAATTGCACCTTTGTTACTTTTTACAGATTCTTGTCAAGACTTTATGTTTATATTGCTGTCTTTAATATTTACAGTGACTAATGAATGCCTTAATTTCTGCCTTGTCTTCTGTTTTCTCTCTCTCTCTCTCTCTCTCTCTCTCTCTCTCTCTCTCTCTCTCTCTCTCTCTCTCTCTGTCTGTCTCTCTGTCTCTCTCTCTCTGTCTGTCTCTCTCTCTCTCACACACACATGCACATAAACATCTACCTACATCTACATGACACAAATACACAAAAAATAATGTCTTCCTTCATAAGGCAACACAAATTATGTTAATTTTAAAGGTTTATTTTATTATTTTAAATTATATATGTATATAGTATATGTATATGTGTGTGTTTGTGTAGGCATGTGTCTGTAATTTCAGTTCTTATTTCAGTTCCTATGGAGTCCAAAAAACAGTGTCGTCTTGGATCCTTAGAGTTGAAGCTACAAATGGTTGTGAGCTGCCCAACATAAGCAGTGCATATTCAGTTTGGGTTCCCTGAAAGAACAGCAAGCACTATCAACTGGTAAGCCATCTCTCTAGAGTCAAGTTTTACATTCTAATTAGTGTTCTATTCACAAACAACTGGTGTAGTGTACATAGTGAATGAGTACATTTTGCCAATATAGTTCATAAGTTAAAATTTATTCCAAAGTTTCTATACAATCATTCTCAGTGTTCTCAAGTGGAGCATTCATTTGTTAAGACAACTGCAGATGAGAGTCACATGAAAAGTGTTTGTACCAAAATGACATATCTTGCCGCCATCATTTCCTAAATAACAGAAAATAAGAAATACATTAATTTATCATGTTTTCCAAAGGAATCCCACAGACCACAGCATTTGAAGCGAAATATTTACTCCATGAATTTGTGTGTATATCTATACTTTATATTTACATAGTGGTATGTTGATGGGACAACCTGCATACTCTGTATCTTTCTGGATGAAAAGATGAGCCCTGTGAACTCCAGCTGCCAAACAATTACTAAAACAAAAGCCTAAAAGTATGTTGGTGTTTCTATCTCCTTTGTTGGATTATACGTATATGTGTAAATTTAATTTTCCCTCTGTGTACCTAAAGCAAATGGAATCTCAAAAGCATCACTTACAAAAGAGATTCTGGGTACTGTTCTGCAGGGCTTCAAGATGGAACCAAATAGAACCAAAATGTGCTGATATTGTGTTTCATGCTTGGGCCTCATGGTCTTGTCTAGCGGTACAATGGTTTTCACTTTATAGAGGCACAGTAAACAGATGTAGCATATTAACAAGGCAAGACTTTCCTCCAGAGCTTCCCCTAAGGCCAAAGTTATACAAAACTTCCTGGTCCTGGGTGCACCTTTGTTACTTTTTACAGATTCTTGTCAAGACTTTATGTTTATATTGCTGTCTTTAATATTTACAGTGACTAATGAATGCCTCTGCCTTAATTTCTACCTGTTTTCCCACCAAAAATAAAACTTGGGCTTTAATTTACCATGATACCACCATAACAAGACTATGAACTAAATTTACTCTATCATATTCATGTAAACTTTATCTTTCTTTACAAACATTAGATTAACACAAAGAGAAATGTGCAACTTGATGAGAAAGACAAAGCTTTTAAAGGCACATACTAAGGCTGGTTAGGATTTCTCCAAATGGTTTTTGCCAAATTGTTGATGAGAGACAAGGTTTGTATTACAGTGAGGGGCTCACTCCTCTTCACGCCAATGTTCAAAATCATAATGTATTCCATTAAAAATAAGTCAAATGCTATATTAATAAGTTTGATGTACAGATAATATATGAAATGAGTGGCAAATATTTTTTAAGACACAAAAAAATATACTCTGATAGCTCTATGAAGTGCTTGTAAGTCTCATGGGAAATGGTCTTAGAAGGTTTCTTGGACCATGAAGACAGTTTCATTCAATCAAGCTTAGAACAAATTTTTTTCTTATGTGAAAACAATGTATTATTTATGACACAAGTATAACAGTTTAACTGGAAGTTTCTGTCAAAACTTTGGCATTTTTAGAGTTGGTGTCATGGATTAAATCTTGAATAAACATGAGTACCTGTGTTTAGATGCTCAGTAAGAACAAGATAAAGGAAAGTTTGCTTTCACTATGCTCACATTTATAGATAACCAACTATAAGGTATCAATGGAAAGTCTTGTCATAGGGAATGTTAAACATCCCCACTGTTATAAATAGTTCATAAACAGTTTCTTCAATCTATAGTTTATCATTATATGCATGATATTCTGCTTGCTGATTCCAATACAGATATCTAAAAAATGTTTGTTGAAGTAAAATGAATTTTGTCTTGTTGGGAGTTACTAATTTCTCCTGAAAAAAAAAATACAAAGATGAGATTCTACCAGTTATCTAGTATGCTAGATAAGTCTAAAGAAAATCCAGCCACAAAAGTACAGATCAGTAGAGATTAGTTGCAAACTGTTAATGTTTATCAAAATTTGCTAGGTGATATTAACTGTCTATGGGCCACAATTGGATTAAGTACTAATGAATTAAGTAATTTATTTCAAACCTTACAAGATGGTTCTAAAATGAAACTTGCAAGAAAATTATCAGCTGAAGCTGAGAGAGGATTGGCTCTGGTACCAATGGGATTACAATATGAGCATGTGGTTTGCTTGGATCCCAAGATGGATTGATTTTTTAGTTCTTCTGTCTCCTACTTATCATCCCGTGGAAATCTCTTAAGTAGATAAAAGTTATCACTTTAGAATGAATATTTTTAGCACAGAAACAGAGTAAAAAAATTAAAACTTATACACAATGTATTTCTGAATTAATTATGTAAGATGAATAAGACTTTATCAGTTACCAGGAACAGATCCAGCAGAGATTTTCGGTGCCTTATGCTAATGCTGAAATTACCTCATCATGGGTAATCAGTAAGGACTGGTAAAGAGCTTTCAGTAATTTTTGGGAGAAATTAACAAGTACCTGAAAAGCAAAAGATATTATTTTATAAAAAGTACTAATTAGGCTGGGTGGTGGTTGTACATGCCTTTAATCCCAGCACTTAGGAGGCAGAGGCAGGTAGATTGCTGTGGTTTCAATGCCAACGTGATTTACTAAGTGAGTCTAAGACAGCCAAGGCTACACAGTGAAACACAGTCTCAAAAAAACAAAACAAAAAACAAAAACAAAAACAAAAAAATACTATATAGAGTTTTCCTCATATAGCAAGAGGAATACTAATTTCTGAAGCTTCCATGTTTTATACAGATGCCAATAAATTAGAAGTGGCAGGTTATAAGTCAGGAAATATAAGTAAAGTAATATAAAGCCAACATACTTTAGTTCAAAAATCAAAATTATGTTATTTTCATAGTTCTCTTAGATTTTCAAGAATTGCTTAATATGGTTACTGAATTTCATTATACAGAACGATATTTTTTGCATATAGAAACTGCTATACTTATTCCAGATAATCCAGAAACAAAATTTTAACTTATATGTCTACAATGGATAATTCTAAAAAATCAACCATCCAGGACACATATATCATATATTTGGTCTCATAGAGGTTTGCCAAGTCCATTGGCACTAGGACATAAGATTAATTATTAACAGCACATGTATTAGACACTTCAGTTCTTCATAAAAAGCATCATTTGAATATAGAAGTTTAAAGAAAAAAGGTCTATAACATGGAAACAAGACAAGGAAATTACTTTTTTAAATGTTCTACTTGTCTTTTGTATAATCAAGCAGCTTTACCTAGAGAAAGAAACCCTAAAGGTACCCAAAGAATTGAAATTTAGCAGATGAATATGCTTCTTTTTTTTTTAGAGTATACAAAATTGATATATGAAAATCATAGAATTGTTAATTATTGAGGATTCCAAGGGGATTCTGCCTTGAGGTCTGCAAAAGCTAATTCTATAGTTACACATTTATTACAACTTATGGTTATTTCATATATAAATTTACAGATTATAACTGATAATGCTTTGAAATATGTATCCAGTAAAATGAAACATTTTAATTTAATCAATTTATTTATTCATATTACATCCCAATTGTGTTCCCCTTACTTGTGTCCTCCCATTCCTTTCTCTCTCCCTCCCACTTTCACCCTATTCCTATCTCCTAGGTCTGTAACAGAAGGGGATCTCCTCACCCACCATATGGTCATAGACTATCATGTTTCATCTTTGTAACCTGCTTATCATTTCTCTCAGTGACACCAGGCATCCCCACCAAGAGGAAGTGGTCAAATATGAGGCACCAAAGTTCATTTCAGAGTCAGTCCCCACTCTCCACACAACTGTGGAGAATGTCCTGTCCATTGGCTAGATCTGAGTTCATTGTTTGCTGCATCTATTATCCTTAGTTGGTTCAGTAGTATGAGCAGAATCCCTGGGTCCATATCTGCCCATCATGATGTTCTTCTTATAGGTTTCTGGGACCCTCTGGATCCTTCTATGTCCCCATTCTCCCATACTTCTCTCACCTAGAGTCCCAGTAGGAAGTCCTCATATCTATCCCAATTTCCCTGTAAGTGAAGACTTTCATTGGACATCACTTTTGAGATAGTATCCAATCATAAGTGAGTATGTACCATGTGAGTCTTTCTGCTTCTGGTTTAACTCACTCATTATGATCATTTCTGGTTCCATTCATTTGTCTGCAAATGTTGGGATTTCCTTGTTTTTAATAGTTGAGTAGTATTCCATAGTGTAAATGTACCACATTTTCTTATTCGTTCTTTGATTTAGGGAAGTTTAGGTCATTTCCAGGTTCTGGTTATTATGAATAAGGCTGCTATGAACATGGTTGAGCATATGTCCTTGTTGTGTGGTGAAGCATCTTCTGGGTATATTTCAAGGAGTAGAATAGTTGGGTCTTGAGGTAGCCATATTCCCCGTTTTCTAAAAAAGCAACAGATAGATTTCCAAAGTGGTTGTACAAGTTCACATTCCCACCAGCAATGAAGGAGTATTCCCTTTTCTCCACATCCTCGCCAGCATGTGCTGTCACTTGAGTTTTTTATCTTAGCCATTCTGATGGGTGTAAGATGGAATCTCAGAGTCGTTTTTATTTGCATTTGTCTAATGACTAACGAGGTTGAGCATTTCTTTAAGTTTTTCTCAGCCATTTGATATTCCTCTGCTGAGAATTCTCTGTTTAATTCTGAGTCCCATTTCTTTCTTTCTTTTTTTTTTTTTTTTTTTTTTTTTTTTTTTTTTTTTTTTTTGGTTTAAGGAGATTTATTTGGTTGTTTGTTTGTTTTTCTTTTTTTATCTTTTTTTAATTAATTTATTCATGTTACATCTCGATTGTTAGCCCTTCCCCTGTTTCCTCCCATTCTTCCCTCCCTCCCATTTCTCCCCTTCTCCCCTCCACTATGTCCGTGACAGAGGGAGACCTCCTCCCGCTATATATGCTCTCAGAATATCAAGTCACTTCTTGGTAACTAGCTATCCTTCCTCTGAGTGCCACCAGGTCTCCCCATCTGGGGGACATGGTCAGAAAAGGGGCACCAGAGTTCGTGTGAGAGTCAGATCTCACTCTCCACTCAACGGTGGAGAGTATCATGTTCGTCGGCTAGGTCTTGGTAGAGGTTCGAAGCTTACTGCCTATATTCTCCTTGGCTGGTGCCTTAGTTTTAGGAGGACCCCAGGATCCAGATCTGCCTGTCATAAAGTTCTTCTTGTAGGTTTCCAGGACCCGGTTGGTCCTACTATTTCCTCTTTCTTCCATGCTACTCTTGCCTAAAGTCTCAACTGGATATCCTCTCCTCTGACCCACTTTCTTGGTAAGTAAAGATTTTCATGGTACGTATCCCTTGGATTAGTGTTTTGATATAAGTGAGTATATACCGTTTGTCTCTTTTTGCTTCTGGGTGAACTCACTCATTATGATAATTTCTAGATCAATCCATTTGTCCACAAATTTCGGGAATTCCTCGTTTTTAATAGCTGAGTAGTATTCCATCATGTAAATATACCACAGTTTCTTAGTCCATTTTTCTACTGAGGGACACTTAGGCTGTTTCCATGTTCTGGTTATTATGTATAGAGCAGCTATGAACATGGTTGAGCATATGTCCCTGTTATGTGGTAGGGCATTTTCTGGGTATATTCCAAGGAGTGGGATAGCTGGGTCTTGAGGAAGCCCTATTCCCATTTTTCTGAGAAAGCGCCAGATAGCTTTCCAAAGTGGTTGTACTAGTTTGCATTCCCACCAGCAATGAAGGAGTGTTCCTCTCTCTCCATATCCTCACCAACATGTGGTGTCATTTGAGTTTTTGATCTTAGCCATTCTGATGGGTGTAAGATGGAATCTCAGTGTCGTTTTGATTTGCATTTCTCTGATGACTAACGAGGACGAGCATTTCTTTAAGTGTTTCTCGGCCACTTGATCTTCCTCTGTTGAGAATTCTCTGTTAAGTTCCAAGCCCCATTTCTTAATTGGGTTATTTAGTTTGGTGGTTTAAATTCTTGAGTTCTTTATATATTTTGGCTATTAGACCTATGTCAGATGTAGAGTTGGTGAAGATTTTCTCCTAGTCTGTAGGCTGTCTCTTTGTTCTGTTGACAGTATCTTCTGCCTTACAGAAGCTTCTCAGCCTCATGAGGTCCCATTTATTAATTGTTGACGTTAAGGCCTGGCCTGTTGGTGTTCTGTTCAGGAAGGTGTCTCCTGTGCCAATGTGTTCCAGGCTCTTGGATTCCTTCAAAGTCAATCGTGATTAGATTTTATCACAGGAAACCTACTGAGAATCTTGGCTACTGACATGCAGTGGAAAAGACTCAGTAGAGACCCAGAAGAACAACAAAGCAAGTGACATAAATGCTGAGCCCCCTGCATGGGGAAAAACTCAGAATAATGGCTGAGACATGGATGTTCCTGCAGTATCCAATTGCCTTTTTGGCTAACAGGTCTTCATGACTTATTATTACATACCATCCACTTCATGTAGCATGGATGATTCTTTATAACATCTTATTATGCTTTTCATCTGCTTGAGCATAGAACAGAGATTCATCATTAGCTGATTTTTGCACACTGCAGATTCCATGTATGTGTTAATGCAAAAATGACCCAACAATGTTACTTTAAAAGTTAGTGTATTTTCAGAGAAAACAACTGGACATCTGTGAAGTCAAAGCAGCCAGCCCAGGGTATTTTAGATTTACAGACTGCCAGACTGCTTTAGCTGGTGTCTGATATATATATATATGTGTGTGTGTGTGTGTGTGTGTGTGTGTGTGTGTGTGTGTGTGTGTGTGTGTATATGTGTATGTATATATATGTGTATATATATATATATATATATATATATATATATATATATATATATATATATATATATATATATGCAACACAAGAGATCTTCAAAGTGGTCTAGCCTTACAGACTGCCTCATCTAGGCTTGCAAAGAGGCAGGGTAGCAAATGACACAGCCAACTTTCCCATGACCTGGCCAACATTCCAATCTTTTTAGGGTCCCCCCAAACTCCCTTTTCCCCACACAGAAGGAAGCAATCTAAAGAATTATGCCCTAATTTCCAAGAAATTAAATAAGAGGTTGTTGGTCCTTTAGCGTGCTATGAATGCTTGTTGTTGTTTCAGAATGTTCGTTTCAGATTGTCGTTGGTCATGGCTATTGAAGAAACAAAGAAAATAATGTTAGATTCAGGGATATCTGTCTGTCTGTCTTTATTTCCCACTATCTTTCTTTCTCTCCTATCTAGTGCTGGGGGAACGAGGGGAAAAAGTGGAAAGTGGGAAGAAGGTAAAAGAAGGAGGATGGATTATTTTATCTCCTTGGTAGGAAACATATTTTCTTTCTTAGGCAATTCATCATTTGTATAAAGAAGTTTTTAAGTTGATTTTGTGCCCAGCCATTTTTCTGAAGCTGTATATCAGATGTAAGTATTCCCTGGTATGGTTTCAGTAGTCACTTATGTACACTATCATATTATCTGATAATAGAGATATTTTGACTTCTTCCTTTCCAATTTTATCCCTTTGATCTCTTTTAGTTGCCTTATTGAACTAGCTATAACATCAACTACTACGGTGAATAGATGTGAAGACAGTGGGTAAACTTGTCGTTTCCTTGATTAGTTGAATTTCTCTATATTTATCTTCATCTAATTTGATGTTGTCTATTGGCTGTCTTTATATTGTCTTTATTTTGCTTATGAATGCACTTTTATCCCTGGTCTCTGTAAGATTTTATCAAGAAAGGATGGAGGATTTTGTTGAAGGCTTTCTCAGCATCTAATGAAATGATCATTTGTTATCTTTTTTTTTTTTTTTTCAGTTTGTGTATATGGTGGGCTACATTCCTCAATTTTCATATGTTGAAACATTCCTGCATCTCAGCAATGAGGTCTACTTGCTCAGGGTGGATGATGTTTGTGATCTGTTCCTATCTTTGTTTTTGTAAGTATTTAATTGAGTAGTTTTCTTAAATCAATGTTCATGGGGGATATTGGTCTGAAATTCTTTTTTGTTTTGGGCCTTTGTGTAGTTTAGGAATCAAAGTTACAGTAGCTTCATAGAATGAGTTTAAGAATGTACCATTTGTTTCTACTTTGTGGATTAGTGAGTATTGGTATTAGCTCTCCTTTGAGAGTGTTGTAGAATTCTGTACTAAAACAATTTGGCTGTGGATATTTTTATCCAGTTTTGAGAATTTCTTAGCAGTTATAGGTCTATTGAAATTGTTAACCTGATCTTGATTTAACTTTGGCAAGTAGAATCTATCAAAACCTCCCATTTGGCTTAGTTTTTCCAGTTTTGTGGAGTACAGGATTTTGAAATAAAACCTCATGATTCTTTGGATTTCCTCAGTATCTGTTGTTATGTCACCCATTTCCTTTCTGATATTATTAATTTGAATAGTATCTCTCTGCCTTTTAGTTTGGCTAAGGGTTTGTCTGTCTTATTGATTTAACCAAAGTAACCAATATTCAGTTTCATTAATTCTTTGTATTGTTCTATTTGCTTCAAAGTTATTGATTTCAAAACTGAATATGATTATTTCCTGCCATTTACTCTTTTGTGTGTTTGCTTCTCTTTGTTCCAAAGATTTCAAATGTGCTGTGAAGCTGCTAGTATGAAACCTCTTTAATTTCTTCAGGAAGGCTCTTAGTGCTATGAACTTCCTCCTAACACTGCATTCATTGTGTCTCATAAGTTTTGTACCTTCATTTTCATCAAATCCTCAAAGTCTTTACATTTTTTCTTTCTTTCTTCCTTGATGAAGTGGCCATTGAGTAGAGATTTTCATTATCCATGTGGTTTTAGACCTACTGTTGTTGGATGAAATGTTCTGTAGATATCTATTAAGTCTACATAATTCATAACATCTGTGAGTTTCATTATTTCCCTGTTTAGCTTTTGTCTTGTTGACCAGTCGATTGGGGAGAGTGGCGTGTTCAAGTCTCCCATTATTAATGTATGGGGTTCAATATATGAGTTATGCTTTAGCAAGTTTTTTTTTTTTTTTTTTACCAATTTGAGTGCCCCTGTATTCGGGACATAAATGTTCATAACTGAGATGTCATCTTGGTGGATTTTTCCATTGATGATTATGAAGTGTCCTTCCCAATCTCTTTTGATAAATTTTGGTTGAAAGTCTATTTTATCAGTTACTAGAGTGGCTGCTCTGGCTCATTTCTTGGGTCAGTTTGCTTGGGAACCCCCTTCCCAACCATTTACTCACAAGTGTTGTCTATTGTTACTGTGGAGGTATGCTTCTTGTGTGCAGCACAATGATGGATTTTTTTTTTTTTGCATCCACTCTATTAGCCTGTGAGTTTTTATTGAGGAATTGAGTGTTTTGATGTTGAGAAGATATTAATGACCAATGATTGTTGATACCTGCGATTTTGATGTTGGTGGAAGTTGTGTGTCATTCCCTTCTTTTGCTTTAGCATGTGTGAAATTATTTCTGTGTTTTCTTGGGCGTAGTTACCCTCATTATATTGATGTTTTTCTTCTAATATTCTCTGTAGTTTTGGGTTCGTCAAAAGATATTGTTTAAATATGGTTTATCATGGAATATCTTGTTTTCATCATATATGGTGATTGAACATCATGCTGGGTATAGTAGTCTTTGCTGGCATCTGTGATCTCTTAGGTTATACGTGATATACCTGCCAAGGCCTTCCTGGCTTTTAAAGTCTCTGTTGAGAAGTCTGGAGTATTCTAATCAGTTTGCCTCTATATGTTACTTGACCCTTATCCCTTGTGGCTTTCTTTATTCTTTGTTTGTTCTGTACATTTAAAGTTTTGATTATTATGTGGTGAGAGGATTTTCCTTTATGATCCAACATATTTTGTGCTCTGTAAATTTATAGGCATCTCTTTATTGAGGTAACGGAAATTTTTATGATTTTGTTGAAGATAATTTTTGAGCCTTTGATCTAGGATTCTTCTCTTTACTTTATTACTCTTATTATTGGGTTTCATCTTTTCATATTGACCTAATTTTCCTGAATGTTTTATATTAGAATCATTTCAGACAGCAATTTCATTGACAGAAGTAAATGTCTTCTATACCTAAGAATATCCTTTCCATCTCTTGTTTCTGTTGGTGATGCTTTTGTCTGTAGTACATGTTCTCTTTCCTACGTTTTACATCTCCAGGATTATATCAGTTACTGTTTTCTTTATTGCATTTATCTCCATTTTCATGTCTTTAACTGTTTTATTCATTTTCATCTCTTATTTGCTTGTATTTTTCTGTGTTTCTTTAGTGGATTTATTTATTTCCTTCACTTCTTTGATAGCATTCTCCTGTATTTATTTATGAGATTTGTTAGTTTTCTCCTTAAAGACATCTATCGCCTTCATAATATTAGATTTAAGGGTATTTTATTGTTCTTCAGATGTGTTCTGGTATTTAGGGATTGCTGTGGTACAATAGCTATTTTCTAACTGTGTCATATTGCCCTGGGTTTTGTTGAGTGTGCTTTTACATTGGTATTTGGTCATTTAGTTGTTGCTAGTGGCAAGCCTTGTGGTCCATGATGGTAGTAAGTCTCCGGGGTTCCAGGTAGAGCTGCTATGCTGTATTGGCTGCAAGCCTCTCAAGATCTCTGATGGCTGATTGTTTCCAATAGTCCCTCCTGGCTGCTGACACCTGGGATTTCATGTAGATTTGTGACCTAGGAAATGGCACTAGGAATGCATGGATGTCCTCAACACCAGTAGGCTTTCCCAGAGGAATCTGGAAAGCAAAGAGTTGGGAGAGGGTTCCCACCTGGTAGTCCATGATAGCTGTCAGTCTCTGAGACTTCAAGTAGAACGTGTCCCTTGGTAATTGAATGCAAAAGATTTGGGACAGACCTCAACACTACTGGGTTTGCATGGATGCACTAAGCAAATGAGGAGTTGGGGTGAAAACCTATTTTTTTGTAACTATTATTAGCCTTTCTAATTTATTTGTGTTACATGACCATCAAAATATATAGCTTGATATATAATGATTATAGTTTGAATAAATAGATACACTTAATTGTACACAAAATGACTCATACAATTCTCCTCCCGCTTTCATCCCCCGTGTGTGTGTGTGTGTGTGTGTGTGTGTGTGTGTGTGTGAAAACACCTACATGCACAGTGATTACACATGTTTACCTGCAAAAGACTCCACAGTGACATGGCCTGACTATAAGTATGGACATACTTTGGAATGACAGAATAACTATGACAAAACTGGCAAGCAGCTTTCAGTTCAGCTTTTGGTCAGAAGGTTTGGGGAAATGTTTATTACTTTTGACAGCAGGTAGTAGCTTGATTCCTAAGTGTTCATGAGGAAAAAATGAAAACTAGTGGGGATAAACAGAGAGGCCACTGCCATTACATTTGCCAGAGACAAGCTGGGGTTATACATGAGAATCACAAAGAGTTGACAAACAGAAAACATTGTGTTAAAGGAGACAAAGGTACCGCCAGGAAAAGGATAGTTTTAGTGGTTCTGGACTCTGGGAAGAATCTCAAAGCAGTACTGGTCCTGGCCATGTGCTGTATCCTCCAATTGCTCCTGTACAGAGTGAAAATAAACAACCAAGTGGTGTTTAGCATGAGCTCAAGCCAAACATCAGAAGCTGACAGCACTGTTGCATACAGGATGTCACTGGTTTGGCCATCATGGACTGAGTAACAGTATATAAAAGTCATCAGGTTTGCTGTGTTTTCTTTGTAATATTATGCTTTCATGTTAGTGTGCCAAGTTAATAAAGAAATGATGTGACGGTCATGGTTATGGCAGCAAGTCCTTGGGTAACGACCTCATCGCTGCTGGGAGGCAGCAACTCGGTGGCGGCGGCGGTGGAAGTGGCAGGAGGTCTCCCACTGCTCACACAGATCTGCTCACCTGAGAATGAGAACTAAGAGCCCTAGATGATGAGGACAGAGTAGACTCTAGTAACACATCCAGGAGAGATCCAAGATGGCGGCGAGCAGTGTGGACCCTGTTTGAAGGCTCCAGTGAACAATTCAGGGAATTGCACAGATTTCTGAGCCAGGAACACCGAGGTCCCCACACCATGGCAGCAGGAGTGCTCCACAGTTCGGAGGGACCAGGGTGCGGATGACCAGTATGCCCCTGCACACGGTAGGAGTGCAGATTTTCTGGATTGGAGCAGCAGTGGCAGAGGCAACATCAGCAACAGTGACACCAGTGGCACCAGTGTCAGCAGCGGCGGTGGCTGAGGTTTGCAGCTCAGAGCCTTCCGGTGGCGGTGATTGGTGTGGTGGCTTGTGGGAGTTGCTGTGGGAAAGGGGATTCTGGGCAGGATTTGGGTCACATGGTGCCTTGGGACTCCGACTGGACTCGATGGACAGTTCGGCCCCAGAGTCCCGGGTTCAGCTCAGTGCGCAGTGCTGTGGAGATACTGGCTCAGCTCAGCAAGCAATTCTGCCTGAGGCACTAGCTCAGCACAGCCACAGCTCCCCTGCTGTGACAGAGGCTGGGGCGAGCACTCAGTTCCACTCAACTCAGCGGCAGCTCCCCTGCTGTGACACAGGCTGGGCGGAGTGCTCGGTTCCACCGTGGTGCTATCTCAGCGAAGCCTCAGTTCTTCTGCTGTGATGCAGGCTGGGAGGAGAGCTCAGTTCCACTGGAGGCCCTAGCTCGGCACAGCCATAGTTTTCCTGCTGTGATGCAGGCTGGGCAGGACACAGTTCCACCGGAGGTGCTAGCTCAGCACAGCCACACTTCTCCTGCTGTGACGCAGGCTGGCCAGAGCACTCGGTTCCACTGGAGGTGCTGGCTCGGCTCAGCAAGCAGTTCTGCCTGAGACACTAGCTCAGCTCGGTGGGCAGTTGTGGGGCACTGACACAGCCTGAGGTCAGCATGCAGATTCAGCCCAGAGGCCCTAGCTGGGCTTGCCAGGCAGCTTGGGCCCAGAGACTCTAGCTGAGCTGTGCGCACAGGCTCGGTGGCCCTAAGACTCTGGCTGGATAATCCACACAGTTTAGGCCCAGAGACCCGGGCTGAAATCAGCACGCAGTGTGAGTGCAGAGTCCCTGGCTCACCTCGGTGTACAATTCCACCCCGGAAACTCAGGTGGAGCTTGGCGTGCACTTTGAGGCCAGAGTCCCTAACTTTGCTTGGCAGACAGATTGCACCCAGTGACTCTAGCTGAGCTTTAGGCACAGTCCCGACTCTAAGACTCTGGTTGGACACAGTGTGCAGTTTTAATCCAGAACTCCTGGCTGAGCTTGGCAGACAGTTCGGGCCCTGAGTCAATAACTGAGCACAGCATGCAATTTGGGCCAAAAGCCCCTAGCTAAGCTTGGTGCACAGTCCCAGCCCAAAAATTCTGGATGGAGCCTGTGTGCATTTTGGGCGCAGAACCCCTAGCAGAGCTCGGCAGATGGTTCAGGCCCTGAGAATCTAGCTGAGTTCAGCCCATGGCTGGGTCAGGGAAGAAATAAAGAAAGAAAACAAGGAGTTTCTGAAATTCAATGAAAATGAAGGAACAACATACCCAAATTTGTGGGATACATTGAAAGCAGTGCTAAGAGGAAAATTCATAGCACTAAGTGCCTTTAAAAAGAAACTGGAAACATTGCACATAAACATCTTAACGACACAACTGGGAGCCCTAGAAAAAAAAAGAAGCAGAAACACCCAAGAGGAGTAGACGCCTGGAAATAATCAAACTCAGGGCTGAAATTAACAAATTAGAAACTAAGAAAACAATCCAAAGAATCAACAAAACCAAAGGCTGGTCCTTTGAGAAAATCAACAAGATAGACAAACCGTTAGCCGAACTAACTAAAAGGCAGAGAGACAGTATTGAAATCAACAAAATCAGAAATGAAAAGGGAGACATAACAACAGACACTGAAGAAATACAAAGAATCATAAGATCCTACTTTGAAGGCATATATGCCACAAAATTTGAAAATCTAAGGGAAATGGATGCTTTTCTTGATCAATTTCACTTGCCAAAGTTGAGTGAAGAACAGATAAACAAGCTAAATATTCCGATTTCCCCTACAGAAATAGAAGCAATCATTGATAGTTTCCCAAACAAACAAACAAACAAAAAAAAAGCTCAGGGCCAAATGGTTTCAGTGCAGAATTCTACCAGACCTTCAAGGGCGAGCTAATACCGATACTCTTCAAGCTACTCCAAAAGATAGAAATGGATGGAAAATTACCAAATTCATTCTATGAGGCCATATTCTCATTGATACCTAAACCTCACAAAGACTCAACAAAGAAAGAGAATTTCAGACCAATTTCTCTTATGAACATTGATGCAAAAATACTAAATAAAATACTTGCAAAATGAATACAAGAACACATCAATTATATCATTCATCATGACCAAGTAGGCTTCATTCCAGGCATGCAGGGATGGTTTGATATACGTAAATCCATCAATGTAATCCACCATATAAACAAACTGAAAATTAAAAATCACATGATCATCTCTTTAGATGCAGAGAAAGCATTTGATAAAATCCAACACCCATTCATGTTTAAAGTTTTAGAGAGATCGGGGATACAGGGCACTTTCCTCAACATAATAAAGGCTATATACAGCAAGCCAATAGCCAAAATCAAAGTAAATGGTGAGATACTCAAGGAAATTCCTCTAAAATCGGGAACAAGGCAAGGCTGTCCACTCTCTCCATTTCTCTTCAATATAGTACTCGAAGTTCTAGCCAGAGCAATAAGACAACAAAAGGAGACCAAGGGTTCCAAATGGGAAAGGAGGAAGTAAAATTATCCCTATTGGCAGATGATATAATAGAGTACATAAGTGACCCCCCAAAATTCTACCAGAGAATTCCTACATCTGATAAACACCTTCAGCAAACTAGGTGGATAAAAAATTAACTCAAAAAGGTATGTAACCTTCCTATACACAAATGACAAGCTTGCAGAGGAAGAAATTAGGAAAACCACACCCTTCACATTAGCCACAAGCAATATAAAATATTTAGGAGTTACTCTAACTAAGCAAGTGAAGGACTTGTTTGAAAAAAATTTCAAAACTCTGAAGAAAGAGATTGAAGATGACCTGAGAAGATGGAATGATCTTCCTTGCTCATGGATCGGGAGAATTAACATAATAAAAATGGCCATCCTACCAAAAGCAATCTACAGATTCACTGCAATCCCTATCAAAATACCTACACAATTTTTTAAAGACATTGAAAGTTCAATTCTGAACTTCATATGGAAAAACAAAAAACCCAGAATAGCTAAAACAATCTTGTACAATAAAAGGTGCTCCGGAGGAATCTCCATACCTGATCTCAAATTGTACTATAAAGCAATAGTAATTAAAACAGCATGGTACTGGCACAGCAACAGGCTGGTTGATCAGTGGAATCGAATCAAAGACCCAGATATGAATCCACACACATATGGTCACTTGATTTTTGACAAAGAAGCCAAATCCATTCAATGGATTAAGGATAGCATCTTCAACAAATGGTGCTGGTCTAACTGGAGGTCTATGTGTAAAAAAATGAAACTGGACCCATATTTGTCACCTTGCACAAAACTCAAATCCAAGTGGATTAAAGACCTCAACATAAAACCAGAGACACAAAGCCACTTAGAGGAAAAAGTGAGAAAGAGCCTGGAACTTATTGGCACAGGAGACAACTTCCTGAACAGAACACCAACGGCCCAGGCCTTAATGTCAACCATTAATAAATGGAACCTCATGAGGCTGAGAAGTTTCTGTAAGGCAGGAGACTCTGTCAAGAGAACAAAGCGACAGCCTACAGACTGGGAAAAAATCTTCACCAACCCTACATCTGACAAAGGTCTAATATCCAAAATATATAAAGAACTCAAGAAATTAAACACCACCAAACCGAATAACCCAATTGAGAAATGGGGCTTGGAACTAAACAGAGAATTCTCAACAGAGGAGTATCAAATGGCTGAGAAACACTTAAAGAAATGCTCAACCTCCTTAGTCATCAGGGAAATGCAAATCAAAACAACTCTGAGATTCCATCTTACACCCATCAGAATGGCTAAAATCAAAAACTCAAGCAACACCACATGCTGGTGAGGATGTGGGGAGAGAGGAACACTCCTTCATTGCTGGTGGGAATGCAAACTAGTACAGCCACTTTGGAAATCTCTCTGGTGCTATCTCAGAAAAATGGGAATAGGGCTTCCTCAAGACCCAGCTATTCCACTCCTTGGAATATACCCAGAAGATACTCCAGCACACAACAAGAAAATTTGCTCAACCATGTTCATAGCAGCCTTATTCATAATAGCCAGAACATGGAAACAGCCTAAGTGTCCCTCAATAGAAGAGTGGATAAAGAAACTGTGGTACATATACACTATGGAATACTACTCAGCTATAAAAACAAGGAATTCCCGAAATTTGTGGATAAATGGATTGAGCTAGAAATGATCATAATGAGTGAGTTAACCCAGAAGCAGAAAGAATCAAATGGTATATACTCACTTATGTCTGCATACCAGCCCAAGGGGCATGTCCCACGAAAGCCTTCACTTACCAGGAAACTGGGACAGAGAGGAGGGCATCCTATTGGGACTCTAAATGAGAGACGCATGGGAGAATAGCAAAATAAAAGGATACAGAGGGTCATAGAAATCTACAAGTAGAACAATATGATAGGCAGATTTGGGCCCAGGGGTCCCGCTCAAACTAAGGCACCAGCCAAGGACAATACAGGAGGTAAACTTTAAACCCCTTCCCAGATCTAGCCAATGGTCAGAATATTCTCCACAGTTGAGTGGAGAGTGGGATATGACTTTCTCACGTACTATGGTGCCTCACATTTGACCATGTCCCCTGGAGGGGGAGACCTGGTGGCACTCAGAGGAAGGACAGCAGGTAGCCAAGAAGAGACTTGATACCCTATGAGAATATATAGGGGGAGGTAATCCCCCTCAGGAACAGTCATAGGAGAGGGGAATAATGGGAAAATGGGGGGGGGGGGGAATGGGAGGATACAAGGGATGGGATAAACATTGAGATGTAACAAGAATAAATTAATAAAAAAAAAAGAATATACAGGAGGAGGTAATCCCCCTCAGGAACAGTCAGAGGGGAGGGGAATAATGGGGAAAAGGGGGAGAGGAATGGGGGGATACAAGGGATGGGATAAACATTGAGATGTAACAAGAATAAATTAATTCAAAAAAAAAAAAGAATAGTGAAGACTCATGGAGATATCTCTTATGCATTTTTAGTTATTCTATGGAGAACACTCTGTTTAGACCTCTCAGCCATTTTGTAGTTGAGTTATTTCTTTCCTTGACTTTTTGTCTTTTGCATTTTCTGTTTATTCTTGATAGTAATACTCTGCCACAATATTCATCATATATACATATATGGCAATGAGTCTCTACAATTGGGGCTGGAGAGATGGCTCAGTGATTAAGAGCACCACTTGCTCTTCCAGAGGTCCTGAGTTCAATTCCCAGCAACCACAAGGTGGCTCACAACCATCTATAATGTAATCTGATACCCTCTTCTGCAGGTAAAGCACTCATATGCAATAAATAAAATAAATAAATCTTAAAAAGAAGAATCTCTACAATAAAAAAAATACACTTGTGGGGTGTTGGGGATTGAGCTCAGTGATAGAACGCTTGCCAAGCAAGTGCAAGGACCTGGATTTGGTTCTCAGCTCTGGTGGAAAAAAAAATACACTTGTGTCTTTTTACTTTAATGTCTGAATACCTGGAGTTCCTGGGGCTGACCATGATGGCCTGAAGTACTTTGAGGAATGAGATGCTGATAGCACAATCACCCTTACCTGTTCTGTGCAAGGAGCAAACTAATTTACATCCAATTTTATTGGGAATTTCTTTCACCCCAAAGATGTCATTATCTGGGGTATACCTTAACACAGTACAGTTAAAATATCAGCTATAATCAAGTGCCTGAGAACCTAGTCTGTAGACCTTAACCTGTAACTAGCTAGGTCAAATAACATAGTGGTGAAGAAGAGAAAATTTCTCCAGAACTACAATTATAGTGAGTTAACCCAGAAGCAGAAAGACTCAAATGGTATATACTCACTTATATCTGCATTCTAGCCCAAGGGGCATGTCCCACGAAAGCCTTCACTTACCAGGAAACTGGGACAGAGGGGAAGGCATCCTATTGGAACTCTAAATGAGAGACGCATGGGAGAATAGCAAAATAAAAGGATACAGAGGGTCATAGAAATCTACAAGTAGAACAATATGATAGGCAGATTTGGGCCCAGGGGTCCCACTCAAACTAAGGCACCAGCCAAGGACAATACAGGAGGTAAACTTTAAACTCCTTCCCAGATCTAGCCAATGGTCAGAATATTCTCCACAGTTGAGTGGAGAGTGTGATATGACTTTCTCACGTACTATGGTGCCTCACATTTGACCATGTCCCCTGGAGGGGGAGACCTGGTGGCACTCAGAGGAAGGACAGCAGGTAGCCAAGAAGAGACTTGATACCCTATGAGAATATATAGGGGGAAGTAATCCCCCTCAGGAACAGTCATAGGGGAAGGGAATAATGGGAAAATGGGCGGGGGGAGGAATGGGAGGATACAAGGGATGGGATAAACATTAAGATGTAACAAGAATAATTAATAAAAAAATTATCTAATCAGAAAACAAAAAGTAGAGACAAGAAGATCCTTTGAATAGACAGTCTACTGGCATTCATGCTGTTCATCTGATATTTCCTAGTGTTGGAAGGCCTGGTGGTCTCTGATGGCAGTAGGCCTCAGGGATTGCATGAAGAGCTGGTAGGCCCTGATGGCTGCAGGTTTCTGGTGATCCCTGATGGCTAATGGTTTCTGGAAGTCCCTATTGGCTGATGGCCTCTGGTGGTCCCTTATGGCTGCCACCTCAGGATTATCAGGTAGATATGTAGACTATAAAATGTCACCTTAAGTAAATTGGACAGACCTCACCACTGCTGAGTTTGCTTATAGGAACCCAACAAATTGGCGGAGGGGTCTCACTTGGCAGTCCCTGATGGCTGCTGGAATCTGGTGGTCCCTCATGGCTGCCACCTAAGGATTATCAGGTAGATCATGGCTGCTGGCCTCTGGGATTTAAGGGAGAACTGTGATCTGATGCAGGTAAAACATTAAGGAAGACCCCAGTGCTCACCATCCAAGCTTTTAATGAGAGGCTTCAAATGTTTGGTGCTCTCTACAGCCCTGGAGCTAAACATCACATTCTGAAAAGTATAGTGGAAGATAGAATATCAGAGTCTGATTGCACAGCCTTACCAAGACCCTTTTCCTAGTCAAGACATTGTTCCTATGATTAACCTTGATTTTGAGGTCCTGTGGGATTCATGTGGCTGAAAAACAAGAACTGAGAGACTGAGTAGGAGAGATGAAACTCTTATATGACAGTGAAAGAAAAAAAAAGATGAAAGATACCAATCTAAAGCAAGCATAAGTGATGTCAGACATATCATCCCAGCAGTTTTTTTGAAAAAACATAATCAGATGTATAATTTCCTTTAAATTACAGGACTAAATCTCTACTGCTATATCTGATGTACTGACTCTGAACGTGTTTCTGATGTAAATAACATTTAAAAAATAATTTTAATGTAATTATTTTTAAAATCACTTTCTCTTCACTTTCTTTCCTCTAACCCCTTCTCTCTCAAAATCATAACATTATTTTTTTACTTTTTCATACAAACAAGGGTAAGTATATAAATAACACATATGCAGTCCATTATATATTACTTGTAGGTATATGAATTTGGAGATAATAAGTTTGTGTTGTAAAAGAAATTAAGAGTTAATCCCAGGAAAAGACTATTTCTCTTTTATTATGATATTATGAAAGAAACAAGAAAAGAAGGGACCACTTTATAACAAGAATGTATTTGTAACAAAATAAAGCCTAAGTATAGCAGTTATTTGATGAACAACAAAAATTCTACTGAGTTGAGAGTTACAGAACTATTTTTGGAAAGCCTTTGTGTACATTCTGAAGCTGAGCTGAGAAATGCTTATGAATAGATGGATTACAAACAGAAATTGTTCAAACATCTATGACAAAAACATGTTGAAAAGCCTACGTGTTAGTGTCTATCAGTGTTACTTCATACTGAAAATGAAACACTTATTTAAATTTTCTTTGCATCATGAACAAAATGCATAAGCTTGTGTGGGTATTTCCTGAAGAAAAGTAACAATGGTTGTTTTGATGAATTTTCTCAGCAACAATGAAGCCACAGAGCACATATAATCACTGTGGCCCTTGAAGTTCTTCAAAAGAGAACACAGGGAAATACAAGCAGTGAGATGGGACTGGAACATGGGATATTTCTTCCACCTCAACATTGTGACATGGGACCAAGCTTCTAACACATGGTGTAAGGGGACACTGAGACCACATGCAAAAACAGAATTGGTGCTTCAACAAATCAAAGAGCTTTTAAGTTTCATTTTGTTATTAAATTATTTGCTCTTGTGTCAGATTTGTGCATGTGGGTTAGTGCCTGTGGAATCCAGGAGATGAAATGATCCCTTGGATCTGGAGTAACAAATAGCAGTGACCTGAAGGATATAGGTTCTTAGATCTTAACTCTAGTCTCTATGAAAGCAGTTCATACTCTTAACTGTTTATATATCTTCTCCACACTGAAAAAGCAAAGCCCACATTTATTATTTAATAATCTCACAGTTGATTCTATCATTATTGTGAAGAAATATGAAATCAAATAATTATAACAAAATTCTAAAAGACAAATAGAGTGAAATGCATAGAGAAATATTTAATTTCTATGAAGGGGAAATTAGTTAAGGAGATCTATGCAGTGAGTTTACACTGTACTTGTGTTTAAGATAATATCAGCATGGCATCTTGTAGCAGGTTTGAGTGTGACTGTATTAATTTACATTTTGGAAATGCATGAGGAGCTGTGTTGGATGTGGAAATGTTTTTTAACTTGCAAATTAGGTGACTTCCAAATTCAAACATGATAAAGATACAAGCATGCACTTGAACAGTCAGAGTGACAAGGAAAACAAAATACAATATTACATATGGACTATAGGAACAGAAATGTTCAACATATTTTACCTTCCATTTTAAAACAATGAAGTATAGCACAGTATAATAAATAGCCAACAAACACACCACATGTAAACATAGGATTCAATTAAAATTTTTTTCCATGTAATTCAGTGTCAGTCAATCAAAGAGCCAGAAAGCATATTGCAAAAGTTTTAACGATTACCTTAACCTAAAACCTTAAGTTTCCGTTATTTCTTCATGATTTTAAAAAAGTACATACATTGGATTAACATCCACATATACACCTTAATTCATAATGAATATAATTGAAATATATGTAGTCTGATATTCTTGTGCAAAAAGAACACATGATTATAAATGTGTATAAACATTTGTGTATGTGAACACATTGCATTCACAGTGATATACAGGTTTATTTGCAAAAGTGTCCACACTCACATGGCATGATGTTATAATTATGTCTACAATTCTTTCAAAATGACTCAGTAACCAAGTATGAAATGTGAGTAGGCTTTCAATTACGCTCCTCAGCAGAAAATTGCAGGGAAAGGTCAATTCCTTGTTGAAGGTAAGCAAAAGCTGGACACTCGAAAGTCATGACTCATAAGCAGAAAGGGACAAAAAGTAGGGAAGAACAGAGAGGCCAATGCAGTCACATTCACCAAAGACCAGCTGGGTTTGTACAATAAAGTACCAAAGAATTGACAGAGGGATGAGAGAGTGTAAAAAGAAACAAAGGTACTAACCAGAAGAAGGATGGTTTTGGTGGCTCTGGACTCAGGGGAAGATTTTGAGGTCACCTTGTTCCTGGGCATTTGCTGCATCTTCTGTTTGTGCCTATACAGGATAAGAACCATATAGCTGCTGGCCCACAACATGAGTCCTAGAAAAATAATGTCTGGAGTTGACAGCAATGCTGCATACAACATGTCTCTGGTTTTATCACGACAGTCCCAATAGCAGTATAGAAAAGATTTTAGGTTTGTGGTGCTTTCATTGCTGTATTTTGCCCTCATGTGAATAATATTTACACTGCTTATAAGAAAGTAAAGGAGCCAGCTCAGGTACACAGAATAACAAATGTACTTTTGTGTTTTTAATTTAAGGTCTGAACATCTGGAGTTCCTGAGCCCAATGGTGATAGCCTGGAAGACACTGAGGAAGGCAGTGCTGCCAACACCCACACTCCTGCCAACTCTGTGAAAGGAGAAAACCAGTTTGCATCCAGTATCATTGAGGAAGTCTTTTGTACCAAAGGCTGCAACTGTTTGTGGTACTCCTTTACACAGTAGAGTTAAGATGTTGGCTACAGTCAAGTGCATTAGAATCCAGTCTGTAGACCTTAACCTGTATCCTACGAGGTAAAGAAACAGATAGTGGTAGAGAACAAAAAAATTCCCCAGAAGGCCAATCACAGTCTGAGACAAGAAGATCCCTCCTACAGCTAGCTCACTGGTGGCCATCCTTTCAGTTCCTGATCTCAGACTGAGGATCCTGAGTGGGAAGATGAGGCTGATGCTTCCCATACTCTTGCACAGAACATACAAGATTCTCCATCCAGAATATGTCCACAAGAAATATTCCAATTATAGGGCAGCCACTATCATGGCATAAATTACTCACATGAAGATAACTGAATATGGCGCAAAGTGCTCAAATATTGTGGCTTCACACTTTGGGGAGTGTAGAAGGAGGCAACATTGCTTCTCTGACACCACAAACACAGGATGCCTACTGTGGCCTAGAAACATAGTGATGAGTGGTTACAATAACTGATTAATAATCTGGTTTGCATTCAACTTTGGGAAATAAACATTAAACAATGCAAAATATCATATGACGGTGAAGATTAGTGTTAATTTAAGATATATTGAGACCTGTATGAAGTAAATTTGTAAATAATGATATAAGAGTTGAAGTTAATAAAATATAAGCTATATATCCAGCATGTCAATGCAGTTGGAACTGTTGTTACTATGTAAATAGACATTAACATTAAGAATATTTTAGATATGATAAGTTTAGGAGATAAGCTTAGATAGATATGTTTAGGAAAGAAGACATGATTTCCCATAGAGACCCCTTATGTGGTCAGACTTTCAATTTTTAAATGATCTACCTCAGCATAATTAAATACTTCAAATGATTAGATCTTTTAATACATGCAAAAACCATATGTAATCCTAATAGTTGAAGGCATAAAACAGTAAAATTCATGATAATTTTCATTTCAGTGTCCATTGTCACTTCAAAGGAAAAAAGATAATTGCATTTTACTTAGCATTGGGTATTTTTTAAATGGTATGGATGCAGTTTACACCAATTTTATTCTCACTCTGGGGTAGAGAACAAACTTTGGGCCAAAGAGACCTTCACTTCCATGGAATTTCAGGTAGGATTTCATTATCTGAAGGAAGAATCTCACTACTCATTAAAATCATGTAGTGATAATTGGTGTACTACTGGAAGTGCTGAACTTTAATTAGGGTTATAATAAAGAATCACAGGTCTGTATTTTTTCCAACTCTTTACCCTTTTTCCTTTATGGAGGTTATTTACAAATATTTAATATAAAATAGGTACATATTTAATGTCACAATGATATCCTGAATGAAGCAGACTGTGAATGCAGCCTCCATACACAGTTTATTACCATGCATCTTACTAACCACAGTTACTATTGTATGTAGATCACAAACAAAACTAAAACACACAGACTTATAAACTTCCCACCAATCTATGCAGTGTCACCAATCACAGAGAACACTATTTATCAAGTTGCCTAGTGAGCTCTTCTCATAAAAAGAATTGTTTCTTTCTTTTTTTAAAGAGTGACATTTTATGATCTCAATACAATCAAACTTCTTTTACAGTAGGAAAGGGCACAGCAGGCACTAATAATGAGCAGTAAGTTAAGGTAAGTTAGAATTGGAATGCAGTGGTTCTAGCACTCCAGAGTTCATTTCTTTCTGATCCCATTCCCGAGGAGACTCTGCATCCTATGTGGCTTTGCCTATCTTTCTCATTCAGACTAATGTTCTATCATAATAATAATGTCCTATAATAAATTACAAAGACTCACACATTTTACCTTTTCTTCTCTACTCTCAGGTTGCAATTTGTAATATTATTTGCACCCTTACTCTTCCCAGCATGCTGATTTCAGAGCCATGGCCACGATGATCAGGAGGTCAGATAGATGGAAGTACCAGGGCCTAAGATATGGATCTGTGATTCTGTGACCTCACCTCCCCTCAGACCTGCAATTATTATTTCACCTGCAGTAGCAATGGGCATGCAATCTTGAACAGACAAGAACTTAGACAAGACCTTTTCTCCCTTGGTGACCATTAACAAGGAAGAATTACAGTCCTTGTTGTTTTCTCTTAAGGGAATATTGCAGAGTTCAGGAAAGTTGTTATCCACTATATTTCCTGGGGGTCTCAAGATATCATCTTTTTTTCTTAGTTAGGGTTTTATTTGTGTAAAAGAGACACCATGACCATGGCAACTCTTATAAAGGAAAACATGTAATTGAGTCTGGCTTGCAATTCGGAGGTTTAGTCCATTATTGTGATGGTGAGAAGCATGGTGGCATGCATGCAGACATGAGAATAGAGAAGGAGTTGAGAGCTCTAGATCTGCTGCTTACTGGGGCTGGCACATGGCCCCTTAATCAATTACATATTCACCAGCTTTCAATTTTCTTTTTTATATATTTTATTAATTTATTCATATTACATCTCAATTGTTATCGCATCCCTTGTATCCTCCTATTCCTCCCTCCCTCCCATTTTCCCCTTACTCACCTCCCCTATGACTGTGACTGATGGGGACCTCTTCCCTCTGTATATGCTCATAGGGTATCAAGTCTCTTCTAAGTAGCCTGCTATTCTTCCTCTGAGTGCCGCCACACCTCTCCATCCAGGTCAAATATGGGGCATCAGAGTTTGTGTGAAAGTCAGTCCCCACTCTCCTTTTCAACTGTGGAGAATGTCCTGTCCATTGGCTAGATCTGGTTCGAGGTTTACTGCACGTATTGTCCTTGGCTGGTGCCATAGTTTGAGCAAGCCCCTGGGCCCAGATCCACCTCTCATAATGTTCTTCTTGTAGGTTTTTAGGATCCTCTGGATCCTTCTGTTTCCCTATTCTCCCTTGCTTCTCTCACATAGACTCCCCTCTGTCCCAATTTCCTGGTATGTGAAGACTTTTATGGGACATGCCCCTTGGGCTAGTGTCTAAATATAAGTAAGTATATACCATTTGACTCTTTTTACTTCTGGGTTAACTCACTAATTATGATCATTTCTACTTAATCCATTTGTCCACAAATTTCTGGAATTCTTTGTTTTTAATAGCTGAGTAGTAGTCCATAGTGTAAATGTAGCACAGTTCCTTTATCCATTTTTCTACTGAGAGACACTTAGGCAGTTTCCATGTTCTGGGTATTATGAATAAGGCTGCTATGAATGTGGTTGAGTAAATGTTCTTCTTGTGTGCTAGATCATCTTCTGGGTCTTGAGGAAGCCCTATTCCTAGTTTTCTGAGATAGTGTCAGACAGATTTCCAAAGTAGCTGTACTAGTTTCCGTTCCTACCAGCAATGAAGGAGTGTTACTCACCTTCCCCATCCTCAACAGCATGTGGTGTCGCTTGAAGTTTTGATCTTAGCCATTCTGATGGGTAAAATATGGAACCTCAGAATCATTTTGATTTGCATTTCCCTGATGACTAAGGACATTAGCATTCCTTTAAGTGATTCTCAGCCATTTGATGTTCCTCTGGTGAGAAGTCTCTGTTTAGTTTTGAGCCTCATTTCTCAATTGGGTTATTTGGTTAGTGACGTTTAATTTCTTGAGTTTTTTTTTTTATATTTTTTGGATATTAGACGTTTGGCAAATGTAGGGTTAGTGAAGATCTTTTCCCAGTCAGTAGGCTGTCACTTTTTTATGTTGACAAGGTTTCCTGCCTTAGAGAAGCTTCTTAGCCTCATGAGGTCCCATTTGTTAATTGCTGACCTTAAGGCCTGGTCTGTTGGTGTTCTGTTCAGGAAGTTGTCTCTGGTGCCAATGTGCTCCAGGCTCTTCCCTACTCTTTCTTGTAACCAGTTTAGTTTTCTGGTTTTATGTTGAGGTTTTTGATCATCTTGGACTTGAGTTTTGTGCATGGTGACAAATAGGAGTCTAATTGCATTTTTTTACACATAGACATCCAGTTAGATCAGCACCATTTCCTGAAGACGTTTTCCTTTTTCCACTGAATAGATCTCGGTCTTTGTCAAAAATCAAGTGTGTGTGGATTCATTTCTGGGTCTTCAATTCGATTCCACTGATCAACCGGCCAATTGCTGTACCAATACTGTGCTGTTTTAATTACTTTTGTTTTTAGTACAGCTTGAGATCAGGTATGGAGATTCCTCTGGAGGATCTTTTATTGTACAAGATTGTTTTAGCTGTTCTGGGTTTTTGTTTCTCCATATGAAGTTGAGAATTGAACTTTCAATGTCTTTAAAATATTGTGTAGGTATTTTGATAGGGATTGCATTGAATCTGAAAGTTGCTTTTGGTAAGATGGCCATTTTTACTATGTTCATTTTCCCAAACCACGAACAAGGAAGATCATTCCATCTTCTCATGTCATCAATCTCTTTTTTCAGAGTTTTGAAATTTTTTTCAAACAAGTCCTTCACTTACTTGGTTAGAGGAACTCCTAAATATTTTATATTGCTTGTGGGTAACATGAAGTGTGTACTTTTTCTAATTTCTTCCTCTTCATGATTGTCATTTGTATATAGGAAGGCTACTGACATTTTAGAGTTAATTTTGTATCCAGCCAATTTGTTGAAGGTGTTTATCAGCTGTAGGAGTTGTCAGGTGGAGTTTTAGAGGTCACTTATATACGCTATCATATCATCTGCAAATAAGGATACTTTGACTCCCTTTTTTCCTATTTGAATCCCCTTGATCTCATTTTGCTGTCGTATTGCTCTGGCTAAAATTTCAAGAACTACATTGAAGAGACAGGAGAAAATGGGTAGCCATGCCTGGTCCCCGATTTTAGAGGAATTTACTTGAGTATCTCTCCATATATTTTGATGTTGGCTATTGGCTTGCTGTATATAGCCTTTAATATGTTGAGGCATGTGCCTTGTATCCCTGATCTCTCCTAAACTTTAAACATGACTGGGTGTTGGATTTCATCAAATGCTTTTACTGCATCTAAGGAGATGATCATGTGGTTTTTTTATTTTCAGTTTGCTTATACGGAGGATTACATTGTTGCATTTCTATATATTAAACCATCCCTGCATGCCTAGAATAAAGCTTACCTGGTCATAGTGAATGATATCTTTGGTGTGTTCCTGTATTCATTTTGTGAGTATTTTATTGAGTATTTTTGTATCAATATTAATAAGAGAAATTGGTCTGAAATTCCTTGTTGGGTCTTTGTGGGGTATCAATGTGACTATGGCTTCATAGAATGAATTTGGTAATGTTCCATCCATTTCTATCTTTTGGAGTAGCTTGAAGAGTATCAGTAATAGCACGTCTTTTTTCCCTTTTTTATTTTTTTTTAATTTTTATTAATTTATTCTTGTTACATCTCAATGGTTATCCCATCCCTTGTATCCTCCCATTCTTCCCTCCCTCCCATTTTCCCCTTATTCCCCTCCCCTATGAATGTTCCTCAGGGGGATTTCCTCCCCCTGTATATGCTCATAAGGTATCAAGTCTCTTCTTGGTAACCTGCTATCTTTCCTCTGAGTGCCACCAGGTCTCCCCCTCCAGGGGACATGGTCAAATATGAGGCACCAGAGTTCGTGTGAAAGTCATACCCCACTCTCCACTCAACTGTGGAGAATGTTCTGTCCATTGGCTAGATCTGGGTAGGGGTTTAAAGTTTACCTCCTGTATTGTCCTTGGTTGGTGCCTTAGTTTGAGCGGGACCCCTGGGCCCAAAACTGCCTATCATAATGTTCTACTTGTAGGTTTCTAGGACGCTCTGAATCCTTCTACTTTGCTATTCTCCCATGCTTCTCTCATATAGAGTCCCAATAGGATGTCCTTCCCTCTGTCCCAGTTTTCTGGTAAGTGAAGGCTTTCGTGGGACATGCCACTTGAGCTACTATTAATAGCACGTCTTTTGCCCTCTCATAGAATTCTTCACTGAAACCATCTGCCCTTAGGCTTCCTTTTGCTTGGGAGACTATCAATGATTGCTTCTATTTCTACAGGGAAAATGGGACTATATAGCTTGTTTATCTGTTCTTCATTCAATTTTGCCAAGTGAAATCGATCAAGAAAATTGTTCATTTACCTTAGATTTTTAAGTTTTATGGCATATATGCCTTCGAAGTAGTATCTTATGATTATTTGTATTTCTTCAATGTCTGTTGTTATGTCTCCCTTTTCTTTTCCTATTTTGTTGATTTTGATGGTGTCGCTTTGCTTTTAGTTAGTTTGGCTAATGGTTTGTCTATCTTGTTGATATTTTTCCAAAGAACAAGCTATTGGTTTTGTTGATTCTTTGAATTGTTGTCTTTGTTTCTAATTTATTAATTTTAGCCCTGAGTTTGATTATTTCCAGTAGTCTACTCCTCTTGGATGCTTCTGCTTCTTTTTCCTAGGGCTTCCAGCTGTGCCATTAAGTTGCTTATGTGAGATATTTCCAATTTAATTTTAAAGGCACTTAGTGCTATGAATTTTCCTCTTAGCACTGCTTTCAATGTATCCTATAAATTTGGGTATGTTGTTTCTTCATTCTCATTGAATTTCAGGAAGTCTTCGATTTCTTTCTTTATTTCTTCCCTGACCTAGGTGTCATTAAGTAGAGAGTTGTTTAGTTTCCATGTATGTGTACACTTTTTGTTGTTTCTGTTGTTGAAGTGCAGCCTAAGGCCATGATGAACTAATAGGATACAAGGTATTATTTCAACCCTCTTGTGTCTGTTGAGGCTTGCTTTGTGACCTACTATGTGATAAATTTTGGAGAAGGTTCTCTTGGGGTGCAGAAAAAAGGTATATTCCTTTTTGTTTGGGTGAAAAAGTCTGTAGCTATTTGTTATGTGGTGCTCCCGCCACCGTGGTAGCGAGGTGAGGGCAAGGGACTGTGGATTTAACTCATGCACATACACACATGCACACACCCACAATAATACAGTGGGTCTTTTGTGCTAAGAGGGCAGCAGCCACAGCAGCAGCAATGGCAGCAGTTTATTATTCATTTTTTCCCCCAGAGTTCCAAAGAGCCGTCTGATAGTCAGCAAAACAGGAATCCTCCTACCAGGGGAAATCCCTCAAGAGGTGATTGCACACAGGAGGACAGGTCTCGAGGAAGGGAGGGACGTGTTCTCAGAGCAGTAAACATGACTAGCTAACCAAGGTAAACACAGATGTGGAAGCTACTAGAAACAGGACATAAAACAGCAAGACAGGCAGGCAGCCCAGTCGAGCCTGGTTCTTACAGGTCCCCCCTTTATATAAAATACAAATGAGCTCCTGTCTTAGGTTACCATGACATTGGTTTCCTGTCTTACCAGTCATTGGAAAGGCTTTGTACTTCAAAACCCTCCTGTCTTAGGTCAATAGGTACCTCCATGGTCTTACCCATCATTGGATACTCATTTATCAAGGCTTAACCAAGTCAGGGCAGTGGGGTTATCCCCTGCCAAAGGCATGAGGACCTGTTGTGCATGGAACTGTTGAAATAGGCCTTTTAGTATACTCACTTATATCGAGACACTAGTCCAAGGGGTACATCCCCATGGAAAACTTTACCTATCAGGAAAGTGGGCCAGAGGGGAGGACATCCTATTGAGACTTTAGGTGTGAGAAGCCTGGGAGAATGAGGAAATAGAAGGATCCAGAGGGTCCTGGAAAACTACAGGTGGGTCTGGGCCCTGGGGTCCTCCTCAAACTATGACACCAACCAACGAAAATATAGGCAGTAAACTTTGAACCCCTACCCAGACTAGCCGATGGACAGGACATTCTCCACTGTTAAGTGGAGAAGGAGATCTGACTTTCACACAAACTCTGGTGCCCCATATTTGACCATGTCCCTTGGATGGAGATGCCTGGTGGCACTCAGAGGAAGGATAATAGGTCATCAAGAAGAGACTCGATACCCTATGAGCACACACAGGGGGAGGAGGTCTCCCTCAGTCACAGACATAGGGGAGGGGAATGGGGGGGAAGCAGGAGGGAGGGAGGAATGGGAGAATACAAGGGATGGGCTAACAACTGAGATGTAATTTGAATAAATTAATAATTTAAAAAAGGAAAAAAATAAAAGTAAAAATTAAAATTAAAAAAAAAGAAAGAAATAGGCCTTTTAGGAAGCTTCCCACATCTGTAGGCCCTTTATAAAGGCATTCCCCGTAATGGGTAGAACTCTAGTCTCCGGTAATAAGGCTTCACTGATTAAGATTTTAGATAGCCAATTGTATCATAGAATTTAGAGAATTCTGAGTAACCAGTGCACTGGCCATCTCTCCTGCGAGTTTATCCATCGTGTGCACAGTAGTTAACAGACTGAGAAATGGCAATGCCCACAGCAGCAGTGGTGGCAGTAGCTGCTACAGCAATGATGATGAAAACAGCGGCAGTAGTTCCGAAATCTCTCCTTTCCTGATAGATCGCCAGGCCTTGCCAGCCGTGATGCATCACAGAAAAAGGAACTACTCCAGGTGTCTGTGCCACCATGGCAGTCTTCTCATCATTCCAGCAACTTCTTAGATGGCAACCTGCAGGGAACAATTTAAAGTCTCCTCCCTCAAGGGAGTCATTAGTAACAACAATAAGGAAAGGTGCTATAGCACAGATAGCTGAACTTATGATATTTTACTCCTTTCCAGATCCTCAGGCATAGTAGTCCTGCCCAGGCTGCAATTACTCAAATACACCCATACTGGTCTGCTCAGACCTGCTGGCATCAGGATGTGGGGGGCTCTTCACCAGAGCCCAAATGGTCTCCTGTAGGCTGGGTTGACTCTTGTGGAACAACAGGATGGCACATAATGCCCAGGAACCCAGATTGGTACTTCATTGTCCTGTGGAAAAATACCAGACCCTCGGGCCCACACCAGTATGGGGTCCGGACCCTTCCACTGACTAGTGGAAAGACCTTTCCATTTAACCAGTCCTTTATGTGACTTGGGAGCTCTCCAATGTCTATCCGCAGCAGATAAGCCTAAATCGTCCACAGTTTTAAAATTGAGGATATACAAAATATATGCTAATTGAGAATGCGGGGAGGATTTTCCTCCATTTCCCCCCTTCTTTATTTTAGCAAGTGAAGCCTTAATGGTGCGATGTGCATGTTCTACCAATGGTTGTCCCTGGGGATTATATGGGATCTCAGTTTTATGAATGATCTCATAGTCATCTAGAAACTTGGCAAGACCAGTACTAATATATGCAGGGCCATTATCAGTTTTTATTTGCTTGAGAGTGCCCATATAGGCGAAAGCCAAGAGCAGATGTGCCTTAACATTTTGTATCTTTTCCCCTGAGTGAGCTGAAGCAAAAAGTAAACCTGAGTATGTGTCTACATGCACATGAACATATTGTAATTTACCAAAGCTAGGAAAGTGAGTTACATCCGTTTGCCAAATATGGTTCAGCAGGAGCCTTTCAGGATTGACCCCAGTTTGCAGAATTGGAAGGAACTCTGCGCAGATGGACAGTCTGTAACTATTTGGTTGGCTTGATCTTTGGTAACGACAGTATGATAACGTAAGGACCTGGCATTGAGGTGGAATTTATGGTGTAATTGCTGAGCTTTATCCACCCCTGTGATCTCTGTCAGAGCTATGGGCTCTTGACTAAGCACATCCTCCATCCTGTTTCCCTCACTCAAGGGTCCAGGCAGGGATATGTGCACTCTTAAGTGTCCAATAAAAAGAGGATCCTGTCTCAACCAAATTAACCCCTGAATCTGTAAGAGAAGGCCATGTACCGAAGAAACAGGAGCTACGTAGGCAGATGTTTCCAGGGGAGGGAGAATTTGAGTTACACATTTACTATCAGAACAGATGTTTATAGAATATTAGGAAATAGCTGTGGAGCCGAAAGAACAGCCTGCAGTTCTGCCACCTGAGCAGAAAGGGTGGCGAGCGTAATTCGTTTGATTACCTCCCGGGAAAAGACTGCTGCGATACCTTTAGAAGTTCTGTCAGTAAAGACCAGCCTAGCACGAGGAATAGGCTGCTTCTGTATAATTTTAGGAAAAACAGCAGGGTGCATTTTAAAAACTTCAACTAACTTATTTGGAGGATAATAATTGTCAAATTTGCTGAGGGTAGAAGACCTAAAGATTGCCCAATCATCATTATTATTTTGAAGCCATGTTACTTGGGGCGAAGAAAAAGGAGAGATTACTATATCAGGCTCTTTTCCCAAAATATGCAGGCTGGATTTCTGGGCCTTAAATAATAGTGTTATTACAGCTTGAGGATAGGAAATTACTACTCTAGCAGGTGAGGCCTGCAAGTGCACCCACAAGATAGGCCCGGTCTGCCAAAAACTCCAGTAGGAGCATGGGCTGTGAAGAACATCAGTAGCAATAAGGGTTGGTTATAATCTATATAATTAACACGGACCTGAGATAGGGCCTTCTGCAGAAGTTCTGTGCAAGTAAGACCCTCCAGTGTTAAATGTCGGGCAGGAGTAGGATCAGGATATCCTTGCAAAATATCAAACAGCGGCTTTAACTGACCAGAAGAAATTCCTAAACTGGAACGAATCCAATTAATATCTCCCAGAAGCTTCTGAAAATCATTGAGAGTGGAAAGGGAATCCAATCTTAAAGTAATCTTTTGAGGTTTAACACCACTCAGCAACAACTGGTGACCTAAATATTGATAAGGAAATTGCTTTTGAATTTTCTCAGGTGAGATCTGTAAATTAGCCCATTTCAGTATCTCCTGCAAGTGAGCTAAAGCAGATAGTACCTCCTCCTCTGTCTGGGCAGCCAGCATAATATCATCCATATAATGAATAATATATACAGCAGGGAAATGCATCCTGACAGGCACTATGGCAGATGCCACATAATTCTGACAAATGGTGGGACTGTTAGCCATACCCTGAGGCATTACTACCCATTGATATCTTTTATAGGGTTCTGGCAAATTAACAGAGGGAACACTAAAGGCAAACCGTGGTGAATCATTGGGATGTAGGGGAATAGTAAAGAAACAATCTTTCAAGTCAATTACAATCATATGCCAATGCTTAGGAATGGCTACTGGAGCAGGGAGGGCAGGTTGAGTGGCCCCCATAACTACCATCGTAGCATTGACAGCTCTAAGGACCTGTTATAATCTCCATTTTCCTGATTTCTTTTTGATAACAAAATAGGTGTGTTCCAAGGGGATGTAGAAGGTATAATATGGCCTGGAGCGAGCTGCTCTTGTAAGCTGCTCTTGTACAAACATATTGGCAGCCCCCAACTTTTCTTTAGACAGGGGCCATTGTTCAACCCAAAGTGGGGTATCATTTTTCCAGTTAATAGGAATAGTGGAAATTGGAGGCTGTTCAAAAATGGCCCCTACGGAAAATACCCTAGCCCCTGTTTATCAGAAGGGTGGCGGAGAGTTATCTCTTGGTCTGAGACAGGACGGTTATTACCCTGTAGGTTTTTGCCTAAACCTTGTCCTGGACAAAATTCTTATTGATTTAACATTGTTTGTACTGGCTGTGTGGTCAATACAGCCCCCATTCCTTCCAATATATCCTTTCCCCATATATTAATAGGAATATGAGGGAGGACATATGGCTGAAATATTCCCTGATGTCCCTCCTCATCCTTCCAAGTCAACATCTTAGTACTGGGAAAAGGAGTGTTGGCTGGTCCCACTCCTTGCAATTGGGTATTTGTTTGTTGCAGTGGCCAGGCCATAGGCCAATAAGAGAGAGAAAGGGCAGAGGTGTCCGCTCCCATGTCCAGTAGGCCTGTAAAGTCTCTGCTATCAATTTTCAGTGATAGCATAGGGCCATCATTAAGGGTTGCACCCCAATAAGCCACTGGTCCAGTAGAGCCGAACCCTCCCTCATCTCTCTTTTACTTTAAAAATGGGTTGGTTGTTCAGAATTGAGGTACTAGGATTATTTGAGCTATACGGGCTCCCTGGGGAATCTCCAGAATACCCTTAGTAGTTTCCACCATAATTTTTATTTCTCCCCTTGTATCAGCATCAATGACTCCAGGAATAACTCTAAGACCTCTCATAAGGGCACTACTTCGACCCAGCAACAGTCCCAATGAGCTATCAGGTAACAGGCCAAAAATTCCTGTCCCAATGGCCTGGGGGCCCGTCTGAGGTGTTAATATGACTCTGGTGGAGGTACAGAGGTCCAATCTTGTGCTACCTGCTGTCCGCCGGGTGAGATCTCAGATAAAAATGGGTTTCTTTGGAGGACAGAATGCACAGGTTGAATCATTTGAAGGGCAGGTGTCTGCAATGCTCCGCACACCTGTCTTGACGGGGCCCGCAGCTGACCCCTGGGGCCCGTTTCCCTGCAATGGCCTCCCTTGCCTATTTGTCTTAGAGCGGCGCTCATTCCCCCAATGATACCCTCGTTGGCAACAAGGACACAAACTTGGCTTAGTATGATCAACTCTATCTCGAGCTTGTCCAGTCTTCCTTCGAGTACATTCTCTCTTAAGGTGTCCTATCTGGCCACATCTGAAACATGTTTTCGGCCAGACTCCCCCAGAAGGTGACCGTCCCTGAACAGCAGAAGCTAATGCTTGTCCAATTATGTGAGTAGTATCTATACTTCGGCAAATTTTCAGATAGTCATTCACACTTTTATACTTATAAGGCCGAAGGGCTTCCTCACAATACTTATTAGCATTTTCCAAGGCCAATTGTTTAATAGTAGACATGGCTCCTTCCACATCTCCAAAAATCCTTCCTGCCAATTGCATAAGGCGATCAACAAATTCCTGGAAGGGCTCCGAGGGTCCCTGGACCACTTTAGACAGCTCTTCTCCTGCCCCCTTATTAGGCAAGGACTTCCAAGCCCTCTTGGTGCAAGTTGCAATCTGCGCATACACAGCTGGGTCATATTGTATCTGGGCACTAAGTTCAGTATACAAACCCAGGCCTGCTAGCATATCCACGTTCCTCTGCGGAACCCCAGCTGCTGCATTACGTGCGGCGGTCTGAATACACTGTTCTTGATAGTCACTGCACCAAAGCAAATAATCACCCCCACTGAGGACTGCTCTATACATTTGTTGCCAATCACTAGGTGTTAAGAGTTGTCCTGTGAAGGATTCAAAAATGGCAATCGTGAAAGGGGCATGTGGACCATAGGCCATAACTGCCTCCTTAAGCTGTTTTAAGTCTTTAAACTGGAGGGCTTCATGCTGTCTTTGCATTTGCCCTGGGTTAGTTGGGTGAGGCACTTCGACTACTGGAAAGACTACTCCCCGAGGGGGAGCAGAAGGCTTTGCCAAAGACAATTGACTTTGATAATCTGGGTTATATGCCGGGGGCCGCTCACTCCCCTCTAGTTTCTTTTCCTTCAATCTTGCACTCCCTCAACAACTTCTTTAGGGCCCGTATCTCAGAGGTTAAAGTTGCCTCTTCCTCCTCAGAATTAGAAGAAGATATATCAGAGGCAATCTCAGACGGGGCCAAAGATTTTACAGATTGCTCCTCCTGCACTTCATTTAGGGCAAGTTCCAAACTTCCTAGCTGCTCTCTTATTTTCTCGTCCTCGCTCCTAAGCGCATCTCTAACAAGACGCCATAATAAAAAGGTAGCAATAGGAACAGTGTTGGACCCTTCATTTAGTAAAGGCCACTGGAGAACAGACTTCGCCTGATCCCAATCTTGGATATTTAGCTCTCCCGATACCATAAACCAAGGACTACTCGATTCTTTTGTTTTTATAAAATCTTTACCACTCCCACACATGTGTTTCTCCCAGCTGAACTTTGGGTCTCTACATTGACCAACAGAATATCCGTTTTAGCTCTCAAGTCCTTTTCAAATTAATTCTAACATTGGAACCCCACTTTCTAAAGAGATTTCTTACTTTATTAGATCAGCATGATGTTTCGTTTCTCCATCCCATGCATACACATGATCCATGGGAGAGCCTAAATATTCATAGAAAAAAGGACCCAGCACCAATAGAATGAAGGTGAATTTGACAGACTCCTCTCTTTTCAATAAACATATGATTCCTGTGTATCCATCCCCAAGATACGTAAGGACAGCATTATCCATTATCAAGAAAAACTTCCATAGTAATTATAATGAAAATGTGTTATTTTGAGTCCCAGACTGTCTTTTGCAAGCAGTTTCACCTTATCAGCAGGGGGACCTTCAATGTGTACAAGGCTTTTCTAGAATTTAAAGAGATTTGCCTGTGTCCTGCGTGCTGTGAATAAATGCATGGGCCATCGCTGCCCTGCTCAAATATTTCATATCAATTTGAAATCACGGAATTATATCAAACAAATTAACAGGAAAGTTCTAAATTTTGGCAAGTTGTGGCATCTCATCCTGCAACAGTGAAACCCTGCCCATCATTCCTTGGAATTTAGTTGTTGCTAAAATGTATCAGCAGGCACTTCCTGGAAAGATTTGATAAACATCTCACAGCCAGAGAGCTCTGAGTTCCAGCTGATATTAATTTTCTACTTTCTATCAGAAAGAGTACTTTTCCTTTCTCTATTCTCATTGTTTGTAATTGAGCACTCCATCTCCCAGTTTTCTTCTTACCTAAGTCTGTGCTATTTTGAGCTTTCTTAGAGAAGGCACAAAAAGCTGTGCTCACAACTGAACACATTGCCACCATGATAACAAAACCCAAAACAAAGCAACAAAAAAATTCAAGCACCATTTGCCATGGTGTTTTTCATTTCACCCACAGCTCCAGGCCTAGCTTTTTCTGTTATGCTTTTAACCCTATAGCTCTGGTATAAGAGAGAACAGATATGCCTTCATTTACTACTCTCTGTTGGCTTTGTCGTAAGACAGCAACTCTTCTTTAGGTTGCCTGCACCTTTGAAATATATTTGGATTTGGTTCTCCATTCTTTGGCTAAGAAATCTTAGTTTAGCCAGGACTTCTCAGGCTATATACTCAGATACAAACCCCATCCTGGTTCACCAATATGTTGTAGAAAATATAAATAGATAGTAATGATAATTATTGAAGACTATAGACATTACAACAGTATTATCTAACCCATTATCATAATCAGTAAAAAACACAGACATCTGACAGATTTTAGGTAAGTTTTAGTTCAAATGGAGAAGACATTTATAAACCCCATAAATTACCTCCTTACCATCCATCTCCATATCCTATGGCAATTGCTTTAATCATTCTTATCTAGGCTACTTCCATCCATAATTCTATAAAAACTTGCTAATGTTTTTCATCTGGGCAGTTTCTTTCCAACATGGCCAATCCAGGCGCCTTAACATATTGTGATCATCCTTCCTTCCTCTCTCCTGTTCTCTCTGTCCTCTGAGTTCTTCATTGTTCTAATAAATCTTTCCCCCACAGATTTATGGCTATGTCAGCTACATCGCTTACTTTGCCTTCTGACCATATACATTTAATCAAATCAGCATTCTGCTTCACATGAGATAATGTCCCAATACCTATTAATTGAGTGCAGACTTCTACTAACAGGCCAATTTTGTTTCCAAGATTCTTTAGAGATTATTCATTCATCAGCCTCAATGTTCACAATACCATCAATTTCCATATCATTTATCATTAACCTTAATTTTGATCTCTCATTCTTAATAACTAGTTTGACAAAATACTTTTCTCCCTGTACTTCCTGTCCTATTTACTGGAGCTACTTTACCTTATATGGGAGTAATAGTAATTGAGGAATCCTATTACCTGGCCCTAATTGTTCTTTTAACATAAGCCATGATTTTAGTTTCACTTTGATAATCTTAATCTATTAATTGTGAATACAGAGAAAACCCTCGGGCTGTGGTATTACTGCCCAAAATTATTCTTATTGTTCTTGTAGAAATAAGACCACACACAACAGTGATTATTTTACAACAAAAAATATTTGTAGAGATCGTGTAAGATGTTTACCCACTACCAAGCCACAAGAAGCACTATCTGAAATAGTGTGCATTAAATCTCCAGTACTAAGTATAAATTCCCCTAATTGCTTTATTGGTGAACAATTCCATTGCTGACAGGATATTTATGGCACATGTTATTTGTTCCTTGGCCCAAGCTAAGGCCCTTATCTGGTTTTTTGACAGTAAAAAATTGCCTTGGATATATCTTATTGACCAGCATTCACTAGCCCAAGGTCTACTACACTTGTTACATCTGTCTCAAACATAATATTCATAATTAAACATTTCCCTTTTTAATGATAAATCTCTTCTTTTACTTATGTTCTATCTTTCATACCTTTCTGTTTATTTCAGGAAGTAGCTATCTTTTATTTTTTATTTTCATACATTTCCTCTTTTCAGGAAGCAATACCACTTTATTTTTTGAAAATTTTCATAACTTTCCTCAAGACTCAGGATGTAACTTTTGAAAAAAAACTTAATCTTATACCCTTCTTCTTCTTTGAGTAGGCAAATTTCTAAATTTTCATTTTAATTCAGGTAGTAACCTCTTTGTCTCAAGAGCTTTTCAACTTGTTTACTTAATATTTGAAGTTGTGCAGTAAATTGAAAGTCATTGTCTTTTAGGTTGATCTCATCTGAAAGAGGGGGAGGAAAGTCCTCTCCATCCTCTACACTTGTCTCACTTGCAGATCCTTCCAAGTAGCCTTCTTACTTATTAACATATTATCCTGTTGTACATGAGATCAACATGTTTCATATTGTTCAGTCTGTAATTATTCTAAAGCATTTGAAATTAAAGTGCCTAAAAAGCAATTCTTCGTAGGTATTCCCTCTCCACTCTTGTGGGCCTGTCTTAAAGTACTTACCACCTGTTTCCATAGCAACAAATAAAAAATTCCATTTATTAATTTATTTAGTCACTTTACAGCTTGATCATAGGCCTCTCCCTACTCTCCTCCCAGGCCCATCCTCACGTTTCTCTCTCCCATTTCCCTTTTTTTCTCTTCGTATAAATGTAGCTCTCCCTCCCCGCTTGGATACCAAACCACACTAGAGTATCAAGTTGCAGCAGACTAATACTTATTCTCCAAGTGACTCATGACATGGCAGTACAGCTATGCGAAAAGGATATAAAGGCAGGCAACAGACCCTGCTTCAGTTGTTAGAGGATCGACGTGAAGAGTAAGCTGCATATCTACTACATGTATGTAGGGGTATTACACCCAGCCATGGATGCTCTGTGGTTAGTGATTCAGTCTCTATAATCCACAATTTGCCTAGGTTACTTTACTATGTAGATATTCTTGTGGTGCCCTTAATGCCTTCTTCTCCCTCTATCACTCCCCCCTCCCCCACACCACTCTTCCACAACTCTGCCCAAGCTCCACCTACTGTTTGGCTGTGAGTCTTTGCATCTGTTTCCATCAGCTACTGGATGAAGCCTCTCAGAAGACACTTATACTAGGCTCATCTCTGCAGTCATAGCAGGGTATCATTAATTGTGTCAGTAGTTGGCTCTCCCATAGGGTGAGTCTCAATTTAGGCCAATAATTAGTTGGCCATCCCCTCAATCTCTGCTCTATCTTTATTGACACACTTCCTGTAGGCAGGAAAAATTTTGGGTCAAAGGTTTTGTGGGTGGATTTGTTTCCCCCTCCTTCCCCTGGAAATCCAACTTGGCTACAGGAGGTGGTGACTTCAGGCTACATATCCCCTGATGCTAGAAGTCTCATCTAGGGTCACCACCATACACTCATAGGATCCTCCTATGTCCCAGAGATGCCCCATACAAATATCCGTTCTCAATTTCAGTCCTTACAAATCCCTCTTCCCACACCTGATACCCACCCCCGTTCCACTTCCCAACACTCACCCAGTTCCCTCCCTCCATCTACTTCAGATGAGTATTTTATTTCCCCTTCTGAGTAAGGTTCAAGCATCCTTCCTTGGGATCTTTTTGTTACTTTGCTTCTTTGGGTCTGTGGATTATAGGATAGTTATCTTTTAAGTAATGGCTAATATCAACATATAAGTGCCTACTTATTATACATGGCTTTCTGGGTCTGGGTTACCTTACTCAGGATGATCTTTTTTGGTTTCATCCATTTGACTGTAAGCTTCTTGATTTCCTTGTTTTTAATAGCTGAGTAGTATTACATTATATAAATATTCCACAGTAGGTTTGTCTATTATTTGATTTAGGGACATTCAGGTAGTTTCTATATTCAGGGTAATATGAACAAAGGTGCTATGAACAGAGTTGATCAGATGTCCTTATGGTATGGTGGAACATCTTTTGGCATATACCAATGAGTGGTATAGCTGGGTCTACAAGTAGAATTATTCCAATTTTTCTGAAAAACCATCATATTTATTTCCAAAATCATACAGTTAAGGTTAATTAAATATTTGGAGATGATTTAAGCCATAGACAATTCTTTTTAATTAATGCAAAGAGCTTGATAATCTCTTTTCCTTTTATTTTTACTCAGTTTCTTTTCAATAAACATTGAAATGACAGCACATCCTTCCGCTTCTGAGATGCGAAATCACTCAGACCAGCTGGCGTATTTACCATGACCTGGGCCTAAATCATGGAGACACACATGCCTCCTCATAAGCGCACCATCTCTAGTCCCAGTGAGACTGTACTTCTCTCCCTGTGGATCCATGGCATTGGGTGCCAAGTATTAACATGTATTGAGAGATGTTGGTTGTAGGTACTGCAATATATAGAGAGAAGCTCTCCAACATATTCAGTGTGTATTTTCCAATGGAATAGAGTAGTTTATCCTTCTTGGAAACTATTGATTCCCAGCTAGCCCTACCATTTACTTTATTTTATTTACTTTATTCAAACATCATACAAAGTTAATTGGGACAAGAAAGGTTCCAAGTATCAAAATTGTCTTGTTTTTGTTCATGTGAGGGCATAGAACTCATAAAAATCTATTTTACATTTTAAAATAGCTAGCCACAATCAAAAATAAGAACTCAAGCTTTGCAGGAGTATTTTAGGACCAAGATCGGTTCAACTGCAAGTTCTCATGTAGAACTAAGTTTCTCATGAAGCGCCAAGATTCTGAAGAGATATAACATTTCTTTAAGGTTCAAGCAGTCCCATAGTAATTTCTTAGCCTCTGCTCATTGTCCCAAACATAGCAAAGGCTTTGCTGAAGCACTTCATTCAAAGCCAGACACAAAAGCTTTACTATAAGTTTCACTTTGTGTTTATGCAGATTATACTCAGGCTTGTAATATTGTGAAATGGCTTTCTCTGTAACAAAACACTTTGAGTGTTTTGAACTAAAATTTTAATTTTTCTGATTAGGATTACATGATTATGAATTTTCATTTATTGGAAGTCAAGAGCAAATTTTTTTGCCTGATCATTAGTCCCCTTAATGGCTATTACCAGCAATCCATGTGTCTGAGTCAACATCTGAACTTCTCTCAAGAAAAAAAATCCTTGAAACATGCTTGTATAGGAGACCACTAACTCCTAACAAACTCTAAAGTGTCATCAAATAACATTTGCAGTCTATAGTGTGTATGTTTTACCTCACTATAATACTCACTATTAGATATCCCAGCAATGTATCTGACATATGTGACTTTCCAATGACAATTCTTTGTCCAACATGCTTTCTGTTGCTGTGACAAACACCATAATCATAAGTAACATGAGAAAGAAAGGGTTTATTTCTGTATATGGGCTCACAGTCCATCATGGAAGGAAGCCTTTCCAGGAACCTTAAGGCAGAAATTGAAGCAAAGATCATAGTATAATTCTTCTTTCGGGCTTACTCTTCTTGGCTTGTTCAATCTGCCTTGTTATAGAATCCATAATCACCTCCCTATAGGTGTCACTTCCCACAGTGGACTAGATTTTCTACATCGATAATCAACCAATAAAATGGCCATAGATATACATATCAACCATTAAGATGAAGGCAATATTTCTACTAAGGTTTCTACTTTTCTCATGATTATAGCTTGTGCCAAGTTAACAATAACACCAATAACAGCAAGCACACACTACTGATAAATAAGCAGCATATTATTCTAATTTCCCACCAGTAACTGAGACAGGATTAAATGGGAAGATTGGAGGAAGGGAAAACTATAATTGGGATATAGTATATGAGAAAAGACAATCTTTAATAAAATAAAAAAAATGAACAATGGAACTTTCAAATTATCAGATTAACTCAACCACTTTCAAAGCATTTGTAAAGTAAGCTAGGAGGGAGATGAGCAGACACCACCGTTTATGATAACAACAAAAACAAAAACAACAACAACTATAAAATTATTTGAGAGTCATCTCAAGTGAAAATAATAAGACAAAGAAGAGCCTATCTTATGACATGTTCTTAATCAGTTGGCTACCATAATTGATATTGGCTCATGAAGTGTGAGACTAATCAGAGTTAATAATGGATATTTGGTTTCATTGGTATTTTGAAATGGACATTAATGTTTGCATATATCAACAAAGAAAATAGGGCTTTGTGGAAGAGGCTTTAGGGGTAATTTAGGTGCTTAGTATTTCACTATGTTCATTTCACACTTGTTACATGCGGGACATTTAAATTAGTCACAGTGAAGAGCGATTGTGTCTGAGATAATATTATTATAGAATGTTGTAGAGAATGTTTTGGAAGTTTGATATAGGGAAAAAGTTAAAAGGCAGAGAAACGAGGGAAACATGAGGATGCAACAATGAGGAAATGTGACAAATATTGCTTTGCAATAAAGGTGATGGTAAAGGCTTAGATTAAAAGTTGACGTTCAATTCTCTAATCCTCATTTTCCCCATCCATGACAAATTTAATCTAATTGGCATTTTCAAGTTTTGCATCAGTAGCAAAAATGTTATTCTTATACATTATTTCTGAGTAGATCATTGTGAGTTTTGGTAAACAGTTTTATGGCACATTTACTTTCTTCCTTATGAACTGAAACTGGAGGTAGGTGGACAAGACTGGCTGCAATGCTTTTCACTCTCATCTTGTGTTTCATGTGCTGTAAAGACCATATCCTCCCATCTTCTGAGAAATAAAATGGAAATGAGGAAAGAAATGTAGCTGAGGGTGGAAGATCACATAATGTGCATGTTAAATGTTAATTACTCGTTAACATTGCTGATGATTAATAACTTCCCTCATGGTCAATTTGCAATAGTCATATTGATAGCACATTTATTTTCTAAATGGTAACATTGTAGGTAAAGTGACATCAGGAAAGTGGATGATAAAAGCTTTCTACCTACATCACTGGGTTTTAATGTTGAGAGGAGCTCAAAAGAAAGAGAGAGCACCTTTGTAGAGATTGGAAATTCAGTGATGGAATTCCAAAACATATGTAGGATTAAAATTCTCAAAAAAATCAGTTTTGAGGGAAAGTTTGCATCTAGCCTCACCCATAGCTCTCTTGTCCAAGTTAGAAGTTCTCAAATAAAGTTCCAAAAACAAAACAAAACAAAACAAAAACCCTGCCAACCCTATAGAGTGGAATTCTGCCAAAAATCCCAGAAAACCATGCGGATGGTCAGTTCTGAGTAGTTTATAGTGTGTGTGAGAACAGTAATGAGATATTTTGAACCCTTCCAATTATCTTAGAGCCCTTTTCCCTGCAACCAATCAGTACAGGTCAGAAGCTTCAAAGTATACAGACTATCTCTCCTTTTTTTTTCTTTTTTTTTTTTTATTAATTTATTCCTGTTATATCTCAATGGTTATCCCATCTCTATGATCCTCCCATTCTTCCCTCCCTCCCATTTTCCTCTTACTCCCCTCCCCTATGACTGTGACTGAGGGGGACTTCCTCCCCCTGTATATGCTCATAGGGTATCAAGTCTCTTCTTGGTAGCCTGCTATCCTTCCTCTGAGTGCCACCAGATCTCCCCTTCCAGGGGACATGGTCTTTTCTTATTTTCTATCTTTCAAGAATGAAACTGCAGTGTCTTAGGATAGAGAACAGTTAGTTGGCAGCTTTTTTAATGATATAGGGCAGTTATCCCCCAGACATTGATAAAACACACAGTTGTAACCATTTACATAGATGAAGTTTATTATTATATATGACTTTGAATAAATTTCTGGACACATAAGTCATATGGGTCCTATGGTTACTGTTTGAATTAAGGTGAACCAGATGCAGTGAGACATTTATGCTTATGATTAGACTCTAGGAAGGCCTAATTCATAGAACCCCAGGGGAAGACTGGAAAATCCAGGAATAGAAGAATGAGAGTGATAAGGAAAGAAATACTTGTCAAGCTGTACAAATTTACAGTGATAAGGTAAAATAGTTCTAGGTCTTGAAAGTTGTCTCTAGTTTGTAACCATTTAGACCTAAGTGAAGCTTTGTGCAGCAGTAATAACAGAGGCAGACACAGGAGGACCTTGTGCCTTGATGACTCACAACATTCAGGTTCTTTGACATTAGCATTTCCAAATATGTGTAAGCTCCCTTTTGGCTCTAAAGGGCACCAGTATTTTTGTGGATTTTTCTTAAGACAAACCTTAAAAGCTCTAACCTCAAATAAAAGCATATGGGTTTTAGAGTTCCTATTCCTATGATAAAAGACTACTACAACAACAACAAACAAACAATTTGGGAGGAAAGGAATTCTGCTTATCTTACATTTCTCAGCCACAATCTATCACTGAGAGAAGGAAGGACAGGAACCCAAGGTAGAAACCTAAAGGCAAAGTATGAAGTGGAAACCAGGAATGAAAGATGTTTACATGCACCTTTGTCCTGGCTTGCTCAGCCTCATTTCTAATACACTGCAAGACCACCTTCCAAAGGATTACATCATTCACTCTGATCAGGCTCCTCCTTCATAAATCATTAACCAAGAAAATGCCTGACAAGCTGTTCACAAGACATTTTCTCAATTCCTTTTCCAAATCACTCTAGCTAGGTTGATGACATAGAACTACCAGGCACAGTATATTACATGATTGATGATGGTAGCCAATTTTTAACTGTACATTTGGATATATAAGCATATAAATGCCTATAGAAAATTATCTCAAATTATAATACCAAATAAAATTTATTTTTCAGCTATACTTTGGTAAATCAGATGGATCTCCCAAACCAAGGATTTATAGAATTCAACATTAAAATATTGTACAAATGTCCATAAGAAGAAACCTAAAGGGTTGTTTGCTGAAACCTTCCATCTGTACCACTAATACTATATTTCCATGAAGACTGTTCTTTGTTAATCAAATCCAATCAGAATTCATAATATTTTCTATTCAGAGCATAAGGATAATGAAATGCTATTTGGATAACTTTATTTAGATTTTTGTTTTGACAAAAGAAGTGGTTACAGAAGTTGTCCAATAAATTTCAACCTCTTGCTGTAGAAAAGGGAAAATAAATGTCAATGAAGTGGATTGTAACTCAAACCATTCATTATCAAACTATGAAAAATGTATAATTTATATAAATTCATTAATATTCTTTATGCAACAAAAATATAGGATACACGAATATACACCTTAAACTATATTAAGAATTTGTATATGTACATATTTGCTCATGAGTACACACCACCTGCTTTTATGACATGATTAAATGTATGTCTATATATGATTGAATAAATGTATACATTATTCAAAACCACATCATCTCAATGTTACTGTGTGGCTAGAATATACTATTTTTTTTTTTTTTTTTTTGCACAGGTAAAACAGAGGGAAGACTCATAGAGTTAATGGGTGATCACAAGAAAGGGACTTACAGCTGGGAAACATGCAGAGAATACTGAAGACAGTTTCACCATGAAAGAATCTGGATTAAACATAATAGAGTTATTAGTTTGTAAGATGCAAGAAATTGTGTAAAAAAAGACAAAGGTGCTCACCAAGAACAGAATAGCCTTTGTGGCTCTGAACTCAGGGGAGGACCTGAAAGAGAAGTTGCTCTTATGAATGCGCTTCATTCTCTTCTTGTGCCTGTAGAGGATGCACACCATGTAGCCACTGGACCAAAGCATCATCAACATGAACATCGCATCAGGAGTTGAGTGTAATACTGCATAGAAAATGTCAAGGGCACTGCTATGACGAATAGAAAAACAATACTCAAAATTTTTTAGGCTTGTGATGTTCAAATTTTTCCCTCTTGCAGTCATGTACATAGGAAAAGCAATGTTAACTATGACGGACAGTATCCAGCTCATGTACACAGCAGAAGCAATGAAAATTGGAGACTTGGCTTTAAGCTGTGTCCACCTGGAAACCTTTGGGCTGATGGTTATGGCCTGGAAGACACTCAGAAAGCAGGTGCTGCTGATGGACATACCCCTCCCTATTCTGTGAAGACAGAAGGTGAGTTTGCACCCAAAATCATTGAGAAAGTCTTGCAACCCAAAAACTGACACCATGCTGGGAACTCCTCTACATAGGAGAGTTAAGAAGTTGGCTACAATCAAGTGCTGCAGAATCCAATCTGTGAATTTTAACTTGCAACCCTTAAAGTAAAGCAACAGATAATGGTAGACTAAGAAGGTGTTGCCAAGGGCTCCAACTGTAGTCTGCGATAATAAGATCACACCAATTATGATGTCACTCACTCTCATCCTGTCAAATCTTGTGGTTTTAGGATTCTAGTGTGGGAAGATGAGGCACGGGCTGTATGAACTGTACCTCATTGTACATTGTATATCCATAATATGGGTTATTCAGAAAATTTCCTTGATTTTTTCTACTGGGATTTTAAAACCTGCATTATGAGCTGATAGAAAGTATATAAGGTACCACCCCTAATTTGAAATAAGCATATACAATTTAGTCAATATTTACTATCTGTGCAGAATCTACTACTTAGTTAAGCAGATGACAAAAAAAGGTATATGCTTATCTGATTCAAGTGTTTATACATTCATGCTTCATTAATTACAAAAGTGAGGACTTTCAAGTACAAAAAGTTGACAGGCTACTGGGACTAAGAACTACCTGTTAAATCATTCACCTGAGTCTTTAAAATGACCAGCCACATATTTAGGTTTGATTTTTTACACATTTTTACCTTTCCAAAATTCTTGATGTTGCATTTCTATAGTGGAAGTTACTATGTGTGCACAATAAACACTGGAAAGTGTAATGTACAACACACATAAGTCCAAAGATATGAGTCTCAGTGGAAATAATTTATGCATGCCAAAGTGTCCCAATTTTCAGAATGTTGCCTAAAGATTTACATATATTTTTGTTAGAAAAGCAAATAAGAAAGTGTCCCAAATGAAACCAGTCATATTCTCCTGCCATGCCTTAATTTCCAGAAAGGGAAAAAAGCAAAAGGTAAAAAGGTTTGAATCACGCAAAATATGGCCTCTGAGCAATCTAGGCACACATTTGATGCATGTGCATACATGCAGGCCTTCTAACACAAAATAAAAATATACTGAGTAAATTTTCACTTTCAGATGTCTACTGCTATAAAACAAATAATTAATATATAGCATTCTTTAGAAAAATCATTAAGTCCACAGCTGTAATATAATATTTAAACAAACTTTCAATTTGCTCCTCCAGATCATTGTATTCTCAACTTTCATATTAGTCCATCACATATATTTATGCTGAAAAAGAGAATTAAGAAAGAATATTTGTGAAAACAAGATGGTCCACATGTGATTGCTGGTGTTTGAATTGCTAAACAATGGTTCTATTTACAGTGTAACATTTCCTGAGAGTGCTTTAGGAGGGAAGCAGCCTCTCATGATCTCAGATTACATCTTTCAGGGTCGATGCAGTCTCCATCAGTGGCCTCATGTGACAGAGTTTAAGATCGTGTCTACTCAAGGACTCTGCATTCAAATACTTACATAAGATTTCATGGCGCATTTGCATTCCTACCACTCTTTCAAGAACACCTGGGGAAACTGTAGAATCAATTCATCAACAAGAAAGATTCACCGGATCATGGATAAGCAGTGCACCAGGTTTCATTATCTTTTTAAAAATAAATTACAGGAATTTCAATGAGTGGAAAGCTCATTAATATAAAAACGTCAGAGACTTTGTATATTCTAGTAATTCATGTTCATTTTACCTGTGTCCCTAAGTCCATGTTCCAGAAGTTTCTCTAATTGATAGGTGGCTTTGTTCTGTGATGTAATTCAATTCTAAGTTGCCTTTTCTGGAACCCTTGCTTATCTCAAGTCTTCAGATGGGTTTTCCTTGTGGTCTCTGACTCATAGGCTCCATTGGATGCCCTCGATAAGCTGTTTTTCTTGCCAGAATGCTTACCTACACCAAGGCCTTTTGCCCCACGACATATATTGAAGGGAAGAGGCCAGCACCTAAGATATGGGCATGTAATTCTGTGAACCCATATCCCCTCAGGCCTGCAATTAAAATTTCACCTTCATATTAGTGGGTATACAACTTTTCTTGAGCTGAGGCTAACTCTTCTGAGCATCTTTTCCCCAAGCGTAATGAATCAAGAATAATTACAAGTTTTACATCCATCTCAATGAAATGCTGCTATTTGGTGCTATTGTTATCTTTTCACTTCCCTGCAGACCAGTAAGGATTATGAAATTCTTAGATATGTTTCCCATATATCAGTGAGGTCTGCTTACATCATTCCATTTCATGATTTCCTGAGGTGTCATGGGACCAAACCCAGTTTATCCATTCCTTAAATGAGAGTCATGACACATTAATTATAGAAACGAAATTAAGTTGAGCTACCAGAGCACGGAAAACTTTTAACTGTGATATGAAAATACCAATCTTTCTTTAACTGGCATGGGATAGCACCATGTATGAGGAATAGGTGTCTACCAAAGAAATGCAGAGATGTCATTGACACAGCAGATTGACCAAAAATCATAGTGATATTCTTGAAAGTAGCACATTAAGGATAAGATTATAGCTTGTCCTTGTCCATATCCTCAAAAGCATCTGCTTTCAGTTCAGTTTTTGATCTCAGGTATTCTAAAAGGTTTAAGATACAACCTCAGAGTTATTTTGATTTGCAATTCCCTGATGACTAGGGACATTAAGCATTTCCTTAAGTGTTTCTTGGGTATTCTGTGTTCCTCTGTTGAGAAATCTCTCTTTTTCTCTTACCACATTTTAAATTTTGATTATTTGTTTTTGTGATATATAATTTCTTGACTTCTTTATATATTTTGTTTATTAGCCTTCTGTAAGATTTGGGGTCGGTGAAAATCTTTTACCAGTCTATAGGCTGTCACTTTGTTTTGTTGACAGTGTCTTTTGCCTTACAGAAGATTTTCAGATTCATGAGGTCCCATTTATTACTTGTTGATCTTAGAGCCTGAGCTGTCATTATTCTGTTCAGGACGTAGTCTCATGTTCCAATAAGCTCAAGGCTCTTCCCACTTATTCTTCTAACAGATTTAGTGTGTGTGGTTTTATGTTGCGATCTTTAATCCACTTGGACTTTAGTTTTGTCTGTGGTGATAATTAAAGATCTATTTGCATTTTTCTATAGGTAAACATCCACTTAGACCAGAAAAATGTGTCAATGATGCTATCTTTTTTCCACTGTATGGGTTTTGCTTTTTTATTAAAAATCATGTATCCATAGGTATGTGAATTAATTTCTAGGTCTTTGATTCAATTCCCTTGATCCACATGTCTGTTTCTATGTCATACCATTTTTATTACTGATGGTTTATAGTACAGCTTGAAATCAGGGATGGAGAATCCTCCAGAAGATTTTATGTTTTACAGGATTTTCATAGCTATGCAGGGTGTTTTGCTTTTCCAGGGAAGTTGAGAAATATTCTTTCAAGGTCTGTACAGAATTGTGTTGGCATTTTGATGGGAATTGTATTAAATCTGTAGATTGATTTTGGTAAGTTGGCCATTTTTACTATGTTAATCACACCAATACATGAGAATGGGAAATCTTTCCATCTTCTGATATCTTCTTCAAATTCTTTCTTCAGAGACATGATGTTTTTGTTATATACACTTTCACTTGCTTGGTTAGACTTACAAGATACTTCATGTTTTTCTGCCTACTGTGAAGGATGTTTCCCTGATTTATTCTGCAGCCTGTTTCTATTTTGTATAATAGAGGACTACTGATATTTTTGAGTTGATTTTGTATTCAGCCACTTTGCTGAAGATGTTTATCATCTGTAGGTGTTCCTTGGTAGAATTATTTGGTCACTATGTATACTATCATATCATCTGAAATAGTGATATGTTGACTTCCTCCTTTCCAATTTGTATCCATTTGATCTCCTTTAGTTGTCTTGTTGCTCTACTTATGATTTCAAGTATATATAGAAGAGATACACAGAGAGTGGACAGACTTATCATGGCCCTGATTTCCGTGGAATTGATTAAAATTTTGCTACATTCAGTTTGCTGTTGGCTATAGGTTTGTTGTATATTACCTTTATTGTAATTAGGTGCATGCCTTGTATTTCTGGTCTCTGCAAGACTTTTAATATTAACGGCTGTTGGATTTTGTCAAATGCTTGTCAGCATCTATGGAGATGTCCCTGTGGGGTTTTTTTTTTTTTCAGTTTGTTTATATGATAGGTTACATTGATGGATTTCCATATACCAAAACCACCCCTGAATTCATAGTATTAGCTTACTTGGTCATGGTGAATGATATTTTTATCTGTTCTGGGATTCAGTTTTCAAGTATTTTATTGCATTTTTGAATAAATATTCATAAGGAATATTGGTCTGAAATTTTTTTGTTGTTTGGTCTTTGTGTGGTTTACATATCAAGATGATTGTGGCCTTAAAAAATGAGATGGGTGATATTACTTCTGTTTCTATTTTGTACAATAGTTTGAAGAGAATTGATATTAGTACTTTTAATGTCTGATAGAATTGTGCACTGAATACATGCAGGCCTGGACTTTATTTGGTTGTAAGAATATTGATGACTGCTTCTACTTCCTTAGGAGAGGTAGCACTATTTTATTTGTCTACCTGATCTTTATTCAATTTTGATAATTAATAGTTATAATGAACATTGTCTATTTCATTTAGATTTTCTTTATATATAATAATTTTTTCACATTATATCTAAATTATTATCCCATCCCTAGTATCCTCCCATGACTCCCTTCCTTCCACTTTCCCCCTACTCCTCTCCCCTATGAGTGTGACTGAGGGGGACCTCCTCCCTCTCTATATGCTTATAGGGTATCAAGCTTCTTCTTCATAGCCAGCTATCCTTCCTCTGAGTGCCACCTGGCCTCCCCATCCAGGGGACGTGGTCAGAAATGGGGCACCAGAGTTCGTGTGAAAATCAGTCCCCATTCTCCACTCAACTGTGGAGAATGCCCTGTCCATTGGCTAGATCTGAGTGGAGGTTCGAAGTTTACTACACATAGTGTCCTTGGCTGGTGCCATAGTTTGAGCAGGATGTCCGGGAGCAGATCTACCCATCACAATGTTCTTCTTGTAGGATTCTAGCACCATCTGGATCCTTCTATTTCCCCATTCTTCCATGATTCCCTCACCTAGAGTCCCAATAGGATGTCCTCTCTTCTGTCCCACATTCCTGGTACGTGAAGACTTCCATTGGACATGCCCCTTGGGCTAGTGTCCAGATATATGTTAGTATATACCATTTGAGTCTTTCTGCTTCTGGGTTAACTCATTCATTATGATCATTTCTAGTTCAATCATTTGTCCACAAATTTCTGGAATTCCTTGTTTTTAATAGCTGAGTAGTATTCCATAGTGTAAATGTACCACAGTTTCTTTATCCATTCTTCTACTGAGGGACACTTAGGCTGTTTCCATGTTCTGGCTATTATGAATGAGGCCACTATGAAAATGGTTGAGCATATATCCTTGTTGTGTGCTGGAGCATCTTCTGGGTATATTCCAAGGAGTGGAATAGCTGGGTCTTGAGGAAGCCTTATTCCCATCTTTCAGAGATAGCACCAGATAGATTTTCAAAGTGGCTGTACTAGATTTTCAAATGTTGTGGCATATAGGCTTTTGAAGTAGGACCTAATGATTCTTTGGATTTCTTCAATATCTATCTTTATGTCTCCCTTTCCTTTTCTGATTTTGGTGACTTCAGTACTACTTCTTTGCCTTTTAGTTAGTTTGCTAAAGGTTTGTCTATATTGTTAATTTTCTCAAAGAACCAGCTCTAGGTATTATTGATTCTTTGAATTTAATCTCCTCATTTTTAATTAATTCATTTCAGCCCTGAGTTAGATGATTTCCAGCTGTGTACTCCTTTCGGGTATGTCTACTTCTTTTCTTTCTACATCTTTCAGGGATGCTGTTAATTTGCTAGTATGGGATCTTTCCAATTTCCTTATGAATGCACTTAGTGCTCTGAACTTTCCTCTTAACACCACTTTCATTGGGTCTCATGAGTTTTTGTAAGTTGTGTCTTATTTTTCATTGAATTCTATGAAGTATTTAATTTCTTTTTTATTTAATCCCTGACTCATAGGTCATTGAATAAGGAATTGTTCAGTTTCCCTGAGTTTGTAGGTTTTCTGCTGTTTCTGTTGTTGTTGAGTTACAGTTTTAGTCCATGGTGGTCTGATAAAATGCAAGGGATTATTTAGATCTTTTTATATCTGTTGAGGTTTGGTTTGTGGCCCAGTATATGGTCAATTTTGGGGAAGGTTCTGTGAGGTGCTGAGAAGAAGGTGTAATCTTTTGTGTTTTGGCGAATATTTTTGTAGATATCTGTTAGTTCCATTTGAATCATGAAATATATTAGCTTCATTATTTCTCCATTTAGTTTTTGTCACAATGATCTATTAGTGCAGGTGGGGTGTTGAAATTTCCCATTATTAATTTGTGGGGTCAAGTAAAATAAAAGCAGGCTGAAAGAGCTTCAAGTTGAAAGCTGCTTGGGTGCCCTTCAGGCCTCCTTGTCATGATGGTTAATGTGCATTGTGCCTGGAGCCTGACTCACCTCTGCTGGTTCAGTTTCTTTTACCCAGATTGGCTAGGCTTATATGCAGTAGATAGAGAGAAATTGAAGCTCAAAGCTCCTCTGATGTACCACAGGCCCCTTTGTGATAACAGTGAATATGGGTTGTCACCTGTGCTGACTCACCTTTGCTTGTTAGATCTTTGTCCCAGGTGGGTCAGGCTGGTAACCAGTGAGAGGGCAGAGAGAGGATAAAGCCCAAAGCTGGTTGGGTGTCCTACTGGCCTACTCAAGATAACAGGAAAAGTTGGTTGTGACCCCTGACCAAATTAACTCCGCCCCTTTACTCTCTGTGTCATAGTTGGGCCAGACTGGTAAGCAGGTAGTATATGGAGAGTGATCCAAGTCCAAAGTTGTTCAGGGGCATCCCTGGCCTCTTAGTGCTATCATATAATGTGGGCTGTGGCCTGGACTGAGTCATCTTTGTGTGTTAGTTGCCTGTGACCATGATAGGCCAAGCCAGAAAGCAGCACATGGTCAGAGAGACAGATCCAAGCCCAAAGCTTCTTGGGTATTGCATAGATCTCTTCAGGATAGCATCTGATGTGGTTTGTGTCCAGTGTTTAACTCAACTATACAAACTCAGATTCACTGCACCGATCCTCTGTTCTGCAGGGGGGCCTTCTCTCCAGTAGCGTAGGGTGAGGAGTACAGAATTTGAAGATTGTGACTCCAGAACCTAGGGAATGCTGGGCTGCAATGTGGAGGTGCTGGTTCTGATTCCTTTCCAACTCTTTCCATTCTGTTGATTTCACAGGATCTAATTCTCTGCTCTTTAGACATGGTACACACTGGTTGCTCCCAACGTAGAATCCCTCCATGACTCTGATGTTTTAGGAAATCAGTAGAAATGTGATGAATAATACACATATTAAGTTGTCATTTTCTATATTCTTTGGATGTAAAAACAGCAAGCATTTAATGAAAGAGTGTTGAATTACTTACAAAATAGACAACCAGTTGAGTGGAGAGTGGGGTATGACTTTCACACGAACTCTGGTGCCTCATATTTGACCATGTCCCCTGGAGAGGCAGACCTGGTGGCACTCAGAGGAAGGATAGCAGGTTACCAAGAAGAGACTTGATACTCTATGAGCATATACAGGAGGAGGAAATACCCCTCAGGAACAGTCATAGGGGAGAGGAATAAGGGAAAAACGGGAGGGAGGGAAGAATGGGAGGATACAAGGGATGGGATAACCATTGAGATGTAAGAAGAATAAATTAATAAAAAAATTAAAAAACATTTGGAAATATTAAGATAAATCAAATAAGTAATACTTAGGAGAATCATCAGCAATGTGAAGAATCTGTTAAAACTTTGAAGCAGTAATTATCAATCTTCCTAATGCTGTAGTCCTTTAATTCTGCTCATAATATGCTAATAACCCAACTATAAGATTATTTTCATTGCTAATTTATAACTGTAATATTGTTACAGTGTGAAGCATAACATAAATATCTAATATGCAGAATATCTGATTTGTGACTCCTGTGAACTTTTTCCATCAAAGGAGTAATGACCATAGGCTGACAACCACTACTTTACTTCAGGAAGTAATTTTTCAAAAATTGATTTTAGACTCTTCCTCTTCCTTAAAGAGGCATATTTCTAAATTTTCATTTTTTCCTCTTTTTTTCAGGCAGTAACCTTTATAATCTCAAGAGCCTTTCCACTTATTTACTTAATATTTGAAATTGTGTGGTAAAATAAAGGTCATACTTTTCTAGGTTTATCTCATCTGAAAGAGGGGAAGGAAATTCCTCTCCATCTTCTACAGTTCTATAATTCCAGGATATCCCAAGTTAACATCCTCATTTATTGATATATTACCTCATTGTACATTAGAACTATATGTTTCATACTGCTCACTCTTAATGATTCTAAGGCATTTGAAACTAAAGTACATAAAGACCAAATCATGGTAGGTATTTTCTCTCCACTTTAGTGGGTCTGTCTTAAAGCTCTTATGACTTGTATTATAGAAACAATTTAAAATGTTTACATTAATAATTTATTTAATCATTTTACAACTTGATCATAGACCCCTTTCTTCTCTCCTCCAAGTCCCATGCTCACATTCTTTTTCTCTCATCACTCTTTTCTTCTCCTCAGAGAAAGGGAGCCACCCTTCCCCTTGGGTAACAACCCACCCTGGAATATCAAGCTGCAACAGACTAAGCACTTCCAATCCCACAGAAGACAGATAAAGCAGTACAGCTATGGGAAGGGGATATAAAGGCAGGCAACAGACCCTGCTTAAGTTGCTAGAGGACCCACATGAAGAATAAGCTGCATATCTACCACATATGTGTAGGGGCATTACACCCAGCCCATGGTTGTGCTGTGGTTGGTGATACAGTCTCTATGATGCCCCAATAGGCCTAGGTTATTTTCTTCTGTTGATTTCCTGTGGTGTCCTTAACCTCTTCAGATCCCTCAATTCTCCCCTCCCTCTTCCACAAATTTCCTTAAGCTCTGCCTATTGTTTGGCTGTGGGGTTTTGCTTCTGTTTCCATGAGATTCTGGAGGGAGCTTCTCAGAAGACAGTTATAGTAGGCTTATCTCTGCAATAATAACAGAGTATCATTAATTGTGGCAGTGGTTGGCTGTGTCCCATTGGATGGAGCTGAAGTTTGGCCAATCATTAGCTGGCCATTCCCTCAGTCTCTACTCTGGTGAGGCCAAGAAATCTGGGGGCACCCCTTGACAAAGTTCCAGTGCCTGATGACTGAGCACTTCTGCCATACACTCTGAGGGCACTGCTTGACAAAGATCCAGTGCCTGGATGCCTTGGATTGACCTTTTACTCTGGAAGATCCTGTTAGAGGCTTCTCACCAAAGGCTAGAATTGAAAATTAGTAAAAGTTAATCCTAATCAGGGAAAATACAGCTATGCAGAAAATTGAGTCATTTGTAAAACTTATTCACATTTATTGTTAGATTATTAATAAATGAGTTCAGAATCATCATTAGATTATCAATAAATGATTTTGGTAAATGATTTAGAGGATTTTAGAAGAATTAATAAAGAAGAAAATTTTAGGGAAATTTGAAAAGCTGAAAACCTATAATTAAAATCATTAGTTCTTTATGCTCAGCTTTAGAAACATGGAACTAGTTTAGAAAGAAAAGATATCCTGATCATGCCATTATCAACAGACCTTGTTTACTACCTAGAAGCAAAAGAAAACAGTTTAAAAATTCTAATGTTCCTTCACAGGATTATAATAAAGATAGAAATTGCATTGAAGTAAAACTTCATGATGAGGTTATAGTAAGACATTGGAAACAGTCCTAAAGTCCTAATAGCTTTCTATTATTTACAAAACTACAGTAAAAATAGAAAGTGTTTTGCTCCAGGAGTTCATGACAAAGTCACAGAGACAGGCATGGTAGCTCAGTGAACTGCCTGCCCTTCTGAGTAAACTTGACAGGCCAGGACATTCCTGATGTTCTGGAAAGACAAAGGGACCAGCTGGTTCCAAGTAAATAGGCTACATAATATTTTTAAATGATAGCTTTATTTTAAGTATAAAATAGGAAAAGACAGGATTAATTAAGAGTCAGGAAGACAGGTTAAGTGTACCACCTGGAGGGATTGATCTTCGATCTATTAATTATATTACAACTTAAAACAAAATCAAATAAAGTCACTTTGTTTAATCCTTTTTGTACCAATCATAAGGAAGAAAATTTTAAGTTAAAAGAAAGTAGATTTTATCCTAAATGTTAATTTTTAGTTCTCAGGAAATTTGCTGTTTGCTTGCTTTGTTTTCTTTGTTCCTATATACTTATGTAACAAAAAAGAGTTCAAGCTGTGTAATCAATGATTAAAGTTTTAAAGAAATGATTTTGTGTATAAATAAAGCTTAAAGGAGATTCAGGTTGTCAGAGTAGGTAAAACCATTAAGGCTTCCTCTCTGTCCTGTCTCTCATCAAAAGAATTGAACAGTGTCCCACATCTGATTCTTTCTTCCTTCGTCGCTCTTATATATACCCTTGTTCAGAGCCTGACCCTCATCCACAACTGGACTCCATCACTACTCCATCTTTATTGCCACATCTCCTGTAGGCAGCACAAATTTGGGGTCAAAGGTTTCATGGATGGGTTGTTTTTCCCCTTTCTGAACTGGAAATTACTCCTGGCTACAGGAGGTGATGACTTCAGGCTACATATCCTCTGACGCCAGAAGTCTCATCTGGGGTCACTCCCTTAGGCTCATGAGATCCTCTTCTGTCCCAAAGATGCCCCTCACAAATTTCTGTGAGTCTCTAGTTCACTGCTCTCTCAATCCCTCTCCCCACACCTAGTACCCACTCCCATTCCCCTCCACACCACTCTCTCACCCAGTTCTCTCCCTCTATCTACTTCAGATGAGTATTTTATTTTCCCCTCTGAGTAAGATTCAAACATCCCCACTTGTGACCTTTTTATTACTTTGCTTCTGTGGGTCTGTGGCTTGTAGGGTCGTTATCCTGTAATTAATGGCTAATATCAACTTATAATTGAGGATATACCATACATGACTTACTGAGTCTAGGTTACCTTACTCAGGATGATCTTTGTCAGGTTTCATGCAATTTCCTGAAAGCTTCATGATTTTTTTGTTTTTAATAGCTGAGTAGTATTCCAATGTATAAATGTTCCACATTTTCCTTATTAATTCTTTATTTCAGGAACATCTAGGTAGTTTCCAGTTTCAGATAAAGTTGCTACAAATACAGTTGAGCAAATGTCCTTATGGTATGGTAGAGAATCTTTTGAGTTATACCCATGAGTGGTATAGCTGTGTCTGCAGGAAGAATTCTTCAATTTTTTCCCTAGAAAACCATGGACTAACTTTCAAAATCATATTGACAATGTTAATTGAAGATTTGGAGTTGATTTAAGCCATAGCCCATTCTTTTTAATTAATGCAAAGAGCTTAATGGTCTGTCTTCCTCTTACTTTTTCTTAGCTTCCTTTCAATAAACATTGAAATAATTGCACATATTTCTGCTTTTCCGATGATAAATCACTCAGACTAGCTGGTAAATTTACTATGACCTCAGCCCAAATCCTCGAGACTCACATACCTCCTTGTAAGCACAACACCTCTAGTCCTAGTGATTTTGTATTTATATCTCTCCTGATCCATGACATTGAGGGCCAGTGCTGATATGTACTGACAGGTGCTGCTTTAGGCGACGCAGTAGAAAGATAGAATCTCACCAAGATACTAAGTCTGAACTTACAAAGGAATAGAGTGGTTCTGCCTTCTCGGAAACTATTGATACCCATTCCAGTTACTTTATTCAAACATTGTACAACGTTAATTGGGACTACAGAATGTTCCAACTATCAAAATTATCTTGCTTTTGTGAAAGGATACAACTCACAAAATTATAAGTCAATTTTTACCATGGCTAGCCATAATAAAAAGTAAGAACTCTAGGTTTGCATTAGTGTCTTGGGACCAACGACAGGACAGCAGCAAGTTCTTGTGTAGAACCAAGTTTCTCATGTACCCCAATATTCTCAAGGTCATTTATTTATATTTCAAACAGTCTTGAAGTAATTTCTTAGCATAGCAAATGCATTGCTAAAACATTTCACTCAAAGCCACTCTGCATGTTTATGCCAATTATACTCAGGCCTTTAGTATTGTAAAATGCCTTTCTCTGAAACAAAACAAATGAATGTTGAAGAATTAAAATGTGAATTTATTGATTAGGTTTTTATGATTATGAACTATTCACCTGTTGGAGATCAAGAGCAAAACATTTCTTCACTTTTCATTATTCACCTTAATAGCTATCCCCAACAACCTCTGTGTCGCAGCCAACCTCTAAACTTTGATCAAGTTAAATTCTTGAAACATAGTTGGTTAGGAGACCACTAGTTCCCAAACACCTCTAAGCCAAAGTGTCACAAAATAAAATTTGAAGTCGATATCATGTATATTTACCTAACGAAAATACTCAAAATTGGATGTTGCAGCAATATATCTGTCTAATACCTATGTAACTCTCCAATGGCAACTGTTTGTCCTGGCATGCTTATTGTTGCTTTGACAAATACCATCGTGATAAGTGGCATGAAGATAAAAGGGTTTATTTCTGTATACAGTCTCACAGTCCATCCTGGAAGGTAGCCTGACCAGGAACCCAGATGTTGGAACTGAAGCAGAGACCATAGTGGAATTCAGCTTCCTGGCTGTCACTGTCCAAGGTGGGCTCCATTTTCTACAGCAGTAATCAACCAATAAAATGGGCCACAGACAGACACATCAACCATCAAGATGAAGGCAATATCTCAATTAAGGTTTCTGCTTTTCTGATGATTATAGCTTGTGTCAAGTTGACAATAACCCAATACAAAAAAAGCACACACCACAAACAAATAGGCAGCACACAACTATAATTACAAGGCAGTAACTGAGACAGCAGTAACTGGGAGGGAAAACTATAATTTCAATATATTGTAGGTGAAAAAACTATCTTCAATAAAAGAAAAAAAACAAATGATGGAATGTTCAAAATTTCAAGACTATCCACAATTTTCTTTCTTTTTTTTTTTTTTTTTTTTTTTTTCTTTCAGGTTTTTTTTTCTGTATTTTTTTATTAATTTATTCTTGTTACATCTCAATGTTTATCCCATTCCTTGTATCCTCCCATTCCCCCCCCCCATTTTCCCATTATTCCCCTCTCCTATGACTGTTCCTGAGGGGGATTACGTCCCCCTATATATTCTCATAGGGTATCAAGTCTCTTCTTGGCTACTTGCTGTCCTTCCTCTGAGTGCCACCAGGTCTCCCCCTCCAGGGGACATGGTCAAATGTGAGGCACCAGAGTACGTGAGAAAGTCGTATCACACTCTCCACTCAACTGTGGAGAATATTCTGACCATTGGCTAGATCTGGGAAGGGGTTTAAAGTTTACCTCCTGTATTGTCCTTGGCTGGTGCCTTAGTTTGAGCGGGACCCCTGGGCCCAAATCTGCCTATCATATTGTTCTACTTGTAGGTTTCTAGGACCCTCTGTATCCTTTTATTTTGCTGTTCTCCCATGCGTCTCTCATTTAGAGTCCCAATAGGATGCACAATTTTCAAAGCATTTGGAAAGTAAGCTAGCTCGGATATATGCAAACCCCATGCTATGATAAGAAAAACCATAACAACAACAACAATTAGAAAACAGTTTGAGAGTTATCTCAAATGAAAATAAGACAAAAAAGGAGTCTTTCTGATGGGGTGTTCTTCATCAGTTGGCTGCCATAACTTGATACTGGCTCATGAAGTGTGAAAAGACATCAGAGTTAATAATGGATATTTGTATTTATGTAGCATAGTGTTATTTTACAATGGACATTCTGTTGTGCTTATAACAATAAACAAAGAAGGGCTTTGAGGAAAAGGCTTTTGGGGTAATTTAGGTGCTTGGTATTTTGCTACATTCATGTCAAACTTAATACAGGGGAAATATATTTAAATTGGTCACAGTGAAGTCATGTTTTGTGTAAGCTAACATTATTGGAGAATGCTGCTGAGAATTTTTGGAAGTTCAGTATAAGACAAAAGCTAATAGTCAGAGAAATGAGGGAAACGTGAGGATGAAACAATACAGAAACGTGACAAATATTGCTTCTAATAAAGGTGATGGTAAATGCAAGATTAAAAGTTGCAATTTTATTTTCTAAACTTAATTTTCCAACATATGATAAAATAAAATATAATTTGCATACTTCACGGTATTTCATCAGTAGAAAGATATTATTTTTTATTATCTCTGAAAATATATATTGACCCAAATTAGAACAGATCACTGTAAGTTTGGGTAAACAGTTTTATGGCCCATCTACTTTGTTCATTATGGAATGAATATGGAGATAGATGGACAGGGCTGGCTGCAATGTTGTTCATTCTCATCTTGTGTTTCATGTGCTGGAAAGATCATCTCCTCCCATCTTCTGGGAGATGGAATAGAAAAGAGCAAAGAGATGGGCATGAGGATGGAGGAGCACATAATGTGCATATAAAATGTAATTACTCATTGCCACTGATGATTAATACCTTCACTCATAGTCAATTTTCAGTAGTCATATTGATTTTACATTTGTTTTCTAAATTGTAACATTGTAGGTAAAGTGACACCAGGAAAGTAGATGATGGAAGCTTTCTACCTATATAAGTGCACCTATAATTCTCAAAAAATCAGTTTTCAGAGAAAACTTTACATCTAGCTTCACCCACAGCCATCTTCCTCAAGTTGGAAGTTCTCAAATAAATCCTGCCAAACCCCATGGAATGGAATTCTCAACAACAAAAAAAAAAAAAAAAAACACATACTCTGGTGCCTCATATTTGACCACATCCCCTGGAAGGGGAGGCCTGGTGGCACTCAGAGGAAGGATAGCAGGTTGCCAAGAAGAGACTTGACACCCTATGAGCATATACAGGAGGAGGAAGTCCCCCTCAGTCACAGTCATAGGGGAGGGGAGTGAGGGGAAAATGGGAGGGAGGGAGGGAGGAATGGTAGGATACAAGGGAGGGGATAACCACTGAGATGTAATATGAATAAATTAATAAAATAAAATTTTTAAAAACTCCAAAGAACCAAATGGATAGTCAGTTCTTATTAATTTATAGGGTTTTGAATCAGTAATGCTATGTTTTGAATCCATCCATTATTTTAGAGCCTTTTTCCCAGGAGCCAACCATTATAGGTCAGAAGCACCAATGTACACAGCCTGCTGTTATTCAGATGGACTTGTCTTGCTTTTTTAACTATAATATGGTATAGGGAGTTTCTCTTCTGGGCCCACTTATGCAGTGTTCAGTGTGCCTCTTGTAAATGAGCAGGCATGCTTTCAGAGTCTGAGAAAAGTTGGAGGGTGTTGTTTCTAAAATTGAGAAAATTTCTTCTATGATTTTATATGAGATATTTTCTATGTCTCTGACTTGGTCTTCGTTTGCCTACAGCTCATCAATTGGGATCGACTGGCATGCCATGAGTGCTGGGCATCCTTCTGTCTCCACCTCCTGTCACTGGGAATACAAGTGTGTGCCACTACATCTGGCTGTAACAGTACAACAGCCTGTACTTACTACTTGTTGCTTTGAAACCAGACCTCCCAATGAAGTCCAGGCTGGTCTGGAAGTTACTGTACAATCCAGGCCTGCCTAAAGGCAAGGGGTATTTTATTTTAAAGTTTAGTTTTTCATTGACTAGCTATAAAACTAGGAGAGTGTCAGTAAACAATCCTCATGTATACACCATGGGGGACCTGAACATAATCTTTGATGGTGTAGTAAAGAGAGATTCAGTGGCCTCAAGCTTTTGTATCAGAAACTAGGAAACTAGAAAAACAAATGATAAAAATAGTTTCATCAGATTTTTGACACACAAAGTTGTAGTAGTTTCATAGTTCCTCCTCAATATGGGCCTAAGCTCAAAGGACACAAGCAGAGGACTATGACCAGAGACAGGATGTGTAGGTTGGGTACATGACGCTGTACTTAATGTTTAGTACATCTCAATTTTACCATGAAGGCTTTTAAAAAGATGTTTGATGTGACTCAGAGTCAGAGATGCCTTTCTGAAATACAAGCTATCAGTGTGACTCTTGCTTAAAGAAATATAGCCTCATTGTTTCCTGTTTTACTGTGTCATTCAAATTCCCCCTAAGTGAGGAAATTTGACCCTATAAATAGTATTGTTGTGTTAAACCACACAGTTGAATATATTGGGAAATGACATGAGTAGAAAGAGCAGGTCACTTGACATGAAATTCAGGTAAGAGACAAAAGGTTACTCTGAATGACATGAATGATGTTTTTTGTTTAAAAATCAATCACAATGTTTCCAGAATATGTTGCAGTAACCACCACATCTAATTTCAATGTAGACTTCTAAGACATATGTAATAAAAACATGTTATATTAAAACAAATACTTACATTTAGTGGAATTATAGAAAATAGAACGTCCTGATATAAATGTTTAGGTACTTGTCTAATTTTATATATATTTATATAATTTCCAAAACTAAGGAGAGAACAGAGACAGTTTATTGCCTGATCCATCACCCATCCTTTCTCTATAATATTGGAGAATCATCTTCAGCCTTCTGGCCCAGTATATCTGGCAAACAAATTTGTGCAGCAGGACAATAGAAGGGCTTAATTATTCTATCATGGCAGGACTTGGCAGTCAACTCGACCTGCATCCATGTCTTGTCCATTTATGACAACATATTATCTGTAGAGAGATCTGGGACATTTTTCCTAGTGGTTAGCTTGCCATTAATGAAGCTATGTCCAACAGGAGATATTATAATGCTTGTCATTGATGCAGGCTGATGGTGTTGCCAGGAGCTGTTATAGCTCATGTCAAAAAAAAACCTTAATAAAAATATCTTTAAATGCCATATTCTGTAGGGCTATGAAGTTTTTGAGGACCATCTACTTATTTATATTTACCTAGTGTATACTCATATATATTAATCTATATTTTTTAAATCTGATTAGGCAAATATTATTTGTTCATATATATGTACTATCTGCTCAACCTAGGATGTATATTTATGGGATCAAACAGACCAGTGTGTGACATGACCAGGAGTCTGATGTGTTAGACATTAGCTTGTATAATTTAATTTTCTTAAACAGTTTGTAATGTCTGTGAATGAGTTGTTGATGTCTAATACTTCACACCAGAGAAGAAACATACATACATATGTGTATCAAAAATAGTTGTAAATGAGGTTTACTTGGTTAGGGGATATTTTTAGATCAAAGTAAAGGAGTTAAGTAAATAGAGAAGAGGTAGGATAGATCTGAATTTCATTCAGAAATTTAGACCCAACAAGACAGGAAAGATGGTAAGTTCAAGTTTGACAAATTCAAACAGCCAAATCACTGTGAATGTAACATTATAGAACTCATGATTGCCATATGGTTCTCCCTGCCATGCATAGTTTGTTTTATGCATGTGTAATAAAATAAATGTTTATGAAAAAATAAAATAATTGTAACTTTGAAAGGATATATAAAATTCTATGTGCAGGTATCAAAAATAAGCTCTTTTCTCTATCAATATCTAAAATTCTATACCAATAAGCTAAAAAATTGAATAACAGCATTTCTAATACCAAATAAGAATTATATACTTTTATTTAATAGAAAAACTCTACTGCACTTTCCCACAAGATGTCCTATGCTTTGCTCCAATGTTTGTGAGTCTCAACATCAGTTTCCATCCACTGCCCAGTAGAGCAATGCTCAGCTCCTGTCTGCAAGAGTAGCAGAATATTGTTAATTGTGACAGGGATTGGCTTTCTCCCATAGAGTGAGTCTCAGGTTTAGGTAGGTATTATTTGGACATTCCCTTAATATCTGCACTATCTTTACCATTGCATATATTGTCAGCTGCAGTCCAGTTTAAAGTCCAGCATGAGGACAACTCGGGAAGTTTTTTGTTGTATAGGATTGTTTTAGGTGTTCTGGATTTCATTTCATATGAAGTTCAGACTTGTTCTTTCATGTCTGTAAGGAATTGCATTGGCATTTTGGTGGGAATTGAATTTGGTAATATGACAATTTTTATTATGATCCATGAGCATGGGATAGTTTTCCATCTTCTGATATCTTCTTCAATTTCTTTCCTCAGACTAGAAGATCTTGTCATACAGGTCTTTGACTTGCTTGGTTAGTTACAACAAGATACTTTATATCATTTGTGGCCCATTTGTCATTTGTGTACAGGAGAACTACTGATTGTTTTAGTCAATATTGTATCCAGCCACTTTACTGAATGTGTTTATCAGCTGCAGTATTTCTCTGGTATAATTTTAGGAGTCACTTATGTATACGATCTCACCATGTGCAAATTGGGATATTTTGGCTTCTTCTTTTCCAAATTGTATCCCCTTGATGTTCCTTAGTTGTCCTATTACTCTGGCTAGGACTTCAAGTACCATATTGAAGAGACACAAAGTGGGCAGCCTTGTCTTATTTCTCATTTCAGATTACTTTAAATTTATCTTCACTTAATTTAATGTTTGATATAGGCTTGCTGTATATTGCCTTTATTGTGTTTGGTTATTATGTGCCTTGAATCTTCATTCTTTCTAAGACATTTAACATGAAGGGAATTTAGATTTTGCCCAAAAATAAAAAAAAAAAAAAAAAACCTGCCATCATATGAGATGATCCTGTGGTTTTTTTTCCCTTTGGTTTGTTTATATAATGGATTATATTGACAGATTTTTATATAGTGAACCACTCCTGCATGACTGAGATGAATGCAACTTGAACATTGTGCATGATCTTTTTGATGTGTTCTTGGATTTGGCTTGTGAGTACTTTGCTAAGTATCTTTGCATCAATGTTAGTAAGAAAATTTGGTCTGAAATTCTATTTTTGGTGCATCTTTGTGTGGTTTATGTATCAGTCTGACTTTGACTTCAGAGAAGGACTATGACAAAGTTCCTTCTATTTTCATTTTCAGGAATACTTTGAGGAGGATTGGTTTTCACTATTTGAAAATCTGTTAGAATTCTGCGGAGAAATCATCTGGCTTTGAGATTTATTTGTCTGAGAGAATTTTAATGACTACTTCTCTTTCCTTAGGGTTATAAGACTACTTACATAATATTGACTGAACTTTAGCAAGTGTAATCTATCAAGAAAAGTGTCCACTTAATTTAGATTTTTTTAATGTGTGGAATACATGCGTTTAAAGTAATACCTAATGATTTTTTAGATTTCCTCAGTGTCTGTTGTTTTGTCTCCATTATAATTTCTGAGTTTGTGTACTTGGATATTGTCTCACTGCTTTTTAGATATTTTGGCTAAGAATTTATCTATCTTGTTGATTTTTTCAAAGAACCAACACTTAATTTCCTTGTTTCTTTATATTGTTTTCCCAGTTTCTAATTTGATTATAATTCTGAGTTTGAGTACTTCCTGTATTCTACTCCTTTTGTACGTGAACCATAGGTTGGATTGTCATATCTCTGGAATCCGAAGTTATTCTCAGGATTGCAGGAGAAGCCAAGAAATGTAAGGATGGTACCATACATGTCTGGCAGCCAGAAAACTCCCCTATCTCTGGGAAAACACAGACATATTTCTGAATTAGCAAAATGATAAGGTCATCATCTAGTGGTGAAAGAATTACAGAACTGGATGGATTCAGGTCTAGATAGTCAGTAGCGTTTAGAGCAACAATTTACAGAGACATCTATTTCCTTTCAAAATCAGGAATGCCTGAAATGGCTTTCCGGTCAAAAGCAGATGTTGATAATCATGAGATTCTAAGCATTGTGCTGTTAGGAGTTGAAATAATGTGAAGGAGAGATAAAGAAAATATTTAGTGTCACTAAATAATGGTTACCCAGTTTTCTCATAATGTTGGTCATGGTGACAGTTATTCAATCAAGATTTAGGATGTTCTATATCAATGTAGAGATGCAGCTGGAGTTTCCCTGTTACCTGTTACAAGTGCTACTTGCATGAAGTGTGTGATTTTTTTAAACATTCATGATGCAGATCCTCTACCTTGTTTACAAGCTCTGATTTTCTGTCTCCTATTTGATCTAGTCTGGCAATGAGATTTCTTCACTGATCTAATCTATGGTTATTACTTCTTTCCCTTCTTGTTTTACTTCACCTTGAGTTTTCTATGGTGTTTCTAGCTCCTTGTTTAATTCAGTTTTCATAGCCTGCATTGTCCTCATTATTTTCTCGGTCATTTGCTTGTGTCCTTGTCCTTCAGTAAGTTTCTTCCTTCAGGAGCTTGCTTCTTCTTTATGTACTTTGACCTTATTTAAAATTCTTCTGTGTGAGGGATATCTTGGTGTGTGAAGAGCTCTCTCTCTCTCTCTCTCTCTCTCTCTCTCTCTCTCTCTCTCTCTCTCTCTCTCTCTCTGTGTGTGTGTGTGTGTGTGTGTGTGTATGTGTGTGTGTATGTATGTGTGTGTGTGTGTGCATGCACACACATGTGTGTGCCGGTGTATGTTTCTATTATATTTATTTTATCTACATTGCTTTCTTTAGGAGACATAGATATGAAAGTGCTGATTTGGAAAAGTAATATTTCATCTTGCTTTTTATTTGGAATATGGAACCTGAGCATCAGCATTTTTGATAATTCTATTTTTTATGTGTTTATAGGAAAGGAGACTGGAATCCCAAAATGAGGCCTTAGAATGAACAATTTCAACCCACAGGGGTCAAAATTCAGGATAAGTGGGTCAGGAACCATGATGCACCATCCTGCTAGATCCAGTTCTTCTCTAGGCTGGCAAAAAGCATGTGGGGAGGCTGTGAAACACAGATCCATGGCAGTCTGAAAGCTGATGCTGTGTGGAAGAAAAGGATCCTAAGATAAAGTGGAAGAAGCAGGTCTCAGTTTGGCTGGGAATGTCAACTGGAAACAGAGGTTGGACAGATGGGGAGTACTTTGAAAGGGTAGGGAAAGGTAGGGGTGTATAAAAATGGCAGTAAACTGGGGCACAATATACGTAGTATCTTTTGCCTAGGAAGTGGCACTGAAAAGCTACATCCCTGAGTGATTACTGCCCATTCTCCTATGGAGTTTGGAGGCCTGAACTGTGTGTAATCATGTGGTGCATACTTTGGTACAGCGGAAATTGAGGGGTCTTGAGAGGATGCAAAAACAACTCAGAGTGCAGGAGGCATACTGGGAATGTTGGGAAAGTCAACATTCAGCAGCACAGTGGCAAGAACTGCAGTCCAAAGGAACCTTAGAATTCAGAGAAGCTTTAGGGCTGGGAAACTGTCAGGAAGTGACTAAGGTACCATTAGTTTCTCTACTGTTCATAAGGAAGCTGGCTCTGAAATTCTGCTCTGGGTGTCTTGCCCTTTTCAATACATTTTGGATCATATGATCTGTACTAATCCCACTTTTCATTGATGTTTTGATTGCCAAGAAATTTTCTTTTTTTTTTTTTTTTTTTTATTAATTTATTCTTGTTACATCTCAATGTTTATCCCATCCCTTGTATCCTCCCATTCCTCCCCCCCCCCATTTTCCCATTATTCCCCTCCCCTATGACTGTTCCTGAGGGGGATTACGTCCCCCTATATATTCTCATAGGGTAAAGAACTGCTGAGTCATCATCTATCTAGACCTTTGCTTCACTTAAAAATTAATTTGTATCTTTTCAGAAAGTCTTGTATAATTATAAGGCCTACTTGAGAGGCTGAGACTGGAGATTTTAAAGTTTGAGGCTAGACTAAGCTACATTGTGAGACCTTGTCTTAGACAAGAAAGAAAAGCATGAAGGAAGGAAGGAAAGAGGGAAGGAAGGAAGGAAGAAAGGGACATAGAGAAGGAGAGAGGAATAAATACACCAAGGAAGTAATGAACCAAGGAAAGAACTAAGGAATAAAGGAACCAAGGATTGAAATAACAAATGAATACAATTAGGGTCTGGAAAATGTTGAAGGACAACCCTAGACTAGGATAACATGCAACAGCAAAATGTGTTTATTTCTGTAGAAGTTCAGCATGCATGCACAAGCATTTAGGCACTATGATGGCCCCTGTGTGAGTTCCCAGTCTCCATTTAAAACCAGCTAGAGAAATTTCTGGATACATTTAGATCATCATTGATTCTATTGATGTAAACTAGAAATGTGGGTATGGGCACATTGAGGATTAGCTGATGCTGAATCTGGAGTTTGTCATGAGTCAGACGACAGCCAAACTGGAAGTGGAGCAGTGTTGCCTCCTCTGGCCACATGTCCTAACCTCTACTGGCCAAATGTCCTGTCCAGTTCTGACTGGCTGCCTATTCTCTGTGGTTTTCCCTGTAACTGAAAAACAGAACCTTAGATCTAGGTTGACTCAGTGAGAAAATGAAGCCTGTCATGGAGTCAGTTAGTTTATCTAACCAGGTCTCTCAATACTTGTGAGGCCTACTCAAGAGGCCAAGAGGAGACTTAAGAGGTTGAGGCTAGTCAAGGATGTACTTTGCATTAGAAAAAAAGGAAGAAGTTCACGAATGAAGTAGTAAACTAAAGTACATATTTAAGTTGTCCTCAATCTTAAAGGGAAGTGACTACTCGTCAAAAAACATGGTATTAGCTATAAAATTTTTGAAACATCATTTATTATACACAGAAAGTTATATATTATCATTTATTTGCTAAGCAATCATTTTGATTTGTTTGCAAACTTTTTTCATACTAAGACATTTTTATTTTCAGTAATAAAAATTATTTTTTTTTATTTTATTTTATTTTTTTATTAATTTATTCTTGTTACATCTCAATGTTTATCCCATCCCTTGTATCCTCCCATTCCTCCCCCCCCCCCCATTTTCCCATTATTCCCCTCCCCTATGACTGTTCCTGAGGGGGATTACCTCCCCCTGTATATTCTCATAGGGTATCAAGTCTCTTCTTGGCTACTTGCTGTCCTTCCTCTGAGTGCCACCAGGTCTCCCCCTCCAGGGGACATGGTCAAATGTGAGGCACCAGAGTACGTGAGAAAGTCATATCACACTCTCCACTCAACTGTGGAGAATATTCTGACCATTGGCTAGATCTGGGAAGGGGTTTTAAAGTTTACCTCCTGTATTGTCCTTGGCTGGTGCCTTAGTTTGAGCGGGACCCCTGGGCCCAAATCTGCCTATCATATTGTTCTACTTGTAGATTTCTAGGACCATCTGTATCGTTTTATTTTGCTATTCTCCCATGCGTCTCTCATTTAGAGTCCCAATAGGATGCCTTCCCCTCTGTCCCAGTTTCCTGGTAAGTGAAGGCTTTTGTGGGACATGCCCCTTGGGCTAGTATGCAGATAAAATACTCTAACAGAATATATGGATATATCTGGAGGTAGTTTCAACCTTGATTCTTTTTGCTATGTGTACATAGCTTTTAATCACACTTATCATGCTAATTTTAATGTTAAACCACATACCTATTAAAATAGTGGCATATAGATCTGGGGACTTGGCATCTCTATAGAGTTTTTAGATATTAATCATGAAAGGAAGACCTGCAGATTTAAGTGAATCTGAAAATATTTTCCTAATCCACAGATACAGTTGTCAACATTAACATTTAAAAGTAAACATTTTACTCATCATTACTTTTTCACATGAGATGTATGCACTCTGTGATGCATTCTGTTACTTTTCCAGGTCTGGTTGCACAGGCCTTGAATATAATCACTTACACAGCAGAGACATGGGGATCTCAATAAGTTTGAGGCCATCTTCTTATACATAGTGAGTTCCAGGACACCCATATCTACATGGAGAGACTTTGTCTCAATCAAAAACAACAACAACAAAAACTAAGTAAAAAAAAGGAAAATAAAAATGCAATTTGCCTTCTTGTGTTGAATACAGAATGTTGCATCTAGAGTTTAGGGGAACAAAATATGCTGTTTCAGAGTAGGGTATCTGATAATACTACTTTCATTGTCAAAAAATGCATGAGCCAGGGGGCAGTGGCACATGCCCTCATTCCCAGCAAAGGCAAGGAGGAAGAGATAGGTGGATTTCTAAGTTCAATGACAGCCTGGTCTATGTAGCAAGTTTCAGGGTAGCAATGCTATGCAAAGAAACTCTGTCTTGAAAGAATGAAAGAAAAAAAGAAAGAGAGAAAGAAGTAATAGTATGGCATAGGACAATATTAAAAACCATCTTTTGAATAATTATGAACACTCATCTACATAAGGAAAATGTCAACAACAGTTTTTTGTCTCTTTGGTTCAAGAAAATAAGTATCTCCATGGGCACAGGACCAAGTTGTTCTTTTTTTTTTTCCTTGGTTCTTACATTTGCTTTGTTTGATATCTGAACGCAGTACTGCTCTGTCTGTCCCTGGACTCAATATGTAGACCAGGTAGTTCTGAAATACAGAGTTCTATTCAAATCTTTCTCCCAAGTGCTGACGTTAAATATGTACACCAACGCAACCTTAGTAACTGTTGCATTTTATTTTGTGGTCTATTAAAAGCATATGGTCTGACTATGGACACACCAGGGAAAAGGGAAATGCCTGGACATTGCACAGAGGGTATTGTACTGAGACTGGAAGTTGCAGGATTAAACCAGTCTCATTCCTGTGAGTGAGAACAATGTGCTTACAGTCTCCTTTGCTCCTCCTCAGGGTTTCTGGACAACCGACACTTCAAATGTATGAATTTTTTGTGAAGTCCCACATCCCACAGTTAAGGTTAAATATTTAAAAGAGGAAAAAATTTTCAAGAAAAGTTCTCTCTTTGTGTGTGTCACTGCTAAGTGTGAAGCTTTCATCATATTGGGTCCATGATAAATTAAGAACCTCATTAAAATAGAATATTCTCAGGCCAAACATTCAGTTTGATTTCTACCCCTAAGTTTTGACTGAGCTATGGTTTCAAGTGGAATTCCAGTTACACTAACTAAAAAGGATTTCTACATAATTTTAGTATTCTGCATGACAATTGGGTAATCACTTATAAAATACTCTCTTTTTCTATTGCGCACAGATTTGTGCTAGAAATCCAAATGTTTTCTGAGGAATCTTTTTCTCATGTGCAGGGCTCACTGATCACTCAGACCTGCTTAGCTCTGGAGCAGAGCAAAGACATCTGGAAGATGGAGTGGGAATAGACAACAGCAAGTTCATTCTTAATTCAGATATTCAAAAGCTAAAGATTCAGGTAATATTTGTTTGACTTCTGAATCTTATACAATTCTACTTACAACTGAGATCACTTTTAGCAAAATTTTAGTAAATGACTCAGGCCTCTGTATTCTTCAACCTTGTCCCAAGGATTTAAAGTTGTTAAATGACATAGCATCGATGTGTGATCATAAAATTCAAGCTGCCTTTTTAAATCAGCATATTGACCATCACCTAGCAACTGATCCTGGGAAATATTAATATCCCTAGCCTTACGTCATTGTTCTAAGGCCTTAGCATCCCCTTTCCACCATGTTCATGATTGTAACTGAGGACCAGATTCCAATATTGCTGCTTCCAAAACTTTCCAGTCTTAGGGAATAACTCTGTTATAGTTTCCCATAAATTTAGTAGCTGCTTCACATAGGGTGAATGAATACATTATGAAAAGAATGCATCCTAAAATCTCATCAAATATAATATATCTATAGGATTACATTTATCTTATTCATAAACTTGGAATGCCTATTTCTCCTGGTGGATGAAATAAAATTGATTTTCTAACATCCCTGAGACACACCTCTTCAGTTTTGTCATGAATTTGTTGTGTGGTAAATTCGTGTCTAAATCCTTCTCTGTATGTATATCAGTTTTTTCTCACTTTTATGCATAATTGAACTCAGAACCTCTGGAAAAATAGTCAGTGCTCTTAACCTCTGCGACATCTCTCCTGGCCCCTGAAATATTCTTTAAGGCAAAAGACACTATTGCAAGAACAAAGCAACAGCCTACAGACTGGTAAAAGGTTTTCACTAAGCCTACACCTGATAGAGTGCTAATATCCAAAATATATAAAGAAGTCAAGAACTTATATACAACCTAACCAAATAATCAAATTAAAATATGGGGTAGAGAGTTAACAGAAAATTCTCAACACAGTAATATCGAATGGCTAAAAACACTTCAAGAAATGCTCAACATCCTTAGTCATCAGAGAAGTGCAAATCAAAATGACTGAGATTCCATCTTACATCTATTAAAATAACTGAAATCAACTACTCAACTGACATCAGACGATGGCAAGGACATGGATAAAGGGGAACACTTCTGCATTCCTGGTGTGACTGCAAACTTGTACAATCACTTTGGAAATCAATCTGTCACTTTCTTTGAAAAATTGGAAGAGTTCCACATCAAGACTCAGGCATACCACTCCTGGACACATACCTGAAAGATGTTCCACCATGGAAAAAGGATATTTGCTCAACTATGTTTCTAGAAGCTTTATTCACAAGAGCCAGAACCTAGATGTCCCTCAACTGAAGAACAGATAAGGAAACTGGTAAATTTAAACAATGGAACACTGCTCAACTATTTAAAACAAGGGAATCTTGAAATTTGCAGGCAAATGGACAAAACTAGAAAAGATCATCGTGAGTGAAGTAAACCAGACACAGAAATACACAAGCAGATGCTGAGACACACAGCCAAGTTTAGGTGGTGTACAGGAATTCTTATAGAAGAATTGGGGTATAGAGGGAAAATGAGTGGTCAGGACCTCCACAAATAGACCAAAGGAGCCAACAAATCCTGGCTGAGTAGCGGGGTGAGACAGAGACTCCTGCACAAACCAAGGTCCATGCATGGTGTGGACCACACAGCCTGCTGAGATGCAGTCGATTGGCAGCACAGTATCCTTGTGGATAATATAATATGGAGAATAGGGATTACTTCTGGCATGGACTCTGGACCACACCTGTTAACCATGGTCCCCCTGATGAAGTGGTATTTCCAGGCCACAGAAGAAGACAATGCAGAAAGTCCAGATGATACTTGATAAGCTGAGGTCATATGCTAGGAGAAGAGGGCTCCCTTACTTAGGACTAGAGGAGGGAGGGAGAGGGTCTGAGGGAGAGATGATGAATAAGGTGATGATGAGGGAGGAGGCTATTAAAAGGATGTAAATTGAACAAAACTTATTAAAAATTAAAAATGAATCAATAAATAAAACACAATGGTACTCAATGGAAAAATCAGAGGCTTATCCATGGTTATTAAAAATGTGACATTTACCCATTTTTTCCACTTCCTTCTGCACTCATCTTCTTGCTGGCAGACAGCTGAACTTCTGTTCTATGTCTTATTACCCAGAGAAAAGGCCAAGCAATTGGCATCACAAACTGCTATCTTGTCCTTACAGTGCTCCTTTAAGGAATTGCACTATGCCTTTATTTAATCTATTTTGTACTGACATAACTTTATGCCTGTGGAAGAAACCATTCCTTACATAGGTTGTCACGACATACCACAAAAAGAAAGATTGGGGTCTCGATATCCCAACTAAAGATGCTCCATTCTTAGGTAGCTCAACAGATTCATGTCTTCTTCATTGGTCCATGAGGCATATAAGTGTCACTACAGCAAAAAAGGACACCATTCTCACAGACATAGGTATTACACAGACATATCTAGCCATATCCATATGGTCACCCAGGCATCTTATTTTCTATAATAAAAACCATGCAGCTTCTGCTACCCAGCATATCCTTGGTTCTCTTCATTCTCATCAAGATGTCAATTGTTCTGTGTGATATTACCTGGAGGCACATTAAGGTACACTCACCTCTGATGTGGTGTTGATAAAAAATGAATAAAACGGCCTCAGCCACGTCTACTTTAGCAGACCAATCGGATCATTGAGGTGGCTTACAGGAGTTGTGATCTAACCTTCTCCATCATCTGGAAGGAAGGTCTATCATATCAGTTTGTTTCTTGTGTGGAAAATACTCTGTGCTTCTATCCCGCTACAGATATGAACAAAAAGTGATAAATAATGCTTTCCTTAACATGTCAATAGAAGATTGTCTTCAACTATAAATGCAAAATAAAAAGTTAATGTTTAATACTACACATGATTTCTACATTTTTCCAGTAAGAATTTGAATTAGTAGCATGCTTTTATGTGTTGTTAACTTAAAGTACACAAACAAGATATTTATATCACTGAATTTTTCTTCTATAATTCATGAGCCATGGCTCTCATTTCAGGAATGGATAATCAGGATTTGGTCTCACGACACCTCAGGAAATCAGGAAATGTAATGATGCAAGAACACCACAGTGACATATGGAAGACATAACACAGAATTTCATCATCCTTACTGGTCTGAAGGGAAGTGAAGAAATAACAACAGCACCAAACTGGAACATTTCATTAAGAAGAAAGTAAAAACTTGTCATTGTTTTTGATACATGACACCTGGGGAAAAGATGCTCAGAAAAGTTACCCTCACTTCATGAAAAGTTGTGTACCCACCACTATGGAGGTGAAATTTTAATTGCAAGTCTAAGGGGAGATGAGGTCACAGAATTACATGCCCATATCTCAGGTACTGTTTTCTTCCCCCAGTACTTGTCAGGAGGCATAAAACCTTGATATACAGTTCAGAAGTCTGGTAAAATAAAAGCAGTACATGGAATGCATCCAATGGGGCCTATAAAACAGAGACCACAAGCAATACCCATTTGAAGATACCAGCCAAGCAAGGCTTCCAGAAAAGGCAACTTGAAATTGGATTACATTACAAAACAAAGCCACCTATCAACTGGAGAAACTTCTGAAGCACAGCCTTAGGACAGAGGTAAAATGAACATGAAAAAATAGACTAAACACAGTCACTCAGAGTTTCACATTCAGAAGTTTTCCATTCATGCGAATTCCTGTTATTCATTTAAAAGATAACCAGGAATACAAAGTGCTGAAAATTTGTTTTTAAATCAGTCTACTGATTGTCCATGATTCCATGAATGTTACTAATTGATGAGCTGATTTAACATTTTTCTGAGGTGTTCTTCAAAACACTGTAAGAATGCAAATGAACCATGGAATCTCCTGAAGAATATATATCTGAATGCAGAGTATTTGAGTAAAAGGCCTTAGACTCTGTCCCATGATGTGATTGATGTGATTGATGAGGACAAAAACAGACAGCATCTACACTGAAAGACGTGTACTCTGAGATCATGATAAAGTTGCTTCCTTCCTAAAGCATGCTCAGGATATTTTCCATCATAAGAAGAACCATTGTTTAGCAATTTAAACACCACCAGTCACATTTGGATCATTGGTTTTCCCTTATATACTTTCTTAATTCTCTTCTTAAGAAGGAATATATGAACGATGGACTAATGTGATAGTTGAGAATACTGTGATATGCAGGAGCAAATTAAAAGTTTATTTAAATATTACATTACAGCTTGACCCTATTGATTATTCTAAGGAATGTTATATATTATTTATTTATTATTTAACAGTAAAAATCTAAAAATTGAAATTTCTTCAGTATAATATTATGTTGTGTGTATAAACGCCTGTTGTATCTTTGTGTATCACTTGTGTGAAAGGACTTCACATAGTCAAGAAGAAGAACTAGAAATACATTTTGCTGTAAGCCACCATTTGTCCTGAGACCTGAATGCAGGTCATCTGGAAAATCAGGCAGTGGTCTTAATTTCTGAGCCAGCGCTCCTGCCTCAATTACTTCAAGGGTCAGAAAACACAACACTTGATACTGATAAATGTCAGTGTATACACATTATGCTAGAGTTTGGTGGTTTGTAAACCTTACTTTTCTTTCTGAGATTACTTCCTCAGTTACTTCATAGTGCAAAGTGCATCATCAGATCCACAGACATATTTGCTGTTACTCACAACCATTTACCTTGGGCTTTTTCTTTATATGTAAATTAAGGCATGGCAGGGGAGTATGACTGGCTTCATTTAGGTTAGCATATTACTGCTTATTTGCTTTTTTAACATAAATATAATTAAATGCTTAGTCAATGATCCAACAATGGGACACTTTTGCATAAATACATTACTTAACATGAGCAAAGTTCCTTTGGGTGTATATTTCCTGCTGTACATTCAAATTTCCATTGTTTATTATGCAAACATGGAAATTTTCACAACAAATATAATGCAACATCAACAATTCTTAAAAGGTGCAAATACTTTTGAGAAATCAAACTTAAGTATGTGGCTTATTATTTTAAGGACTGAGTTGAATGTTTTAACAAGTAGTTGTGGGTTCTAGTAGCCTAACTGTCAACTTAGTGTACTTGAATATTCTCAACTTTATCAATAATCAAGTATGAATTCATAAATTCTTGGCTCAGAGGAACATGTCTTGCTTTTTCTCATATGATGTACCTGCTGCACAGCCAGTGAATATTTACATAATGCTATACACTTTCTTCAAACTAGGGGTGATACCTTTTATACACTCTCTTATCTTATAGTGCAGCCTTTTAGATTCCCATAGAAAAAATCAAGGAAGCATTGTGCATAAGTAAATTATGATGCAATATGTAATAAAGTTCATGCACCCCATACCTCATTGTCCTTGCCAGAATCCTACAACAACAAAAGCTGACAGCATGCGCACAAGTGACATAGTGATTGGTGTGATCTTCTTGTCGCAGACTGTGGTTGGAGTCCTGGGCAACTCCTTCTTAGTCTACCATTATCTTTTGCTTTACTTCATGGGATGCAGCCTGAGATTCACAGACTGGATTCTGCAGCACTTGATTGTAGCCAACTTCTTAACTCTGCTGTGTAAAGGAGTTCCCAACACAGTGTCAGCTTTTGAGGTTAAAGACTTCCTCAATGATTTTGGGTGCAAACTGATCTTCTACCTTCACAGAGTAGGGAGGGGTGTGTCCATCAGCAGCACCTGCTATTTGAGTGTCTTCCAGGCCATAACCATCAGCCCAAAGAGCTCCAGATGGACACAGCTCAAAGTCAGATCTCGCAGTTACATTTCCTCTGCTGTGTACATGAGCTGGATCCTGTCCTTCATAGTTAACATTGCTTTTCCTATGTACATGACTGCAATATGGAACCATAAGAACATGACAAATATAAGAGTGTATCAATACTGTTATTCTGATACTCATGAAAATGCCCTTGACATTTTCTATGCAGTATTACACTCAACCCCTGATGTGATGTTCATGTTGATGATGGTTTGGTCCAGTGGCTACATGGTTTGCATCCTCTACAGGCACAAGAAGAGAATGAAGTGCATTCATAAGAGCAAATTCTCTTTCAAGTCCTCGCCTGAGTTCAGAGCCACAAAGACTATTCTACTCTTGGTGAGCACCTTTGTCTTTTTTTACACAATTTCTTGCCTCTTACAAACAAATTTGTCTGTTACACGTGATCCAGATTCTTTCATGGTGCACATGGCTTCAGTGTTCTCTGCATGTTTTCCAACTGTGAGTCCCTTTCTGGTGAACAGCCATTAACTCTATGAGTATCCCCTCAGTTTTCCCTGTGCAAAAAAAAAAAAAAAAACAGTACATTGTCACTGCACCAGTGACATTGAGATAGTGTGATTTTGTGAAATTATATAGGTGTGTATACATATACTCTTAAACACATCATTAAAGCAGACAGTGTGCATTCATAAACAAATATGTCCACATACAATTTGTTAATATATTATAAAGTGGATATTTGCATGTCCTACATTTTTCACATAAAGAATATTAATGTTTACATATTTATTTTAATTTGTCATAGCTTGTAAAACAATGGTTTGATTCACAATCTATTGTGTTGATATAAATCTGGCCTTTTTCTACAGCAACAGGTAAAATTCTTTGGACAGTTTTTATCCACTTCTTTTCACAAAACAACAAATCTAAATAATGGTATACAAGTAGCACTTCATTGCCTTCATGCTTTGAACCGAAAATAATCAGAAATATTGTAGGATTTGACTAATAAAGAATATCTCCATGTGACTATAATAATAGTGGTACTGGGGAAGGTTACAGAACATAATGGTTTGCTCACATGGACATTTATATAATATTTTTCATGTTGACTTTTGTAAACCCTTGGTATTTGGGAGCCAATATTTTTTTGAATCTTACCAAGATATAATTGAAAAATAAAATTTTAACCTGAGACTATAGTTTGTGATAAATCAATACTTGTGAATATGTGCATATGTGTATATATATTTATTTATAATGAAAAAATGACTACCTCCCTAAAATCATGTGACATACTGTGCTTAATTTTTCTATGTCTACAACCCAGCTAGAATGATTTGTAAAAAAAGAACCTCAGTTGAGGAAATGTCACCACCAGATTGTCTTATGAACAGCCTGTCAGGAATTTTCTTGATAGATATTTGATGTGACAGGGCCCTGCACAGAGTGTGATCTTTTAGAGGGAAGTCTTAGGGTGTATTAGAAATTAGGCTGAGCAAGCAAGGACAAGGATGCCTGTGGGCAGCTCTCATTCTTGGCTTCTGCTTCATTACTTGCCTTAAGGTTCCGATTTTCAGTTCCTGTCATTCTTTCTCTCAGTGATATACTCTGGTTTGGAACTGTAAGATAAATGTAAATCCTTCCCTCCTCGAATTGTTTTTTGTCATGGTCTTTTATCATAGGAACAGGAACTCTAAAACCCACATTGCTAAGACCATTTTTTGAGATAAGAACTTTTAAGATATGTCTTAACGACTTCCACAATAAACACTTCTATACTTTAGACCCAAGGAGGAACTTACACATCTCTGGAAGTGTAAATGTCAGAGAACCTGAAGCTCCTGAGTCCAGCTAGACTGGAGGGTCAGCCAGGACCAGAGATACTCCTGTGACTTCACCTGCTATGTCATGGACATAAAGCTTCACTTAGATATAAACGTTTTCTATGGTGATTCGTGTTTCACTTGAAACATCTTTCCAGACTTAGAATTCCTTTATCTTGTAATTGAAAATTTGTACAGGTTGACAAGCATTCGTTCCCTATCCTTCTCATTCTTTTCTTCCTGGGTTTTCCAGTCTTCTACTGGGGTTCTCTGAATGAATCTTTCCAAGATTCTGATCATAAGCATAAATGTCTTACTGCATCTGGTTCATCTTAGTTCACACAGTGACCATCAGATAAGATAAAGCCACTTACAAATGACAGTCTAGGATTCAGAATGATGCATGATCCCTCATAATTACTCCGTGTGTTTTTCTTAATAATGGATAATAAAGTCTTTGCTGTTCTAGAGGATGAATACAAAGCAATCTTAGGATTATATAAGGAGAGGATGAGTCTGTCAAGTCCATGTTCATTGTATTGCTGTTTTGTCCTCTTTTTTTTCTATGGATATGTGTGCTCTCCAAAGTACCATGCTATTCTGGATTGGTATATGCATGAGACAGAGAACTGAAACATCACCCTGTCCTGAAAAGCTAGTCAATATCTTTAGGAAGTGGGGCTCCTACAGGAGAAATACCAATTTGGCCTTTAAAAGGATATTCCGTTGGTCGATGTAATGACCCAAAGTTCAACTGCAAGACAAACACGAAAGCTGCATGCCTTTCACACTCAAAAGCTATTGGAAGCTGAAAAGAGATGCCAGTTTCTCCAGGCAATTAGCTTATATCCATAGATGTGAAGGTCTTTCACATAGTTGGTGTTGGCAGAACACAGCCAAGGTGTGCAGAGAGACACAGGACACAATACAGGTGGCAAATTATGCACCAGGTTAAGTTAACTCCCAAAACACAAAAGCTACATTTCCTGTGTTTGAAAGGCCAAACCACCCATTCCATGTAGAGAAAGGGGCAGGATGAAAAGAGCTGTAGTAAATGTAGGAACTCAAGCTGAAAACTTTAAACACATACATGTCTAGGGTCTGCTTGAACACTAAAGGTAAACAGGAGTTTACAGAAAGTTGATTTAAAAGGTAATTCCTTTTTTCATGCTTTGGGCAGCTAGGCGATCCCCATTGATGTGATTTGCTTGCAGGGGACATGTTGTGGCTCTCTCTGTTACAACAGGATTCAAGGGCCAAGAGGAAGATATTTGGGCATGGTACAGTCTTGTTTTGATTTCAACATAAAAGTGATTGTATGTTCAATGGTAATGTTAATATGATACATTCTCTTTGAGAGAGGTCAAAATGAGACAAACCAAGGTAGCATGAAGCCTGATAAATTAAATCTGTCTATACTTAAATCAGTTCATACTACAGAACTTATATTGCTACCTAATCTGATGACATGGGAAAATTTATGAGACTGGCTGGAACATGAATAAATACATTTTATTCGCTATAGCACTCCAATGACTTATTATTATATGTCATCTTTTGATATGACACGAATGAAGATTTACAGATGTCTTTCTTCTTCTCGTACAAAGAGAAGAGAATGATCCTTAATTGATCTGTGTATCCTGCATTTTCATACATTTATAATTTTAGGATTGTGTAATACTTGTTACAAATTATGTATTGTCAGAACAAAAAAAACTGTACATAGTTGATTGGACACAAATACAAGATATCCCAACATCTTGCATTTTCTGGCTTCAGCTACTTCAGTTGCTGATCCCTCCATGTCTGCTTCAAGGGCAGCTTCAAAGAAGGCTGCTGATCCTACCTGGTCCAGGCCTTCAGGCTATTCCAAAGTGGACTTCTAATAACCTAAAAGTATTAACATTTAAAGAGTGGATTAGAAAAGTTACTTCTGTCTTGTTTAGCCATTTTCCCGATTTCCTTTAGGCCCCCAAAAGCTAACCTATGCCTCAAAACTAGCAGTAAGCAACCGTAAAAAGAACAATACACCTTTCCCCTTAAAGTGGATTGTGTAGGTTTTTGGTTGTTATAATGGGCTATGCAACTTTGTTATAATTTTGGAAAATTCAAAACAATTATTATTTGTGTTATTCAGAAAGAAAACAATATATAGAAACATAGACATTGGGATTTCTTTTCTATAATTTTCTTTCTAAGGGGAAAGGATTTGAAAGTAAAGAAGAAGTAATATATAGAAATGATAGGACAAATGGTAGTTTATTGAATCTGCTCCTCAGTTTAGAGCTTTCCTTGTTATATTCAAATAAGGTTATTTTTAATTCATTGGAATTTAATATGTATATCCTTACAGAATAATTTATTTTGATACATTGGTATATTATTAAATTTTAACTTTCTCTTTAATACACACATATATATATACATGCACATGTATATGTGAGTACATATATTACATATGTGTGTATACATATATGTGTTGTGTTTCTGTGTGTGTGTGTGTGTGTGTGTGTGTGTGTGTGTGTTTACTCTGCTATGAATTATTCTACCCATACAACTCATTTTTACATTTCAGGCTTACTTCCAATACTTTTAAAACTGCCATTATAACTCTTTAAAATACTTAAAAAATACAAGTTAATGATTAGTTCTTCAGATTCATGATATGTCAGTGACTAATCTAAAGTGTCACAAAATTTATGCTAGGTTTAACACATAGGTAGATAGATAGATAGATAGATAGATAGATAGACAGACAGACAGACAGGCAGATAGATGATAAAATAAATGAGTATTCAACAACCTCAGAGACAAGCAAAGTATGGAGTTTAAAAATCTTTTTGTTACTTAAGTCCTTTTTGACTAGACATGTTAGCCCCTGGCAACACCCTCATCCTACTCCAAAGAAGATATGATCATCATAGGCCCTACAGAAGGACATGGCTTCAAATGTTACAAGAGCACAGGGCAAAAAAAAATGCCCTCACTTTACTACAGAAAGAATTCTGTGTAAGATGGACAAACATGGATGCAGGCCAAATCAACTGCCATTCTCTACCAATATTGGGTAAACAAGTTCTTAATAGTTTCTGCATCACAAATATGACTGTCATATATACTGAGCCAGAAGGCTGAAGTTGATGCTTCAAAATTATACAGATTTTTGGTGACTTTCCAGATAGTGAACTGTCTCTGTAATATTTATTTTATTTTGGAGGCTACAATCTTTCACTTCTATCTTACTCAGGTTAGTTTTATTCCTTATCCAGTCTCTGATAAGGCTAAACACTGAAGAGTTTTCATTTTCAATTAAACCTAGTTGCTTAGGTGTTGAGAAGATGTTTTAATATCTTAATAGATATTTTTAGGATGTTAGACAGGAAATATTAGAGAAAATAATTTAGGTACAAAGCTTTTTACTCACCAAGATATGATAGATAATATTTTCTTCAAGGTTTACAAACACATATAGTCAAAACATTATATATGTATGTCTTACATATTTGTTTTTATAGTTATTTCATTCTTGTTCTTACTGTATGTAGTATTAAATGGCCTTTTAATTGGACAATGGGGGAGGGAGATTACAGAATGGTCTTGAGTTTTGTATTCAGATATTAATTGCTTACCCCCAAGATTCTTAAAGTTAAAGGATCAGTTCCTTACATATACCAAAGTGACATTTGTAATTATCCCTTACAAATTATCCCTGATGTGCTAAGTGAAGTTTCCTTCACACTTGAACAGGGAAGAAATTAAGTAGGCATGGCAACAGTTTACACATTTGGAGAAGGTAGATGTTCAGGAGAAGAGGATGGAGGAGAGAGGAAAAGCAGGAGACATTAAGGAAGCAGGAACACCATGGGTTAGTATGGAGAGAAACACGTGTCCACATTGGCAGTATTAGAGAGAAGCACCATGAAAAGAATAAACAAATATTTTAGAGAATTATGGATGAGAAGTAGCCCAAATACAAATGCCTGAAATAATTGACATGTCCACATTGGCAGTATTAGAGAGAATCACCATGAAAAGAATAAACAAATATTTAGAGAATTATGGATGAGAAGTAGCCCAAATACAAATGCCTGAAACAATTGACATGGTTTGTGAAGCTGTGTAATACTGAGGTGGATTGGGGGGGCGGTTATACTTTTTCAAATCCCGAGTGAAACAAGATGTATGTAAAATTTAAAAAAGAAAGAACAATGTGGGACTCAAATTAATATTCCTACAACTTTAGAAGCAGCCTATAAGATTATGTTCAAAATGAGTTAAATTACCAGAAAAGATATATAAAAATTTATCATAAAAGATGACAGATTATAAAAGTTGTTCATAAGCAGGAGAAAGCAGGAACTGGCTTTCAAAATTTATACCAGAAGACATTGCAAATTATATGCCAGGATCCCTGCCTTTAAAATTGCTAATCAATAACAAATGAAAATTTCATGTATTTCACCAATTGGTTCAAGAAAATTGCATGTCAAACATACTGAGAGGTCTATTAGTTCTTCGAACTCTCATGTATTTTTCAATATTAAAAATTGTAAATGGAAAAATTAACATTATATACCCCCAAAGAAAATTCTTGCATTTATAAAAAGGTGAGAATGGATTATTCCACAGATCATTAAAAAATAAAACACCAATACTTGGAATTTTATCATTTTGCACTGATGCAAATTAATAATGGCGTCAGGACAAACAGTGAAACATAAAACTTAATCAGTGCAGGCCAAAACACACATTTCAGGCCATTCTGAAAAAGACTGTGGGAAACCCTAGCAGATTTGTGCTTGGATCTCTCTCCATCCAATCTATGTGGCCTGGCCTATCTTTGTCATAGAGAGTGAACCAGCAGTGGTGAGTCAGGTGGCAGCCACAACCCACTTTTTCCACCATATCAAGAATGTGTGAGCGGCACTCAAGCAAATTTTTCTTGGGGCTCTCTCAGCGTGCTCCTCTCCTGCCTTTCCCAACTGGGGCACACTCAAGGAAACCAGCTAATCTGGGTTCAGGCTCTAAAGTCCATGAATCAACCTAATGAGGAGGCTTCTGGGGATCCCTAGCAAATACGCTTTGCCTTGGAGCTCTCTTCACCTGATCCTGACCTACTAGGACCACATGGGACACAGACAGTGACACTACAGAAGGAATCCTCAAGCCTGCTAACACCAGAGACAATCAGATAGATAGAAGCCAGCCAAGAACACAAAGAACAAATCTCAGAGCCATGTGATATCACTAGAAAACAGGGGTCATATCACAGCAAGGACTGACAATAAAGAGCAAAAAGATTTTAAATCTAAGATGATAAAAATAATAGAAGACTGAAGGAGGAAGATAAAGCTCCCAGAGAAATACAGTAAAATATCTTCCAACACATGAAAAATTGAATAAAAGAGATCCAAGATGACAGCGAGCAATGTGGACCATGTTTAGAAGCTCCAGCAAACAATTTAGGGAATTTCACAGATTTCTGAACCAGGAACATCGAGGTCCCCACACCACGGCAGCAGGAGTGCTCCACGGTTTGAAGGGACCAGGGTGCAGAGGACCTGAATGATCCTGCACATGGAAAGAGCGTGGATTTTCCCAGATTGGAGCAGCAGCAGCAGCAGCAACAGCGGCAGCAATAGCAGTGGCTATGGTTTGTAGCTCAGATCCCACTGGCGGAGGTGACTGGTGTGGTGGCTGGTGGGAGTTGCTGTGGGAGAGGGGACTCTGGGAAGGATTTGGGTCCCCTAGCTGAGCTTGGTGCACAAGTCCCAGCCCAAAAGTTCTGGCTGGACTCTGCGTGCATTTTGGGCCAGAGTTCCTAAGGGAGCTCAGTGCGTGGATTGGACCCAGAGTCCCTAGGTGAGCTCAGCAGATGGTTTGGGCCCTGAGAATCTAGCTGAGCTCGGTGCGTAGTTCGGGCCCAGTGTCCCTGGCTGGACTTGGCAGAGGACCCAGAAGGCTGTGGATACCTTGGCCTCACACAACGCTCATTCAGCAACCCAGAACGACTACAGGACCCACAGTACAGGGGAGCTGAGGATCACTGGCTGTGAGAGTCCAAAAGGACAGGGCTAGCCCCTGTCATCCACAACAGTGAAGCATCAGAGCTTCCAGCCTAGGGAAATCATGAGAAAACAAGTGAATCTATCATCAGAGTCCCTCCATCAAACTGTGGAAGCTAACCAACAAAAACGGAGATGGCAAGTTATCTAAAGGACAGCGTAAAAGCATATGCAAAAAACCCCAAAACAACATGGCATCTCCAGTTTCCAGCTCTCCCAAATAAAACAACACAGAGAGCTCAATCACAAAGGATATACAAAAAAAAAAAATGAGTTCAAATCATTAGTAATGAGAATGATAATGGAGGAAACAAATGAAATTTGTAATCAAATGCAGGAAGATGCAGCCGAAAAGGTGAGAGACATAAAAGAAGCACATAGAGTAGAACTGGAAAAATTTCAGGAAAATGCAAACAACCAGATGAAAGAAATAAATAAAACGGTTCAAACTCTGAAGACCTATAGAGGCAATGGAAGAAACTCAGGAATATACAAACAATCAGATGAAATAAATCAAAAAATCAGTTCAAGATCTGAAGATGAAAATGGATTCAATGATAAACACACAGACAGAAGAAAAACGAGAATGTGAGACCTCAGAGAAGTAGGCCAGCAACACAAAGGTGAGCTTTTCTAACAGAACCCAAGAGATGGAAGAACGAATCTCAGGTCTAGAAGATACAATCACAGATATTGAATCAATCATTAAAGAAAATGCCATATCTGGAAAACTCTTCACACAAATCACCAAGAAATCAAGGACACTATGAAAAGAAGAAATCTGAGGATAATAGGCATTGAAGAAAGAGAAGATATCAGACTCCAAGGCCCAGAAACTATTCACAACAAAATCATAGAAAAAAAATTTCCCAATCTAAAGAAAGAGATGCCCATAAACATACAAGAGGCCTACAGAACACCAAATAGAATTGACCAGAAAAGAAAAACTGCCCGCCACATAATAATCAAAACACAAAACATGCAGAACAAAGAAAAAATATTAAAAGCTACAAGGGAAAAGGGCCAAATAACATTTAATGGCAAACCTGTCAGAATTACACCCGACTTCTCAGCAGAGATCATAAAAGCCAGGAGGGCCTGGACAGAGATCCTGCAAACCCTAAGAGACCACAGATGCCAGGCCAGACTACTTTACCCAGCAAAACTATCAATAACCATTGATGGAGAAAACAAAATATTCCATGACGAAAACAAATTCAAACAGTACCTATCCACAAACCCAGCTTTACAGAAGGTACTAGAAGGAAAACTCCATCCCAAAGGGTCAAGCTACAACTAAAACTACTCAGGAAATAGATAACTATATCATGGCAAAAACACAACTACACAAACGTTCAACTGGAACCAGCAACAAAATAAAGAATCTTAACAGTCACTGGTCAATAATATCTCTCAACATCAATGGTCTCAATTCTCCAATAAAAAGACACAGATTAACTGAATGGGTGCATAAACAAGATCCAGCATTCTTCTGCATTCAAGAAACACATCTCACCCATAATGATAGGCATTACCTCAGGGTAAAAGGTTGGAAAAAATATTCCAAGCAAATGGTCACAAGAAGTAAGAAGGCGTAGCCATTTTAGTATCGAACAAAATAGAGTTTCAATCAAAATTAATCAAAAGGGATGCAGAAGGACACTTCATACTCATCAAAGGTAAAGAAAACTGACATAACATCACAATTCGGAACATCAATGCTCCTAATACAAGGGCACCCACATTTGTAAAAGATCTGCTAAAAAAGCTGAAGCCACACATCGATCCCCACCCAATAATAGTGGGTGACTTCAACAACCACTCTCACTGAAAGACAAGTCATTGAAACAGAAACTAAGCTGAGAAATAACATCATTAACCAATGCCATGGGTCAAATGGATCTAACAGATATCTATAGAACCTTTCACCCAAACAAGAAAGAATATACCTTCTTCTCTGCATCCCATGGAACCTTCTCCAAAATTGATCACAACATAGGTCACAAAGCAAGCCTCAACAGATACAAGAGGATTGAAATAATACCTTTTATCCTATCAGATCACCATGCTCTTAGGCTGCAATTCAACAACAACAGAAATAACAAAAAGCCTACACGTATGTGGAAGCTAAACAACTCTCTGCTAAATGACACCTGGGTCAGGGAAGAAATAAAGAAAGAAATCAAGGAGTTTCTGAATTTCAATGAAAATGAAGGAATAACATACCCAAATTTGTAGGATACATTTAAAGCAGTGCTAAGAGGAAAATTCATAACACTAAGTTCCTTTAAAAAGAAATTGGACACATCGCACATAAGCATCTTAATGACAGAACTGGAAGCCTTAGGAAAAAAAGAAGTAGAAACACCCAAAAGGAGTAGACGTCTGGAAATAATCAGACACAGGGCTGAAATTAACAAATTAGAAACTAAGAAAACAGTCCAAAGAATCAACAAAACCAAGAGCTGGTTCTTTGAGAAAATCAACAAGATAGACAGACCGTTAGCCAAACTAACTAAAAGGCAGAGAGACAGTATTGAAATCAACAAAATCAGAAATGAAAAGGGAGACATAACAACAGACTCTGAAGAAATACAAAGAATCATAAGATCCTACTTTGAAGGCATATATGCCACAAAATTTGAAAATCTAAGGGAAATGGATGATTTTCTTGATCAATTTCACTTGCCAAAGTTGAGTGAAGAACAGATAAACAAGCTAAATATTCCGATTTCCCCTACAGAAATAGAAGCAATCATTGATAGTCTCCCAACCAAAAAAACCCCAGGGCCAAATTGTTTCAGTGCAGAATTCTACCAGACCTTCAAGGGCAAGCTAATACCGATACTCTTCAAGCTACTCCAAGAGATAGAAATAGATGGACCAGTACCAAATTCATTCTATGAGGCCACAGTCACATTGATACCTAAACCTCACAAAGACTCAACAAAGAAAGAGAATTTCAGACCAATTTCTCTTATGAACATCGATGCAAATATACTAAATAAAATACTTGCAAAACGAATACAGGAAAACATCAAAGATATCATTCATCATGGCCAAGTAGGCTTCACTCCACACATGCAGGGATGGTTTAATATACGGAAATCCTTCAATGTAATCCACCATATAAACAAACTGAAAATAAAAAACCACATGATCATCTCCTTAAATGCAAATAAACCATTTGATAAAATCCAACACGCATTCATGTTTAAACTTTTAGAGAGATCGTGGATGCAAGGCACTTTCCTCAACATAATTAACACTATTTACAGCAACCCAATAGCCAAAATCAAATTAAATGGTAAGATACTCAAGGAAATTCCCCTAAAATCGGGAACAATGCAAGGCTGCCCACTCTCTCTATGTCTCTTCCATATAGTACTCGAAGTTCTAGCCAAAGCAATAAGACAACAAAAGGGGACCAAGGGTATCCAAATGGGAAAGGAGGAAGTCAAATTATCCCTATTTGCAGATGATATGATAGTGTACATAAGTGACCCTCAAAACTCCACCAGAGAACTCCTAAAGCTGATAAACACCTTCAGCAAATTGGCTGGATACAAAATTAACTCAAAAAAGTCTGTAGCCTTCCTATACACAAATGACAAGCTTGCAGAAGAAGAAATTAGGAAAACCACACCCTTCACTTTATCCACAAGACATTTAAAATATTTAGGAGTTACTCTAAGCAAGTGAAGAACTTGTTTGAAAAAAATTTCAAAACTCTGAAGAAAGAGACTGAAGATGACATGAGAAGATGGAATGATCTTCCTTGCTCATGGATTGGGAGAATTAACATAGTAAAAATGACCATCCTACAAAAAGCAATCTACAGATTCAATGCAATCCCTATCAAAATACCTACACAATTTTTTAAAGACATTGAAAGTTCAATTCTGAACTTCATATGGAAAAACAAAAAATCCAGAATAGGCTGTCGCTTTGTTCTCAGAGACGCATGGGAGAACAGCAAAATAAAAGCATACAGAGGGTCCTAGAAATCTACAAGTAGAACAATATGATAGGCAGATTTGGGCCCAGGGGTCCCGCTCAAACTAAGGCACCAACCAAGGACAATACAGGAGGTAAACTTTAAACCCCTTCCCAGATCTAGCCAATGGTCAGAATATTCTCCACAGTTGAGTGGAGAGTGTGATACGACTTTCTCACGTACTCTGGTGCCTCACATTTGACCATGTCCCCTGGAGGGGGAGACCTGGTGGCACTCAGAGGAAGGACAGCAAGTAGCCAAGAAGAGACTTGATACCCTATGAGAATATATAGGGGGACGTAATCCCCCTCAGGAACAGTCATAGGGGAGGGGAATAATGGGAAAAAGGGGGGGGGAGGAATGGGAGGATACACGGGATGGGATAAACATTGAGATGTAACAAGAATAAATTAATAAAAAAAAAAGAAGAAAAATCCAGAATAGCTAAAACAATCTTGTACAACAAAAGATCCTCTGCAGGAATCTCTATACTTGATCTCAAACTGTACTATAAAGCAATAGTAATTAAAACAGCATGGTACTGGCACAGCAACAGGCTGGTTGATCAGTGGGATCGAATCGAAGATTCAGATATGAATCCACACACACATAATCACTTGATTTTTGACAAAGAAGCTAAATCCATTCAATGGGAAAAGAATAGCATCTTCAACAAATGGTGCTGGTCTAACTGGATGTCTATGTGTAAAAAAAAAAAAATGCAATGGACCCATATTTGTCACGTTGCACAAAACTCAAATCCAAGTTGATCAAAGACCTCAACATAAAACCAGAGACACTAATCCAGATAGAAGAAAAAGAGGGGAAGAGCCTGGAACATATTGGCACAGGAGACAACTTCCTGAACAGAACACCAGCAGCCCAGGCTTTAATGTCAACAATTAAAATGGGTCCTCATGAGGCTGAGAAGCTTCCGTAAGGCAGGAGACACTGTCAGTAGAACAAAGTGACAGCCTACAGACTTAGAAAAGATCTTCACCAATCCTACATCTGACAAAGGGCTCATATCCAAAATATATAAAGAACTCAAGAAATTAAACACCACCAAACCAAATAACCCAATTGAGAAATGGGGCTTGGAACTAAACAGAGAATTCTCAACACAGGAATATCAAATGGCTGAGAAACGCTTAAAGAAATGCTCAACTTCCTTAGTCATCAGGGAAGTGCAAATCAAAACAGCTCTGAGATTCCATCTTACACCCATCAGAATGGCTAAGATCAAAAATTCAAGCGACACCACATGCTGTTGAGGATGTGAGGAGAGAGGAACACTCCATCATTGCTGGTGGAAATGCAAACTAGTACAGCCACTTTGGAAATCTATCTGGTGCTATCTCAGAAAAATGGGAATAGGCCTTCCTCAGGATCCAGCTATTCCACTCCTTGGAATATACCCAGAAGATGCTCCAGCACACAACAAGAAAACTTGCTCAACCATGTTCATAGCAGCCTTATTCATAATAGCCAGAACATGGAAACAGCCTAAGTGTCCCTTGGTAGAAGAATGGATAAAGAAACTGTGGTACATATACACTATGGAATATTACTCAGCTATTAAAAACAAGGAATTCCCAAAATTGGTGGATAAATGGATTGAGCTAGAAATGATCATAATGAGTGAGTTAACCCAGAAGCAGAAAGACTCAAATGGTATATACTCACTTATATCTGCATACTAACCTAAGGGGCATGTACCATGAAAGCTTTCACTTTCCAGAAAACAGGGACAGAGGGGAGGACATCCTATTGGGACTCTAGATGAGAGAAGCATGGGAGAATAGCAAAGTAGAAAAACCTAGAGGGTCCTAGAGACCTACAAGTAGAACATTATGATAGGTAAATTTGGGCCCAATGGTCCTGCTCAAACTAAGGCACCAGCCAAGGACAATACAGGCGGTAAACTTTAAACCCCTACCCAGATCTAGCCAATGGACAGAACATTCTCCACAGCTGAGTGGAGAGTGGGGTATGACTTTCACACAAACCCTGGTGCCTAATGTTTGACCATGTCCCCTGGAGGGAGACCTGGTGGCACACAGAGGAAGGATAGCAGGTTACCAAGGAGAGACTTGATACCCTATGAGCATATACAGAGGGAGGAAATTACCCTCAGGAACAGTCATGGGGAGGAGAATAAGGGGAAAATGGGAGGGAGGGAAGAATGGGAGGATACAAGGGATGGGATAACCATTGAGATGTAACAAGAATAAATTAATAAAAATATTTTTAAATCTCACAATGTAAAAAAAATGAATTAATTTTAAAAAAGAAAAATTGAATAAGTGCTATTAAAATTACAGGAAAATACAATCAAATGTGAGAAAGAAAAGAACAAATCCAATAAAAATATCTAAACCCTATAAATGAAATTAGAAGGAACAAAGAAAACACAATCTAAAGTAAGCTTGGAATTGGAAAACCTAGCTAAGAGAAGAGGACATGCAGACACAAGCAATATCAGCAGAATACAAGACATGGAATGGAGAATCTCAAGTGTATAAGGTATGGAAAAATTTATTGATACATCAGTAAAAGGAAATGGTAAAATTTAAATTTCCTGACAAAATCAACCAAAATATCTGGGACACTATAAAAAGAACACACTTAAGAACAATAGGAATAGAAGAAGGAGAACACTGCAAGATCCACAAAACAGAAATCATCTTCAATATATTCATAGAAGAAAACTTTCCTGTCTAAAGAAATAAATGCCATTAAACATACAAGAAGCCTGCAGAATTCCAAATAAATTGGACTAGAAAATAAAACTGTTCTGCCAAAAACTAATCAAAACACTAAATGTACAAAACAAAGAAAGAATATCAAAAGCTGGAAGAGAAAAAGGCCAAGTCACAAATAAAAGCAAACCTATCAGAATCGCACAAGACTTCTCAACAGAGACAAGGAATCAGAAGGTTCTTAATGGATGACATTCAGATACTAAAAAACCACAGATGACAACATGTACTACTGTACCCAGCAAAACTTTCAACCAACATAGCTGGAGAAAACAAGATATTCTACCACAAAAACAAATTTAAACAATACCTAGCCACAAATCTAACACTACAGAAGATACTAGAAGGACAACTCCAACACAAGGAGGCTACCTACACACAGTAAGTAAATAACCTTAAATCTGGAAAACCAAAAGAAAGGACACGGACACACACACACTATCACCACCAACATAAAAAGAAACAAAAGCTAACAACTACTGGTCATTAATATCGCTCAACCTCAATGGACTCAACTCCCCAATAAAAAGAAATAGGAAAACACAATGGCTGGAAAAATGGGATGCATAATTCTGATGCATAAAATGAACACACCTCAAAAATAAAAATAGACACTATCTCTGAATAAACAACAGAAAAAGATATTCTAAGCGAACAGATTTAATAAGCAACCTGAAGTAACCATTCTGAATGTCTAAAAAATACTCTTTCAAACAAAACTAAGCAAAGAAAAGGGGAAGGACACTTTAGTGTTATCAAAGGGAAAATGCACCAATGGGGCATCTCAATCATCAACATTTGTGCCCCAAAATCAAGAGCACCTACATTCACAAAAGAAGTGTTATTAAAGCTTAAATCATGCATAAATAGTGTGAGATTTCAGCACCTCACTCTCACCAATATATAGGTCATTAAGACAGAAACTAAATAGAGAAATAACAAAATTAAAAGATGTCATCAATCAAATGTACCTAACAAATATCTACAGGACATTTCATCCAAATACAAAAAGTATATATTCTTTTTTTTAATTTTAGTTTAAATTTAAATTTTTACTAATTCATTGATTTTACATCTCAAGAGTTATCCCATCCCTTGTATCCTCCCATTCCTCCCTCCCTCTAGCTTTTCCCCTACTCCCTTAAACTATGACTGTGAGTGAGGTGGGTCTCTTCCCATGGTATATGCTAATAGGGTATCAAGTCTCTTCTTGGTAGCCTGCTATCCTTCCTCTGAGTGCCACAAGGCCTCCCCATCCGGGGGATGTGGTCAGATATGGGGCACCAGGGTTTGTTTGAAAGTCAGTCCCCACTCTCAGCTCAACTGTGGAGAATTCCTGATCATTGGCTAGATCTGGGCTGGGGTTTGATGTTTACTGTATGTATTGTCCTTGGCTGGTGTCATAGTTTGTGCATGACCACGTGGCCCTAGATCTGCGCATCATAATGTTATTCTCGTAGATTTCTAGGACCATCTGGATTCTTCTATTTCCCCACTCTCCGATACTTCTCTCACCTAAAGTCCCAATAGGATGTCCTCCCCCTCCATCCCATTTTCCTGATAAGTGATATCTTTCATGAGACATGGCCCTTGTCCAGATACAAGTGAGCATATACCATTTGACGCTTTCTGCTTCTGGGTTAACTCACTCATTATCATCATTTCTAGTTCAATTCATTTGTCCACAAATTTTGGGAATTCCTTGTTTTTAATAGCTGAGTAGTATTCCATAGTGTAAATGTAGCACAATTCTTTATCCATTCTTCTACTGAGGGACACTTAGGCTGTTTCCATGTTCTGGCTTTATGAATAAGGCCTCTTTGAACATGGAAGAGGATATGTCCCTGTTGTGTGCTAGAGCATCTTCTGGGTATATTCCGAGGAGTGGAAGAGCTGGGTCTTGGGGAAGCCCTCTAAGATACCACCAGATAGATTTCAAAGGTGGATGTACTAGTATACATTCTTCTTAGCACCACATATTACCTTCTCCAAAATTGACAATATAATTGGTAAAAAAAAAAAAAAAAAGGAAATCTTGCATCTCATTGGAGCACTATGGATTAAAGATAGAACTCAACAACAACAAACAACCAGAAAGCCTACTAACTGATGTAAACTGAAGAACTCCTTAGTCTGTGATCTCTGTGTCAGGAAAGAAATAAAGAGAGAAGTTAAAGACTTGTTGAATTCATTGAAAATTAAGGCACAACATTCCTAAATTTATGGGGCACAATGAAAGCAGTCCTACAAGGAATGTTCATAACACTAAATGGAGAGATCCCATACTAGCCACTTAACAACCCACTTGAAAGCTCTAAAACCAAATGAAGCAAGCACACCCAAAAAGAGTACACGTCTGCAAATAATAAAACTCATGGTTGAAGTTTATTAATAGGAAACAGAATAATTCAAAGAATCGATGAAACCAACACCTGGTCCTTTGGGAAAATGAAAAAGATAGAAAAACCATTGGCCAAACTAACTAAAAGGTTGAGGAAGAGTATCCATGTCCACAATATCAGAAATGAAATGGGAGACATAATCACAGACACCAAGAAAATACAAAGAATCATTTGGTCTTGCTTCAAAAGCCTATATACAACAAAAATGTGAAAATCTAAATGCAAATGGACAACTTTCTTGATAGCTATGCATTATCCCTATGGAATCAAGGTCAAGTTAACAAATTAAATGGCCTTCTACCTCCTAATGAAATAGAAATCATCATAAAAATCTCACAACCTCAGACTGTGGTTAGAGTCTTTGACACCTCCATCTTATTTTACCATTATCTGCTACTTTAATTCATGCAGTACAGGTTAAGGTTCACAGACTGGATTCCAGCTTCTTAACTCTCCTGTTTAAAAAAGTTCCAAGCACCCTGTCAGCTGTTGTACTGAACAACTTCCTTGATGATATTCGGTGCACACTCTTCTCCTTGATTTTCAGAATAGGGTGAGGTGTATCCATCACCCGTACCTTCTTTCTGCGTGTCTTGCAGGCCACTGTAATCAGCCTAAAGGTTTCCAGATGAACACAGCTTAAAGTCAGATCTCCAAATTGCATTACTTCTGGTATTTGCATGAGCTGGATGCTACCCTTTATAGTAAACATTATGTTTTCCAACCCCGTGACTGCAAGATGGAACTATATGAGCGTGACAAACTGAAAAACATTTGAGTATTATTTTTCTGTTTATAATGACAATGCCCTTGACATTTTCTACACAGTATTAAACTCTATTCTTGAAATATTATTCAAGTTAGTGGTGTTTTGTTTCAGTGCCTACATGGTTTGATCCTCTACAGACACAAGGAGAGAATTTATCACATTCAAAACAGCAACTTGCCTTTCAGTTCTTCCCTTCACTGAGTTCAGGGCATAAAAACTATTCTTCTCCTGATGAGCACCTTGGTCTTTTTTTAAAACACAGTTCTTTGCCTTTCACAAATGAAAATGTCTATTATGCATATATACATGTATGTATAATACGTTCAAGCACATTTATATACATATATAATAATATGCACATATACATGTGGGTATATATGGGTATTAAATAAAACCTTAAATTTGAATTATATACCAATATGTCAAAACAATTTATTCCATATCAACATATATATTTCAACTTCAATGAATTATAAACAACCTTATTTGAATATAACAATTAAAGCTATAAGTTGAGGAGTAGATTAAATAATCTACCATTTGTCCTATCATTTCTACGTATTTATTATATTTCTTCTTCTTTACTCTCAACCCCTTTCTCCTTACACAGAAAGATAGAGAAGGAGAAAAAGATATCAGAATATGGAAAGATATCCATGCTCTTGGATCAGTAGGGCTAGCATAGTAAAAATTGACATCTTACATAAAGCAATCTACTGATTCAATGCAATTTCCATCAAAATGACAACACAACTCTTTACAGAAAGGAAACAAAAAGTCTCAACTCTATTTTGAAAAAAAAAAACCTGAATTACTATATCAATCCTATACAATACAAGATCTTCTGGAGGTATCTCCATCCACGATATCCTGCTGTACTTTAGAGCAATAGTAATAAAAAAGGGCATGGCAAAAAACAGACAGGTGGATCAAGAAATCAAATCAAAGACCCAGAAATAAACTCATACACCTATGGACACTTGATTTTGACAAAGAAGCAAAAACCATACAATGGGGGAAAAGTAAGCATCTTTAACAAATTGTTCTTATCTACCTGGAGAAAAATGCAAATGGAACCTTATTTATATTCCCACACAAAGCTAAAGTCCAAGTGGATTAAAGATCTCAACATAAAGCCAGACACATTAAATCTATTAGAAGAAAAAGTGGGAAGAGCCTTGAACTCATTGGCACAGGAGACAACTTCCTGAGGAGAACACCAATAGTTCAGGCTCTATGTGCAACAATTAATGATTGGGACATCATGAAACTGAAAATACTCTTTTCAATATTCATGTATTATTACATATACATTGCCCTGCCTACATGCCAAAAGAAGGCGTCAGGTCATATTATAGATGGTTGCGAGTCACCATGTGGTTGCTGGGAATTGAATTCAGAAACTCTGGAAAAACAGTCAGTGCTCATAACCTCTGAGACATCTCTCCAGGCCCCTGAAAATATTCTTTAAGGCAAAAGACACTATCATCAGAGCAAGCAACAGCCTGCAGTGTGGTAAAAGGTCTTCACTAAGCCTTCCTCTGACAGAGGGATAATATCCAAAATATATAAAGAAGTCAAGAATTGACATAACATTTAATCAAATAATCTAATTAAAGCATGGGGTATAGAGTTAACAGAAAACTCTCAACAAAGTAATTTTGAATGGCCAAAAACACTTAAAGAAATGCTCAACATCCTTAGTCATTAGAGACATGAAAATCAAAATGACTGAGATTCCATCTTACACCTATTAAAATAACTGAAATCAAATACTAAGATGCAGATGATGGCAAGGATGTCCTTAAAGGGGAACACTTCTGCATTCCTGGTGTACAATCACTTTGGAAATCAATGTGGCATTTTCTTTGAAAAAATGGAAGAGTTCCACCTCCTGACCCAGGCATATCACTCCTGGACACATATCAAAAAAATGTTCCACCATAGAAAGTGGGCATTTGCTCAACTATGTCCCTAGAAGCTTTATTCACATGAGCCAGAATCTGGAAACACCCTAGATGTCCCTCAACTAAAGAACAGATAAAGAAACTGTGGACATTTCAACAATGGGATACTACTTAGCTATAGAAACTAGGAAATCATTGATTTCAGGGAAATGTATGAAACTAGAAAAGATCATCATGAATGAGGTAAGGCAGACACAGAAAGATACAAGCAGATGCTTAGACACACAGCCAACTCTAGGTGGTGTACAGGAATTCTTATAGAAGATTTGGGGTATAGAGGGACTAGGAGTGGTCAGGATCTCCACAATGAGTGCAATGGAGCCAGAAAATCCTGGCAGAGGAGGGGTATGAGAGAGAGACTGATGCACAAGCCAAGGCCCACGCATGGTGTGGATTCAGACACTCTGCTCAGAGTAAGTAGATCAGCAGCCCAATCTACTTGTGGTTCATATAATATGGGAAGTAGGCACTACTTCTGTCATGGACTCTGGACCACAGCTGTTGATCAGTTCTCCCTGGTGAAGTGTATTTCCAGGCCACACACAAGGGGATGCAGAAAGTCTACACAACACTTGATAAGCTGAGGTCAGATGTTAGGAGAAGGGGGCTCCTCTTTCTGGAGATTAGGGGAGGCAAGGAGAAGGTATGAAGGAGAAGGGATGGGAATAGGAAGTAATGAGGGAGGAGGAGATGGTCAGGATGTAAAGTGAACAAAAATTATTAAAAATGAAAAATAAATCAGTGAATACAAACATAGAGGGACTCCATGGAAAAACAGAGGCCTATCCAAGGTTATTAAAAATGTGACATTTACCCATTGTTTCCACTTCTTTCCACATTCATCTTCTTTCCGGTACCCAGCTGAGCTTCTGTTGTATTCTTATTACCCAGAGAAAAGGTCATGCAATTGCAATCAAAATCTACTATTTGTCCTTATAGTGCTACTTTTAGGAATTGCACTATGCCTTAATTCAATCAGTTGTTTTTAATGGCATAACTGTATTGCTACGGTAGACACCATTCCTCATGTAGGTTGCCACCACATGCCACTAAAAGAAAGATTGGGGTCTCGATATCCCCAATCTAAAGATGCTCCATTCTCAGGTAGCTCAAGATAGTTGCATGTCTTCTTAATTGTTCCAAGTGGCATATAACTGTCACTACATCAAAGAGAGACACCGTTCTCACAGACATAGGTATTACACAGACATATCTAGCCATATCCATATGGTCACGCATGCATCTTATTTTCTATAACAAAAACCATGTAGCTTCTGCTACCCATCATATCTTTGGTTCTTTTCATTCTCATCAAGATGTCAATTGTTCTGTGTGATATTACCTGGAGGCACATTAATGTATATTCACCTCTGATGTGATGTTGATAAAAAATGAATGAAATGGCCTCAGCCACATCTAGTTTAGCAGACCAATGAGGTCACTGAGATGGCTTACAGGAGTTATCATCTCATTCTTTTCCATCATCTGGATGGAAGGTTTTTCAGATCATTTTCTTTCTTGTATGGAAAATATTCTGTGCTTCTATCCTGCTACTGATATGAACAAGAAGTCGTATATAATGCTTTCCATAACATGTCAATAGCAGTTTGTCTTCAGCTATAAATGCAAAATAAATATAATTAATGTTGAAGACTACACATGATCTCAACATTTTCCAGTAAGAATTTGAACTAATCATATCCTCTTATGTGTTGTTACTTTAAGGTACACAAACAAGATATTTCTATCACTGAATTTTTCTTCTATAATTCATGAGCCATGGCTCTCATTTCAGGAAAGGATAATCAGGATTTGGCCTCATGACATGTCAGGAAATCATGAAATGGAATGATGTAAGCTCACCTCAGTGACATATGGAATACATAATACAGAATTTCATCATCCTTACTGGTCTGAAGGGAAGTGGAGAGATAACAACAGCATCAAACTGCAACATTTCATTGAGAAGAAAATGAAAACTTGTAATTGTTTTTGACACATGACACCTGGGGAAAAGATGCTCAGAAAAGTTACCCTAACTTCATAAAAAGTTGTGTACCCACCACTATGGAGGTGAAATTTTAATTGCAAGTCTAAGGGGAGATGAGGTCACAGAATTACATGCCCATATCTCAGGTACTGTTTTCCTCCCTCCAGTACTTGTCAGGAGGCATGAAACCTTGATATACAGTTCAGAAGTCTGGCAAAAAATAAAAATAGTATATAGAATTCATCCAATGGAGCCTATGAAACAGAGACCACAAGCGACACCCATTTGAAGATACCAGCCAAGCAAGGCTTCCAGAAAAGGCAACTTGAAATTGGATTACATTACAGAACAAAGCCACCTATCAACTGGAGAAACTTCTGAAGCACAGCCTTAGGACAGAGGTAAAATGAACATGAAAACATAGGCTAAACACAGTCACTCAGAGTTTCACATTCAGGAGTTTTCCATTCATTGGAATTCCTGTTATTCATTTAAAAACATAACCAGCAATATAAAGTGCAGACAATTTGTTTTTAAATCAGTCTATGGGTGATCGGTGAATCTTTCTTATTGATGAGCTGATTTTACATTTTTCTGAGGTGTTCTTTGAAGAACTGTAAGAATGCAAATGAACCATGCAATCTCATGAAGAATATATATCTGAATGCAGAGTACTTGAGTAGAAGGCCTTAGACTCTGTGCCATGATGTGATTGATGGGGACAAAAACAGACAACATCTACACTGAAAGACGTGTACTCTGAGATCATGATGAGGATGCTTCCTTCCTATACCATGCTCAGGAAATTTTACACCATAAGAAGAATCATTGTTTAGCTATTTAAACACCACCAGTCACATGTGGATCATTTGTTCTCACATATACGCTTTCTTAATCCTTGTTATCAGAAGGAATATATGAACGATGGACTAATTTGATAGTTGAGAATACTGTGATGTGCATGAGCAAATTCAAAGTTTATTTAAATGTTACAATATAGAGGTGACCCTAATGATTATCTAAAGAATGCTATATTTAAATTCTTTTTAATTTTAACAGTAGAAATCTAAAAATGAAAATTTATTCAGTATAATTTTATTTTGTGTGTAAGAATCCCTGTTGTGTTTTTCTGTATCACATGTGTGACAGGCATACACATAGGCAAGAAGAAGATATTGGAACCACAGAACTAGAAATGCAGTTTGCTGTAATCCACCATTTGTCCTGAGACCTGAATGCAGGTCCCCTGGAAAATCAGGCAGTGCTCTCAACTTCTGAGCCAGAGCTCCTGCCTCAATTACTTCAAGGGTCAGAAAACACAACACTTGATACTGATAAATGTCAGTGTATACACATTATGCTAGATTTTGGTGGTTTGTAAACCTTACTTTTCTTTCTGAGATTACTTCCTCAGTAACTTGGTAGTGCAAAGTGTATCATCAGATCCACAGACATATTTGCTGTTACTCACAACCATTTACCTTAGGCTTTCTCTCTTTATGGAAATTAAGGCATGGCAGGGGAGTATGACTGGCTTCATTTAGGTTAGCACATTATTGCTTATTTACTTTATTAACATAAATATAAGTAAATCCTTATTCAATGATCAAACAATGGGACACCTTTGCATAAATACATTACTTACCTTGAGCAAAGTTTCTTTGGGTGTATATTTTCTGCTGTACATTCAAATTTCCATTGTTTATTATGCAAACATGGAAACTTTCACAACTAATATAATGCAACATCAACAATTTTTAAAAGGTGAAAATTCTTTTAAAAAATCAAACCTATGTATATGGCTTATCATTTTGAGGACTGAGTTGAATGTTTTAACAAATAGTTGTGGGTTGCAGTACCCTAACTGTCAACTTGGCATACTTGAATGTCTTCAATTTTATCAATAACCAAGTATGAATTCATAAATTCTTGGCTCAGGTGAACATGTCTTGCTTTTTCTCATAGGATGTACCTGCTGCAAAGCCAGTGAATATTTACATAATGCTATACACTTTCTTCAAACTAGGGGTGATACCTTTTATACACTCTCTTATCTTATAGTGCAGCCATTTAGATTCCCATAGAAAAAATAAGGAAGCATTGTGCATAAGTAAATTATGATGCAATATGTAATAAAGTTCATGCACCCCATACCTCATTGTCCTTGCCAGAATCCTACAACAACAAAAGCTGACAGCATGCGCACAAGTGACATAGTGATTGGTGTGATCTTCTTGTCGCAGACTGTGGTTGGAGTCCTGGGCAACTCCTTCTTAGTCTACCATTATCTTTTGCTTTACTTCATGGGATGCAGCCTGAGATTCACAGACTGGATTCTGCAGCACTTGATTGTAGCCAACTTCTTAACTCTGCTGTGTAAAGGAGTTCCCAACACAGTGTCAGCTTTTGAGGTTAAAGACTTCCTCAATGATTTTGGGTGCAAACTGATCTTCTACCTTCACAGAGTAGGGAGGGGTGTGTCCATCAGCAGCACCTGCTATTTGAGTGTCTTCCAGGCCATAACCATCAGCCCAAAGAGCTCCAGATGGACACAGCTCAAAGTCAGATCTCGCACTTACATTTCCTCTGCTGTGTACATGAGCTGGATCCTGTCCTTCATAGTTAACATTGCTTTTCCTATGTACATGACTGCAATATGGAACCATAGGAATGCAACGAATATAAAAATTTATAAATACTGTTCTTCTGATACTCATGAAAATGCCCTTGACATTTTCTATGCAGTATTACACTCAACCCCTGATGTGATGTTCATGTTGATGATGGTTTGGTCCAGTGGCTACATGGTTTGCATCCTCTACAGGCACAAGAAGAGAATGAAGCGCATTCATAAGAGCAACTTCTCTTTCAGGTCCTCCCCTGAGTTCAGAGCCACAAAGACTATTCTGCTCTTGGTGAGCACCTTTGTCTTTTTTTACACAATTTCTTGCCTCTTACAAATAAATATGTCTATTACACGTGATCCAGATTCTTTCATGGTGAACATGGCTTCAGTGTTCTCTGCATGTTTCCCAGCTGTGAGTCCCTTTCTGGTGATCAGCCATTAACATTGTGAGTCTCTTCTTGGTTTTGCCTGTGCACAGAAACAGTACATTCTCACTGTAGCATTGACATTGAGATAATGAAGTTTTGAATAGTATACACTTTTTGTTAAATCATATATGTGTGTGTACATATATTCTTAATCGTGTCATTAAAGCATTCATAAACAAATATGTCCACATACAATTTGTTAATATATTGTAAAGTGGATATTTGCATATCCTACATTTATCATGTAAAGAATATTAATGTTTATATAATTGCTTTAATTTGTCATAGCTTGTAGAACACTGGATTGATTTGCAATCTCTGTTGATATATATCTGGGCTTTTCCTACAGCAACAGGTAAAATTCATTGGGCCGGTTTTAGTCAGTTCTCTTCACAAAAGAACAAATCTAAAGAGAGGTAGACAAATAGCATTTCATTGCCTTCATGCTCTGAACCGAAAATATTCAGAAATATTGTAGAATTTGACTAATAAAGAATATCTCCATGTCAATATAGTAATAGCTGTACTGGAAAACTTACAGAACATAATGTTTTGCTCACATGGACATTTGTACAATAATTTCCATGTTGACTTCTGTAACCCTTGGTATTAGGAAGTGACCAGGATATAATTGAAAAATAAAATTTTAATCTGACACTATAATTCGTGATAATTTGCCATTTATCATTATATGCATATATATAATGAAAAAACTGACTTCCTTCATAAAATCATGTGACATACTATGCTTAATAGTTCTATGTCTTCAACCCAGCTACAATGATTTGTAAAAGAATTTCAGTTGAGCAAATGTCACCACCAGATTGTCTTATGAACAGCCTGTCAGGAATTTTCTTGATAGATATTTGATGTGGGAGGGCCTTGCACAAAGTGAATGATGTAATCCTTTAGAAGGAAGTCTTAGGGTGTATTAGAAATTAGGCTGAGCATGCAAGGACAAGGATGCCTGTAGGCAGCTCTCGTTCTTGGCTTCTGCTTCATTACTTGCCTTAAGGTTCTGATTTTCAGTTCCTGTCATTCTTTCTCTCAGTGATATACTCTGGTTTGGAACTGTAAGATAAATGTAAATCCTTCCCTCCTCGAATTGTTTTTTGTCATGGTCTTTTATCATAGGAACAGGAACTCTAAAACCCATATTGCTAAGACCATTTTTTGAGATGAGAACTTTTAAGATATGCCTTAACAACTTCCACAATAAACACTTCTGTACTTTAGATCCAAGGAGGAACTTACACATCTCTGGAAGTGTAAATGTCAGAGAACCTGAAGCCCCTGAGTCCAGCTAGACTGGAGGGTCAGCCAGGACCAGAGATAGCCCTGTGACTTCACCTGCCATGTCATGGGCATAGAGCTTCACTTATATCTAACTGCTTTCTACAATGATTAATTTTTCACTTGAGACATCTTTCCAGACCTAGAATTCCTTTATCTTGTAATTGAAAATTTGTACAGGTTGACAAGCATTCCTTCTCTATATCTCTCATTCTTTATTCCTGGGTTTTCCAGTTGCCTGCTGTGGTTCTCTGAATGAATCTTTCCTAGATTCTGGTCATAAGCATAAACGTGTTACTGCATTTGGTTCATCTCAATTCACAGAGTGACCACCAGATAAGATAAAGCCACTTGCAAATGACGGTCTAGGATTCAAATTGACACATTAGCCCTCATCATTACCATGTATGTTTTTTTCTTAATAATGGATAATAATGTCTGTACTGATATAGAGAATGAATACACAACAATCCTAGGTTCATATAAAGAGAGGATGAGTCTGTCAAATCCATCTTCATTGTATTGCTGTTTTGTCCTGTTTTTCCTATGGATATGTGTGCTCTCCAAAGCACCATGATATTCTAGAGTGATATACGCATGTGACAGAAACTGAAACATCACCTTGTCCCAAAAAGCTAGCCAATATCCTTAAGAAGTGGGGCTCCTGCAAGAGAAATACTTTTGAATACCAATTTGGCCTTAAAAAGTATATTCTGTTGTTCAATGTAAGGACCTAACATTTGACTGCAAGACAAATATGAAATTTGCATGCCTTTCACAGCCAAAAGCTATTGAAAGCTGAGAGGAGTGCTGTGTTTCTCCAGGCAATTAGCTTATATCCATAGATGTGAATGTCTCTTACATAGTTGGCATGGGCAGAGCACGGCCTAAAATGGTGTACAGAGACACAAGACACAATACAGGTGGCAAATTATGCACTAGGTTAAGTTATCTCCCAAAACACAAAAGCTACATTTCCTGCTTTTGAAAGGCAAAACCACCCATTCCATGTAGAGGAAGGGACAGGGTGAAAATGGCTGTAGCAAATGTAGGAACTCAAGCTGAAAACTTGTGTTTTCTCAGCCATTTGATACTCCTCTGTTGAGAATTCTCTGTTTAGTTCCAAGCCCCATTTCTCTATTGGGTTATTCGGTTTGGTGGTGTTTAATTTCTTGAGTTCTTTATATATTTTGGATATTAGACCTTTGTCAGATGTAGGGTTGGTGAAGATTTTTCCCAGTCTGTAGGCTGTCGCTTTGTTCTCTTGACAGTGTCTCCTGCCTTACAGAAGCTTCTCAGCCTCATGAGGTCCCATTTATTAATGGTTGACATTAAGGCCTGGGCCGTTGGTGTTCTGTTCAGGAAGTTGTCTCCTGTGCCAATATGTTCCAGGCTCTTTCCCACTTTTTCCTCTAAGTGGCTAAGTGTCTCTGGTTTTATGTTGAGGTCTTTAATCCACTTGGATTTGAGTTTTGTGCAAGGTGTCCCGCTCAAACTAAGGCACCAGCCAAGGACAATACAGGAGGTAAACTTTAAACCCCTTCCCAGATCTAGCCAATGGTCAGAATATTCTCCACAGTTGAGTGGAGAGTGTGATACGACTTTCTCACGTACTCTGGTGCCTCACATTTGATCATGTCCCCTGGAGGGGGAGACCTGGTGGCACTCAGAGGAAGGACAGCAGGTAGCCAAGAAGAGACTTGATACCCTATGAGTATATACAGGGGGAGGTAATCCCCCCCAGGAACAGTCATAGGGGAGGGGAATAATGAGAAAATGGGGGGGGGAGGAGTGGGAGGACACAAGGGATGGGATAAACATTGAGATGTAACAAGAATAAATTAATAAAAAAAAGAAAACAAAAATAAATAAATAAAAGGTAATGCCTTTTCTGATGCTCTGGGCAGCTAGGCAATCCACACTGAGGTCAGTTGCTTACAGGGGACATGTGGTGGCTCTGCCTGTTGCAACAGGATCCAAGGGCCAAGAGGAGGATATTTGGACATGCTATAGTCTTGTTTTGATTTCATCATGAAAAATGATTGTATGTTCAATGGTAATGTTAATATGATACATTCTTTTTGTGAGAGGTCAAAATGAAACAAACCAGGGTAAAGTGAAGTCTGATAAATTAAATCTGCCTATTCTTAAATGACTTCAAACTACAGAACCTATATTGCTATCTAATCTGATGACATGGGAATTTTTCTGAGACTGGCTGAGACATTAATAAATACATCTCATTGGCTGTAGCATTCCCATAACTTATTTTTACATGCCATCCTTTCATATGACACGAATGAAGATTTACCTATGTCTTTCTTCTTCTCAAACCAAGAGAAGACAATGATCACTAATCGAACTGTGCGTCCTGCATATCTCATACTTTTATAATTTTAGGACTATATAATACGTGTTATAAATTATGTATTTTCAGAACAAAAAAAACTGGACACAGCTGATTGGACACAAATACAAGATATCCCAACATCTTGCATGTTCTGTGTTCAGCTACTTCAGTTGCTGTTCCCTCAATGTTGCTTCAAAGACAGCTTCAAAGAAGGCTGCTGATCCTAACTGGTCCAGCCCTCCAGGCTGTTCCAAACTGGACTTCTAATAATCTAAAATTCCTAACATTTAAAGAGTAGATTATATATGTTATTTCTGTCTTGTTTTGCCATTTTCCTGATTTCCTTTAGGCTCCCAAAAGCTAACCTATGCCCCACGATTAGCAGTAAGAAACCTTAAAAAGAGCAATGTGCCTTTCCCCTTAAAGAAGGTTGGGTAGGTTTTTTGTTGTTCTAATGGGTTATGTAACTTTGTTATAATTTACAAGATTTGGAAACAATAATTATTGGTCTTATTCAGGAAGAAAACAATATGTAAAAACTTGGACATTGGGATTTCTTTTCTCTTTCTTTCTAAGGAGAAAGGGGTTGAATGTAAAGTAGAAGAAATATTTAGAAATGATAGGACAAATGGTACATTATTGAATCTACTCCTCAGTTCAGAGCATTCCTTGTTATACTCAAATAAGGTTGTTTTTAATTCACTGGAATTGAAATATGTATATTCTTACAGAATAAATTTACTTTGATACATTGGGATATTATTCAAATTTACGTTTGTCTTTAATACACACACACACACATGTACACACACACACATATACACACACACACATATAGGCAAATGTAAATGTGTGTGTATATATTATATGTGTGTGTGTGTGTGTGTGTGTGTGTGTGTGTGTGTGTGTGTGTGTGTGTGTGTGTGTTTACTCTGGTAAGAATTATTCCACCCATGCAACTCATTTATAAATTCAGATCTTACTTCCAATACTTTTGAAGCTGCTATTAAAACTCCTTACAATACTTTAAAAATACAAGTTAATGATTACTACTTCAGATTCATGATTATGTCAGTCACTAGTCTAAAGTGTCACAAAATTTATGCTAGGTTTAATAGATAGATGGATAGATAGATAGATGGATAGATAGATAGATAGATAGACAGACAAATAGACAGAAAGACAGATGATAGAATAAATGAGTATTCAACAACCTCAGAGACAAGCAAAATATGGAGTTTTAAATCTTTTTGTTACTTAAGTCCTTTTTGACTAGACATGTTAGCCCCTGGCAACACCCTCATCCTACTCCAAAGAAGATATGATCATCATAGGCCCTACAGAAGGACATGGCTTCAAATGTTACAAGAGCACAGGGCAAAAGAAAATATGCCTTCACTCTACTACAGAAAGAATTCTGTGTAAGATGGGAAAATATGGATGCAAGCCAAATCAACTGGCATCCTCTGACAATACAGGATAAGCAAGTTCTTAATAGTTTCTGCATCACAAATATGACTGTCATATATACTGAGGCTGAAGTTGATGCTTCAAGATTATACAGATTTTTGGTGACTATCAAGATAGTGAAATGTCTCTGTCATATTTATTTTTATTTTTGAGGCTACAATCCTTCACTTCCATCTTACTCAGGCTATATTTTTATTCCTTATCAAGTCTCTGATAAGGTTAAAGGGTTTTCATTTTCAACTAAACCTAGTATCCTAGAGATTGCGAAGATGATTTAATATCTTAAAAGATATTTTTAGGATGATAGATCGGAAATATTACAGAAAATAATTTAGGTACAAATCTTTTGACTCACCAAGATATGATAGATAATATTTACTTCAAGGTTTCCAAACATGTATGGTCAAAACATTATATATGTATGTCTTACATATTTGTTTTTATAGTTATTTCATTCTTGTTCTTACTGTATATAGCTTAAAATTGCCTTTTAATTAGACAATGGGGGGAGATATTTTGGGATGGTATTGAGTTTTCTATTCAGATATTAATTGCTTATCCCCAAGATTCTTACAGTTCTAGGAGCAGTTCCTTACATACACCAAAGTGACATTTGTAATTATCCCCCCAAAATTATCCCAATTTGCTAAGTTTCCTTCATATTTGAGCAGGGCAGAAATTAAGTAGGCATGGCAACAGATTGCACACTTGGAGAAGGTAGAGGATCAGGAGAAGAAGAGGGAGGAGACAGAAAAAGCAGGAGACATTAAGGAGGCAGGACCCCCATTGGTTAGCATGGAGGGAAACACGTGTCCATATTGGTAGTATTATAGAGAAGCCCCAATGAAAAGAATAAACAAATATTTAGAGAATTATGGATGAGAAGTAGTCCAAATATAAATGCCAAAAAAAAAGAATGACATGGCCTGTGGGGCTGTGTAACAGTGAGGTAGATTAGGGGGATTATATCGTTTCCATTGCCAAGTCAAACAAGATGTATCTAAAATGTAAAAAAAAGAAAGACCAATAGGAAATTCAAATTAATATTCCTACAATCTCAGAAGCAGCCCCTAAAATTATGTTCAAAATGGGTTATATTACTGGAAAAGATATTTGAAAATTTTATCATAAAGATGACAGAATATACAGGTTATTCATAAGCAGGAGAAAGCAGGAACTGGCTTTCAAAATTTATACTAGGAGCCATTGCAAATTATATGTCATCAGCCCTGCCTTTAAAATTGCTAACCTATAACAAAAGAAAAGTTTCATGCATTTCACCAATTGGTTCAAGAAAATTGGATGTTAAACATATTGAAAGGTCTATTAGTTCTTGGAATTCTAATGTATTTTCAATTTTAAAAATTGTAAATGGGAGAAATTAACATTATATATCCCCAAAGAAGAGTCTTGAATTTATAAAAAGGAGAGAATGGATGATTCCACAGATGATTAAAAAATAAAACTCCAACTCTTGGAATTTTATCATTTTGCACTGATGCAAACTAATAATGGCATCAAGACAGACAGTGAACCAGTACAACTGAATCACTGCACACAACAAACCACATTAGCCACCATTCTGAAAAGGACTGAGGGAAACCCTAGTAGCTTTCTGCTTGCATCTCTCTCCATCCAATCCACACTGGCCTGGCCCATCTGTGTCACAGAGAGTGAACCAGCAGTGGTGAGTCACATGGCAGCCACAACCCACTTTGTCCACCATATCAAGAATGTGTGAGGGCACTCAAGCAAGTTTCTTCTTGGAGCTCTCTCAGCCTGCCCCTCTCCTGCCTGTCCCAACTGGGGCACACTCAGGGAAACCAGTAGAGCTAATCTGGGTTCAGGCTCTAAAGCCCATTATTCACCCTTGTGAGAGGCCTCTGGGGATCCCTAGCAAATAGGCTTTGGCTTGGAGCTCTCTTCACCTTATCCTGACCTACTAGGACCACATGGGACACAGACAGTGACACTATAGGAGGAATCCTCAAGCCTGCTAACACCAGATACAATCAGATGCCAGCCAACAGCAGAAGCAACAAATCTCAGAGCCATGTGACATCATCAGAAAACAGTGGTCCTATCACAGCAACGCCTGGAAATACTGAAACCCAGTAAGAACAAGATTTTAAATCTGAGGTGATAAAAATAATAAAGACTTGAAGGAGGAAGATAAAGCTCTCAGAGAAATACAGGCGAATATGTTCCAACACATGAAAAATTGAATAAATCCTATAAAATAAAGGAAAAAACAACCAAATGGGAGAAAGAAAAGAATGAATCCAATAAAAATATCTAAACCCTAAAAGATGAAATTAGAAGCAACAAAGAAAACACAATCTAAGGTAATCTTGGAATTGAAAAGCCTAGGGAAGAGAAGAGGACATGCAGACACAAGCAACATAAGCAAAATACAAGACATGGAATGGAGAATCTCAAGTGTATAAGGTATGGTAAAATTTATTGACACATCAGTAAAAGGAAATGGTAAAACTTAAAATTTCCTGACAAAAATCAACCAAAATATCTGGGGCACTATAGAAAAACCACACTTAAGAACAATAGGAATAGAAGAAGGAGAAGACTCCAAGATCCACAAAACAGAAATCAACTTCAATATATTCACAGAAAAAACTCTCTTGTCTAAAGAAATAAATGCCATTAATCATAAAAGAATCCTACAGAATTCCAAATAAATTGGACTAGAAAATAAAACTGCTCTGCCAAAAAAATTCAAAACACTAAATGTACACAACATAGAAAGAATATCAAAAGCTGCAAGAGAAAAAGGCCAAGTCACAAATAAAAGCAAACCTATCTCAATTGCACATGACTTCTCAACAGAGATAATGAAAGTCAGAAGGTCCTTAATGGATGTCATTCAGATACTACGAGACTACAGATGACAACCCAGATTGTTGTACCCAGGAAAACTTTCAACCAACATAGGTGGAGAAAACAAGATATTCTACCACAAAAACAAATTTAAACAATACCTAGCCACAAAATAACACTACAGAAGATACTAGAAAAAAAACTCCAACACAAGGAGGCTACCTACACACAGGAAGTAAATAATCTTAAATCTAGAAAACCAAAAAAAAAGACACGGACACACACACACACACACACACACACACACACACACACTATCACCACCAACATAAAAAGAAACAGGAGCTAACAACTACTGGTCATTAATATCTCTCAAACTCAACGGACTCACTCCATAATAAAAAGGAATAGGCAAACACAATGGCTGGAAAAATAGGATGCATAATGCTGGTGCATAAAATGAACACATCTCAAAAATAAAAATAGACACTATCTCTGAATAAACAACAGAAAAAGATATTCTAAGTGAACAGATTTAATAAGCCACCTAAAGTAGCCATTCTGAATGTCTAATAAAATACTCTTTCAAACAAAACTAATCCAAGAAATGGGGAAGGACACTTCATCGTTATCAGACGGAAAATGCACCGAGGTGGCATCTCAATCATGAACATTTGAGGCCCAAAATCAAGAACACCTACATTCACAAAAAAAGTGTTATTAAAGCTTAAATCACATATTAAACCTCATACATTAATAGTGTGAGATTTTAACACCTCACTCTCACCAATATATAGGTCATTAAGACTGAAACTAAATAGAGAAATAACAAAATTAATAGATGTCATCAATCAAATGGACCTAAAATACATCTACAGGACATTTCATCCAAATACAAAGTGTATATATTCTTTTTTTAAACAGGAGACACTGTCAAGAGAACAAAGCAACAGCCTACAGACTGGGAAAAGATCCAAATACAAAGTGTATATATTCTTTTTTTAAACAGGAGACACTGTCAAGAGAACAAAGCAACAGCCTACAGACTGGGAAAAGATCTTCACCAACCCTACATCTGACAAAGGGCTCATATCCAAAATATATAAAGAACTCAAGAAATTAAACACCACCAAACCAAATAACCCAATTGAGAAATGGGGCTTGGAACTAAACAGAGAATTCTCAACACAGGAATGTCAAATGGCTGAGAAACACTTAAAGAAATGCTCAACCTCCTTATTCATCAGGGAAATGCAAATCAAAACAACTCTGAGATTCCATCTTACACCCATCAGAATGGCTAAGATCAAAAATTCAAGCGACACCACATGCTGGCAAGGATGTGGAGAGAGAAGAACACTCCTTCACTGCTGGTGGGAATGCAAACTAGTACAGCCACTTTGGAAATCTATCTGGTGCTATCCCAGAAAAATGGGAATAGGGCTTCCTCAAGACCCAGCTATTCCACTCCTTGGAATATACCCAGAAGATGCTCCAGCACACAACAAGAAAATTTGCTCAACCATGTTCATAGCAGCCTTATTCATAATAGCCAGAACATGGAAACAGCCTAAGTGTCCCTCAGTAGAAGAATGGATAAGGAAACTGTGGTAGATATACACTATGGAATACTACTCAGCTATTAAAAACAAGGAATTCCCGAAATTTGTGGATAAATGGATTGAGCTAGAAATGATCATAATGAGTGAGTTAACCCAGAAGCAGAAAGACTCAAATGGTATATACTCACTTATATCTGCATACTAGCCCAAGGGGCATGTCCCATGAAAGCTTTCACTTACCAGGAAACTGGGACAGAGGGGAGGACATCCTATTGGGACTCTAGGTGAGAAAAGCATGGGAGAATAGCAAAGTAGAAGAATCCAGAGGGTCCTAGAAAGCTACAAGTAGAACATTATGATAGGCAGATTTGGGCCCAGGGGTCCCGCTCAAACTAAGGCACCAGCCAAGGTCAATACAGGTGGTAAATTTTAAACCCCTACCCAGATCTAGATAAGGGTCAGAACATTCTCCACAGTTGAGTGGAAAGGGCAATATGACTTTCTCACGTACTCTGATGCCTCACATTTGACCATGTCCCCTGGAGGGGGGAGACCTGGTGGCACTCAGAGGAAGGACAGCAGGTTACCGAGAAGAGACTTGATACCCTATGAGCATATACAGGCGGAGGAAATCCCCCTCAGGAACAGTCATAGGAGAGGGGAATAATGGGAAAATGGGAGGGAGGGAAGAATGGGAGGATATAAGGGATGGGATAACCATTGAGATGTAACAAGAATAAATTAATAAAAAATAAAAAATAAAATAAAAATTAAAATTAAAAAATAAATTTAATTTAATTTAAAATTTTTTATTAATTCATTCATTTTACATCTCAATAGTTATCCCATTCCTTGTATCCTCCCATTCCTCCCTCCCCCCAGGTTTTCCCCTACACCCTTACCCTGTGACTGTGACTGAGGGGGTCTCTACCCATGTTATATGCTCATAGGGTATCAAGTCTCTTCCTGGTAACCTGCTATCCTTCCTCTGAGTGCCACAAGGCCTCCCCATGCAGGGGATGTGGTCAATTATGGGGCACCAGGGTTTATGTGAAAGTCAGTCCCCACTCTCAGCTCAACTGTGGAGAATTTCTGACCATTGGCTAGATCTGTGTTGGGGTTTGATGTTTACTGTATGTATTGTCCTTGGCTGGTGTCATAGTTTGTGCAGGACCCTTGGCTCCAGATCTTCCTATCATAATGTTCTTCTTGTAGGTTTCTAGGCCCCTCTGGATCCTTCTATTTCCCCACTCTCCCATACTTCTCTCATCTAAAGTCCAAATAGGATGTCCTCCCCCTCCATACCACTTTCCTGATAAGTGAAATCTTTCATGAGACATGGCCCTTATCCATATATCAGTGAGCATATACCATTTGACGCTTTCTGCTTCTGGGTTAACTCACTCATTATCATCATTTCTAGTTCAATCCATTTGTCCACAAATTTCGGGAATTCCTTGTTTTTAATAGCTAAGTAATATTCCATAGTGTAAATGTACCACAATACTATTATCCATTCTTCTCCTGATGGGCACTTAGGCTGTTTCCATGTTCTGGATATTAGGAATAAGGCCTCTATGAACATGGTAGAGCATATGTCCCTGTTGTGTGCTAGAGCATTTTCTGGGTATATTCCAAAGAATGGAATAGCTGGGTCTTGAGGAAGCCCCCTTCCCATTTTTCTGAGATAACACCAGATAGATTTCAAAAGTGGTTGTACTAGTAAACATTCTTCTTAGCACCACAAATTACCTTCTCCAAAATTTACAATATAATTGGTTAAGAAAAAAAGGAAATCTCAACAGAGGAAAGAAGATTGAAGTAATCTCTTGCATCTCATTGGAGGTCTATGGATTAAAGATAGAACTCAACAACAACAAACAACCAGAAAGCCTACTAACTGATGTAAACTGAAGAACTCCTTAGTCTGTGATCTCTGTGTCAGGAAAGAAATAAAGAGAGAAGTTAAAGACTTGTTGAATTCATTGAAAATTAAGGCACAACATTCCTAAATTTATGGGGCACAATGAAAGCAGTCCTACAAGGAATGTTCATAACACTAAATGGAGAGATCCCACACTAGCCACTTAACAACCCACTTGAAAGCTCTAAAACCAAATGAAGCAAGCACACCCAACAAGAGTACATGTCTGCAAATAATAAAACTCATGGTTGAAGTTAATAAATAGGAAACAGAATAATTCAAAGAATCTATGAAACCAACATCTGGTCCTTTGGGAAAATGAAAAAGATAGAAAAACCATTGGCCAAACTAACTAAAAGGTTGAGGAAGAGTATCCATGTCCACAATATCAGAAATGAAATGGGAGACATAATCACAGACACCAAGAAAATACAAAGAATCATTTGGTCTTGCTTCAAAAGCCTATATACAACAAAAATGTGAAAATCTAAATGCAAATGGACAACTTTCTTGATAGCTATGCATTATCCCTATGGAATCAAGGTCAAGTTAACAAATTAAATGGCCTTCTATCTCCTAATGGAATAGAAATCATCATAAAAATCTCACAACCTCAGACTGTGGTTAGAGTCTTTGACATCTCCATCTTATTTTACCATTATCTGCTGCTTTAATTCATGCAGTACAGGTTAAGGTTCACAGACTGGATTCCAGCTTCTTAACTCTCCTGTTTAAAAAAGTTCCAAGCACCCTGTCAGCTGTTGTACTGAACAACTTCCTTGATGATATTCGGTGCACACTCTTCTCCTTGATTTTCAGAATAGGGAGAGGTGTATCCATCACCCGTACCTTCTTTCTGCGTGTCTTGCAGGCCACTGTAATCAGCCTAAAGGTTTCCAGATGAACACAGCTTAAAGTCAGATCTCCAAATTGCATTACTTCTGGTATTTGCATGAGCTGGATGCTACCCTTTATAGTAAACATTATGTTTTCCAACCCCATGACTGCAAGATGGAACTATATGAGCTTGACAAACTGAAAAACATTTGAGTATTATTTTTCTGTTTATAATGACAATGCCCTTGACATTTTCTATACAGTATTAAACTCTATTCTTTTTTTTTCTGTAATAGATACATTATTTTTATTCTTGAATACAAGTTTTAAATTTTGAAAAATTACTTTTTTTTTATCTTTTTTTTTTATTAAGTTATTCTTGTTACATCTCAATGTTTATCCCATCCCTTGTATCCTCCCATTCCTCCCCCCCCCCCCCATTTTCCCATTATTCCCCTCCCCTATGACTGTTCCTGAGGGGGATTACGTCCCCCTATATATTCTCATAGGGTATCAAGTCTCTTCTTGGCTACTTGCTGTCCTTCCTCTGAGTGCTACCAGGTCTCCCCCTCCAGGGGACATGGTCAAATGTGAGGCACCAGAGTACGTGAGAAAGTCGTATCACACTCTCCACTCAACTGTGGAGAATATTCTGACCATTGGCTAGATCTGGGAAGGGGTTTAAAGTTTACCTCCTGTATTGTCCTTGGTTGGTGCCTTAGTTTGAGCGGGACCCCTGGGCCCAAATCTGCCTATCATATTGTTCTACTTGTAGATTTCTAGGACCCTCTGGATCCTTTTATTTTGCTGTTCTCCCATGCGTCTCTCATTTAGAGTCCCAATAGGATGCCTTCCCCTCTGTCCCAGCTTCCTGGTAAGTGAAGGCTTTCGTGGGACATTCCCCTTGGGCTAGTATGCAGATATAAGTGAGTATATACCATTTGATTCTTTCTGCTTCTGGGTTAACTCACTCATTATGATCATTTCTAGCTCAATCCATTTATCCACAAATTTCGGGAATTCCTTGTTTTTAATAGCTGAGTAGTATTCCATAGTGTATATGTACCACAGTTTCTTTATCCACTCTTCTACTGAGGGACATCTTAAACTCTATTCTTGAAATATTATTCAAGTTAGTGGTGGTTTGTTTCAGTGCCTACATGGTTTGATCCTCTACAGACACAAGGAGAGAATTTATCACATTCAAAACAGCAACTTGTCTTTCAGTTCTTCTCTTCACTGAGTTCAGGGCATAAAGACTATTCTTCTCCTGATGAGCACCTTTGTCTTTTTTTTTACACAGTTCCTTGTCTCTCACAAATGAAAATGTATATTATGCATATATATATGTACGTATAATATGTTCAAACACATTAATATACATATATAATAATATACACATATACATGTGCAAATATATGGGTGAGTATTACATAAAACCTTAAATTTGAATTATATACCAATATGTCAAAATAAATTTATTCTGTATCAATATACATATTTCAACTCCAATGAATAATAAACAACGTTGAGTATAACAATTAAAGCTGTAAATTGAAGAGTAGATTAAATAATCTACCATTTGTCCTATCATTTCTACGTATTTATTATATTTCTTCTTCTTTACTCTTAACCCCTTTTTCCTTACACAGGAAGATAGAGAAGGAGAAAAAGATATCAGAATATGGAAAAATATCCATGCTCTTGGATCAGTAGGGCTAGCATAGTAAAAATTGACATCTTACATAAAGCAATCTACTGATTCAATGCAATTTCCATCAAAATGACAACACAACTCTTTACAGAAAGGAAACAGAAAGTCTCAACTCTATTTTGAAAAAAACAAAAAAACCTGAATTACTATATCAATCCTATACAATACAAGATCTTCTGGAGGTATCTCCATCCACAATATCCTGCTGTACTTTAGAGCAATAGTAATAAAAAAAGGGCATGGCAAAAAACAGACAGGTGGATCAAGGAAATCAAATCAAAGACCCAGAAATAAACTCACACACCTATGGACACTTGATTTTTGACAAAGAAGCAAAAACCATACAATGGGGGCGAAAAATAAGCATCTTTGACAAATTGTTCTCATCTACCTGGATGTCTACCTGGAGAAACATGAAAATGGAACCTTATTTATATCCCCGCACAAAGCTAAAGTCCAAGTGGATTAAAGATCTCAACATAAAGCCAGAAACACTAAAATTATTAGAAGAAAAAGTGGGAAGAGCCTTGAACTCATTGGCACAGGAGACAACTTCCTGAGGAGAACACCAATAATTCAGGCTCTATGTGCAACAATTAATGATTGGGACATCATGAAACTGAAAATACTCTTTTAAATATTCATTTATTATTACATATACATTGCCCTGCCTACATGCCAAAAGAAGGCGTCAGATCATATTATAGATGGTTGCGAGTCACCATGTGGTTGCTGGGAATTGAATTCAGAAACTCTGGAAAAACAGTCAGTGCTCATAACCTCTGAGACATCTCTCCAGGCCCCTGAAAATATTCTTTAAGGCAAAAGACACTATCATCAGAACAAGCAACAGCCTGCAGTGTGGTAAAAGGTCTTCACTAAGCCGTCCTCTGACAGAGGGATAATATCCAAAATATATAAAGAAGTCAAGAATTGACATAACATTTAATCAAATAATCTAATTAAAGCATGGGGTATAGAGTTAACAGAAAACTCTCAACAAAGTAATTTTGAATGGCCAAAAACACTTAAAGAAATGCTCAACATCCTTAGTCATCAGAGATGTGAAAATCAAAATGACTGAGGTTCTATCTTACACCTATTAAAATAACTGAAATCAAATACTAAGATGCAGATCATGGCAAGGATGGTGTACAATCACTTTGGAAATCAATGTGGCATTTTCTTTGAAAAATTGGAAGAGTTCCACCTCCTGACCCAGGCATATCACTCCTGGGCACATATCGAAAAAATGTTCCACCATAGAAAATGGGCATTTGCTCAACTATGTCCCTAGAAGCTTTATTCACACGAGCCAGAATCTGGAAACACCCTAGATGTCCTTCAAATAAAGAACAGATAAAGAAACTGTGGACATTTCAACAATGGAATACTACTTAGCTATAGAAACTAGGAAATCACTAATTGCAGGGAAATGTATGGAACTAGAAAAGATCATCATGAATGAGGTAAGGCAGACACAGAAAGATACAAGCAGATGCTTAGACACACAGCCAACTCTAGGTAGTGTACAGGGATCCTTATAGAAGATTTGGGGTATAGAGGGACTAGGAGTAGTCAGGATCTCCACAATGAGTGCAATGGAGCCAGCAACTCCTGGCAGAGGAGGGGTATGAGAGAGACTGATCCACAAACCAAGGGCCAAGCATGGTGTGGACCCAGACGCTCTGCTGATATTAAGTAGATCAGCAGCACAGTCTACTTGTGGTTCATATAATATGGGAAGTAGGCACTACTTCTGTCATGGACTCTGGACCACAGCTGTTGATCAGTTCCCCCTGGTGAGGTGTTTTGTCAGGCCACACAGAAAGGGGATGCAGAAAGTCCAAATAACACTTGATAAACTGAAGTCAGATGTTAGGAGAAAAGGGCTCCGCTTTCTGGAGACTAGGGGATGGAGGGAAACGGTATGAGGGAGAGGGTCTGGGATCAGGAAGTTATGAGGGAAGAGGATACAGTCAGGATGTAAAGTGAACAAAACTTATTAAAAATGAAAAATAAATTTATAAATAACAACATACCAGGACTCCATGGAGAAAAACAGAGGCCTATCCGAGATTATTACAAATGTGACATTTACCCATTGTTTCCACTTCTTTCAGTATTTGTCTGCTTTCTGGTACTCAGCTGAGCTTCTGTTGTATGTCTTATTACACAGAGAAAATGCCATGCAACTGCCATTAATATCAACTATTTTGTCCTTACAGTGCACTATGCCTTATATTCAATCAGTTTTTTTAAATGACATACTTGTATTGTTGTATTAGACACCATTCCTCATGTAGGTTGCCACCACATACCACTAAAAGAAAGATTGGAGTCTCGATATCCCAACTAAAGATGCTCCATTCTCAGGTAACTCGACATAGTTGCATGTCTTCTTAATTGTTCCAAGTGGCATATAACTGTCACTACAGCAAAAAAGGACACCGTTCTCACAGACATAGGTATTACACAGACATATCTAGCCATATCCATATGGTCACCCATGCATCTTATTTTCTATTATAAAAACCATGCAGCTTCTGCTACACAGCATACCCTTGGTTCTCTTCATTTTTATCAAGATGTCAATTGTTCTGTGTGATATTACCTGGAGGCACATAAATGTATATTTACCTCTGATGTGATGTTGATTAAAAAAATGAATAAAATGGCCTCAGCCATGTCCACTTTAGCAGACCAATGAGATCACTGAGATGGCTTACAGGAGTTATCATCTCATTCTTTTCCATCATCTGGAAGGAAGGTCTTTCAGATCATTTTATTTCTTGTATGTAAAATATTCGGTGCTTCTACCCTGATACTGGTATGAACAAGAAGTGATATATAATGCTTTCCCTAACATGTCAATAGCAGATTTTCTTCTGCAATAAATACAAAATAAAAATACTTAATGTTGAAGACTACACATGATCTCAACATCTTCCAGTAAGAATTTGACTAATCACATCCTCTAATGTGTTGTTAATTTAAGGTACACAAACAAGATATTTCTATCACTGAATTTTTCTTCAATAATTCATGAGCCATGGCTCTCATTTCAGGAAAGGATAATCAGGATTTGGTCTCATGACACGTCAGGAAATCATGAAATGGAATGATGTAAGCTCACCTCAGTGACATATGGAATACATAATACAGAATTTCATCATCCTTACTGGTCTGAAGGGAAGTGAGGAGATAACAACAGCATCAAACTGCAACACTTCATTGAGAAGAAAGTTAAAACTTGTAATTGTTTTTGATACATGACACCTGGGGAAAAGATGCTCAGAAATGTTACCCTCACTTCATGAAAAGTTGTGTACCCACCACTATGGAGGTGAGATTTTAATTGCAAATCTAAGGGGAGATGAGGTCACAGAATTACATGCCCATATCTCAGGTACTGTTTTCCTCCCTCCAGTACTTGTCAGGAGGCATAAAACCTTGATATACAGTTCAAAAGTATAGCAAAAAATAAAAATAGTACATAGAGTGCATCCAATGGAGCCTATGAAACAAAGACCACAAGCGACACCGATTTGGAGATACCAGCCAAGCAAGGCTTCCAGAAAAGGCAACTTGAAATTGGATTACATTACAGAACAAAGCCACCTATCAACTGGAGAAACTTCTGAAGCACAGCCTTAGGACAGAGGTAAAATGAACATGAAAACATAGGCTAAACACAGTCACTCAGAGTTTCACATTCAGGAGTATTTCATTCATTGGAATTCCTGTTGTTCATTTAAAAAGATAACCAGGAATACAAAGTGCAGACAATTTGTATTTAAATCACTCTACGGGTGATACATGAATCTTTCTTATTGATGAGCAGATTTTACATTTTTCTGAGGTGTTCTACAAAGAACTGTAAGAATGCAAATGAACCATGCAATCTCATGAAGAATATATATCTGAATGTAGAGTACTTGAGTTGAAGGCCTTAGACTCTGTGCCATGATGTGATTCATGGGGACAAAAACAGACAGCATCTACACTGAAAGATGTGTAGTCTGAGATCATGATGAGGTTGCTTCCATCCTAAAGCATGTTCAGGAAATTTTACACATTAAGAAGAAACATGGTTTAGCTATTTAAACACCACCAGTCACATGTGGTCATTTGTTTTCACATATACGCTTCCTTAATCCTCTTTATCAGAAGGAATATATAAAAGATGGACTGATTTGATAGTTGAGAATACCATGATGTGCAGGAGCAAATTGAAAGTTTATTTAAATTTTACATTATAGAGGTGACCCTAATGATTATCTAAAGAATGCTATATTTAACTTATTTTTAATTTTAACAGTAGAAATCCTAAAGTGAAAATATATTCAGTATAATTTTATCTTGTGTGTAAGAATCCCTGTTGTGTTTTTCTGTATCACATGTGTGACAGGCATACACATAGGCAAGAAGAAGATATTGGAACCACAGAACTAGAAATGCAGTTTGCTGTAATCCACCATTTGTCCTGAGACCTGAATGCAGGTCCTCTGGAAAATCAGGGAGTGTTCTTAACTTCTGAGCCAGTGCTACTGCCTCAATTACTTCAAGGGTCAGAAAGCTCAACACTAGATACTGACAAATGGCAGTGTGTGCCCATTATGCTAGATTTTGGTGGTTTGTAAACCTTACTTTTCTTTCTGAGATTACTTCCTCAGGTACTTCATAGTGCAAAGTGTATCATCACATCCACAGTCATATTCGGTGTTATTCATAGCCCTTTACCTTGGGGTTTTTCTCTTTTTGGAAATTAAGGCATGGCAGGGGAGTATGACTGGCTTCATTTAGATTATCACATTATTGCTTATTTACTTTATTAACATAAATATAAGTAAATCCTTATTCAATGATCAAACAATGGGACACCTTTGCATAAATACATTACTTAACCTGAGCAAAGTTTCTTTGGATGTATATTTCCTGCTGTACATTCAAATTTCCATTGTTTATTATGCAAACATGGAAACTTTCACAATGAATATAATGCAACATCAACAATTTTTAAAAGGTGAAAATGCTTTTAAAAAATCAAACCTATGTATGTGCTCATCATTTTAAGGACTGAATTGAGTGTTTTAACAAATAGTTGTGGGTTCCAATACCCTAACTGTCAACTTAGTGTACTTGAATGTCTTCAATTTTATGAATAACCAAGTATGAATTCATAAATTCTTGGCTCAGGTGAACATGTCTTGCTTTTTCTCATAGGATGTACCTGCTGCACAGCCAGTGAATATTTACATAATGCTATACACTTTCTTCAAACTAGGGGTGATACCTTTTATACACTCTCTTATCTGATAGTGCAGCCATTTAGATTCCCATAGAAAAAATAAGGAAGCATTGTGCATAAGTAAATTATGGATAGATGATGTAATATGTAATAAAGTTCATGCACCCCATACCTCATTGTCCTTGCCAGAATCCTACAACAACAAAAGCTGACAGCATGCGCACAAGTGACATAGTGATTGGTGTGATCTTCTTGTCGCAGACTGTGGTTGGAGTCCTGGGCAACTCCTTCTTAGTCTACCATTATCTTTTGCTTTATTTCATGGGATGCAGCCTGAGATTCACAGACTGGATTCTGCAGCACTTGATTGTAGCCAACTTCTTAACTCTGCTGTGTAAAGGAGTTCCCAACACAGTGTCAGCTTTTGAGGTTAAAGACTTCCTCAATGATTTTGGGTGCAAACTGATCTTCTACCTTCACAGAGTAGGGAGGGGTGTGTCCATCAGCAGCACCTGCTATTTGAGTGTCTTCCAGGCCATAACCATCAGCCCAAAGAGCTCCAGATGGACACAGCTCAAAGTCAGATCTCGCAGTTACATTTCCTCTGCTGTGTACATGAGCTGGATCCTGTCCTTCATAGTAAACATTGATTTTCCTATGTATATGACTGCAATATGGAACCATAAGAACATGACAAATATAAGAGTGTATCAATACTGTTCTTCTGTTACTCATGACATGGCCCTTGACATTTTCTATGCAGTATTACACTCTACTCCTGATGTGATGTTCATGTTGATGATGGTTTGGTCCAGTGGCTACATGGTTTGCATCCTCTACAGGCACAAGAAGAGAATGAAGCGCATTCATAAGAGCAACTTCTCTTTCAGGTCCTCCCCTGAGTTCAGAGCCACAAAGACTATTCTGCTCTTGGTGAGCACCTTTGTCTTTTTTTACACAATTTCTTGCCTCTTACAAATAAATATGTCTGTTACACGTGATCCAGATTCTTTCATGGTGCACATGGCTTCAGTGTTCTCTGCATGTTTTCCAACTGTGAGTCCTTTTCTGGTGATCAGCCATTAACTTTGTGAGTCTCTTCTTGGTTTTGCCTGTGCACAGAAACAGTACATTCTCACCGTAGCATTGACATTGAGATAATGAAGTTTTGAATAGTATACACTTTTTGTTAAATCATATATGTGTGTGTACATATATTCTTAATCGTGTCATTAAAGCAGACAGTATGCATTCATAAACAAATATGTCCACATACAATTTGTTAATATATTGTAAAGTGGATATTTGCATATCCTACATTTATCATGTAAAGAATATTAATGTTTATATAATTGCTTTAGTTTGTCATAGCTTGTTAAGCACTGGTTTGATTCACAGTATGGGTTGATATATATCTGGGCTTTTTCTACAGCAACAGGTAAAATTAATTGGACAGATTTTAACCAGTTCTTTTCACAAAAGAACAAATCTAAATAAGGGTAGACAAATAGCATTTCATTGCCTTTATGTTCTGGACAAAAAAATATTCAGAAATATTGTAGAGTTTTACTAATAAAGAATATCTCCATGTCAATATAGTAATAGCTGTACCAGGGAAAGTTACAGAACATAATGTTTTGCTCACATGGACATCATGGACATTTGTACAATACTATTCATGTTGACTTCGGTAAACACTTGTTATTTGGGAGCCACCTTGTTCGAAAGTTACCAGGGTATAATTGAAAAATGAAATTTTAATCTGACACAATAATTGGTGATAATTTGCCATTTTTCATTATGTGTTTATATATATATATATATATATATATATATATATATAGAGAGAGAGAGAGAGAGAGAGAGAGAGAGAGAGAGACAGAGAGACAGAGACAGAGACAGAGACAGAGAGACAGAGAGAGAGACAGAGAGACAGAGAAATGACTTCTTTCATAAAATCATGTGACATACTATGCTTAATAGTTCTATGTCTTCAACCCAGCTACAATGATTTGTAAAAGAATTTCAGTTGAGCAAATGTCACCACCAGATTGTCTTATGAACTGCCTGTCAGGAATTTTCTTGATAGATATTTGATGTGCGAAGGCCTTGCACAAAGTGAATGATGTAATCCTTTAGAAGGAAGTCTTAGGGTGTATTAGAAATTAGGCTGAGCATGCAAGGACAAGGATGCCTGTAGGCAGCTCTCGTTCTTGGCTTCTGCTTCATTACTTGCCTTAAGGTTCTGATTTTCAGTTCCTGTCATTCTTTCTCTCAGTGCTATACTCTGGTTTGGAACTGTAAGATAAATGTAAATCCTTCCCTCCTCGAATTGTTTTTTGTCATGGTCTTTTATCATAGGAACAGGAACTCTAAAACCCATATTGCTAAGACCATTTTTTGAGATGAGAACTTTTAAGATATGCCTTAACAACTTCCACAATAAACACTTCTATACTTTAGATCCAAGGAGGAACTTACACATCTCTGGAAGTGTAAATGTCAGAGAACCTGAAGCCCCTGAGTCCAGCTAGACTGGAGGGTCAGCCAGGACCAGAGATAGCCCTGTGACTTCACCTGCCATGTCATGGGCATAGAGCTTCACTTATATCTAACTGCTTTCTACAATGATTAATTTTTCACTTGAGACATCTTTCCAGACCTAGAATTCCTTTATCTTGTAATTGAAAATTTGTACAGGTTGACAAGCATTCCTTCTCTATCTCTCTCATTCTTTATTCCTGGGTTTTCCAGTTGCCTGCTGTGGTTCTCTGAATGAATCTTTCCTAGATTCTGGTCATAAGCATAAACGTGTTACTGCATTTGGTTCATCTTAGTTCACATAGTGACCACCAGATAAGATAAAGCCACTTGCAAATGATGGTCTAGGATTCAAACTGACACATTAGCCCTCATCATTACCACGTATGTTTTTCTTAATAATGGATAGTAATGTCTTTACTTATCTAGAGGATGGATACACAGCAATCTTAGGTTAATATAAGGAGAGGATGAGTCTGTCAAGTCCATCTTCATTGTATTGTTGTTTTGTTCTGTTTTTCCTATGGATATGTGTGCTCTCCAAAATACCATGCTATTCTGTATAGGTATACGCATGTGACAGAGAACTGAAATGTCGCCCTGTCATGAAAAGTTAGCCAATATATTTAGGAAGTGGGGCTCCTACCGGAGAAATGCTTTCGATTACCAATTTGGTCTTAAAAAGGATATTCTGTTGGTCAATGTAAGGACCCGAAGTTCAACTGCAAGACAAATATGAAATCTACATGCATTTCAAGCCAAAAGCTATTGAAAGATCAGAAGAGATGTCATGTTTCTCCAGGCAATTAGCTTATATCCATAGATGTGAGGGTCTCTCATGTAGTTGCTGTGGGCAGAGCACAGCCTGGGATGGTGCAGAGAGACATGGGACACAATGCAGGTGGCAAATTATGCACCAGGTTAAGTTAACTCCCAAAACACCAAAGCTACATTTCCTGTGTTTGTAAGGCAAAACCACCCATTCCATGTAGAGGAAGGGGCAGGGTGAAAATAGCTGTAGCAAATGTAGAAACTCAAGCTGAAAACTTTAAACACATACATGTCTAGGGTCTTCTTGAACACTAAAGGTAAAGAGGAGTTTACAGAATGTTGATTTAAAAGGTAATGCCTTTTCTGATGCTCTGGGCAGCTAGGCAATCTCCATTGATGTGAGTTGCTTGCATGGTACATATGGTGCATATTTGGACATGCTACAGTCTTGTTTTGATTTCAACATGAAAATGATTGTATGTTCAATGGTAATGTTAATATGATACATTCTTTTTGTGAGGGGTCAAAATGAAACAAACCAGGGTAAAGTGAAGTCTGATAAATTAAATCTGTCTATAATTTAAATCACTTCTAACTACAGAACCTATATTGCTATTTAATCTGATGACATGGGAATTTTTCTGAGACTGGCTGAGACATGAATAAATACATCTCATTGGCTGTAGCATTCCCATAACTTATTTTTACATGCCATCCTTTCATATGACACGAATGAAGATTTACCTATGTCTTTCTTCTTCTCAAACCAAGAGAAGACAATGATCACTAATCGAACTGTACGTCCTGCATATCTCATATTTTTATAATTTTAGGACTATATAATACGTGTTATAAATTATGTATTTTCAGAACAAAAAAAAACTGGACACAGCTGATTGGACACAAATACAAGATATCCCAACATCTTGCATGTTCTGTGTTCAACTATTTCAGTTGCTGTTCCCTCAATGTCTGCTTCAAAGACAGCTTCAAAGAAGGCTGCTGATCCTAACTGGCCCAGCCCTCCAGGCTGTTCCAAACTGGACTTCTAATAATCTAAAATTCTTAACATTTAAAGAGTGGATTATAAATGTTATTTCTGTCTTGTTTTGCCACTTTCCTGATTTCCTTTAGGCTCCCAAAAGCTAACTTATGCCCCACAATTAGCAGTAAGAAACCTTAAAAACAGCAATATACCTTTCCCCTTAAGGTGGGTTGGGTAGGTTTTTCGTTAGTCTCATGGGTTATGCAACTTTGTTGTAATTTACAAGAATTGGATACAAGTTATTTCTGGTCTTATTAAGAAAGAAAACAATGTATAGAAACTTAGACATTAGGATTTCTTTTCTCTATCTTTCTTTCTAAGGGGAAAGGGGTTGAACGTAAAGTAGAAGAAATATTTAGAAATGATAGGACAAATGGTAGATTATTGAATCTATTCCTCAGTTTAGAGCATTCCTTGTTATACTCAAATAAGGTTGTTTTAATTCATTAGAATTGAAATATTTATATTCTTACAGAATAAATTTACTTGGATACATTGGTTTATTATTCAAATTTAAGTTTCTCTTTAATACACACACACATACACACACACACACACACACATATATACAGGCACATGTAAATGTGTGTATATATTATATATGTTTGTGTACATATATGTATGAATCTGTGTGTTTGGGGGTGTGTGTGTGGGTGTTTTCTCTGGTATGAATTATTCTACCCATACAACTCATTTATAAATTCAGGACTTACTTCCAGTACTTTCAAAGCTGCTATTAACTTATTACAATACTTTAAAAATACAAGCTAATGATTAGTTCTTCATGATTATGTCAGTCACAAGTCTAAAGTGTCACAAAGTTCATGCTAGGTTTAATAGATAGATAGATAGATAGATAGATAGATAGATAGATAGATCGGTAGATAGATAGATAGATAGACAGACACATAGATGATAGAATAAATGAGTATTCAACAACCTCAGAGACAAGCAAAATATGGAGTTTAAACTCTTTTTGTTACTTAAGTCCTTTTTGACTACACATGTCAGCCCCTGGCAGCACCTTCAACCACTCCAAAGAAGATTTGATCATCATAGGACCTCTATAAGGACATGGCTTCAAATGTTACAAGAGCACAGAGCAAAAAAATATATGCCTTCGCTCTACTACAGAAAGAATTCTGTGTAAGATGGGCAAACGTGGATGCAGGTCAAATCAACTGCCATCCTCTGATAATACTGGGTAAACAAGTTCTTAATAGTTTCTGCATCACAAATATGACTGTCATATATACTGAGCCAGAAGACTGAAGTTGATGCTTCAAAATTATATAGATTTTTGGTGACTATGCAGATGTTGAACTGTCTGTCATACTTATCTTTATTTTTGAGGCTACAATCTTTCACTTACATCTTACTCAGGTTATACTTTTATTCCTTATCAAGTCTCTGATAAGGCTAAACACTACAGAGTTTTCATTTTTAATAAAACCTAGCTGCTTAGTAGTTGAGATATTTTAATATCTTAATAGATATTTTTAGGATGATAGATAGAAAATATGACAGAAAATAATTTAGGTACAAAGCTTTTGATTCACCAAGATATGATAGAAAATATTTTCTTCAATGTTGCCAAACACATATAGTCAAAACATTATATATGTATGTCTTACATATTTGTTTCTATAATTATTTCATTTTTGTTCTTACTGTATATAGCTTAAAATTGCCTTTTAATTAGACAATAGGAGGGAGATATTACAGGATGGTCTTTAGTTTTATATTCAGATATTAAATGCTTACCCCCAAGATTCTTATAGTTCTATGAACAGTTCCTTACATATACCAAAGTGACAATTGTAATTATTCCCCCCTCAAAAAAATTATCCAAGATTTGCTAAGTAAAGTTTCCCTCACAACCAAGCAGGGCAGAAATTAAGTAGGCATGGCAACAGTTTACACACTTGGAAAAGGTAGATGATCTGGAGAAGAAGAGGGAGGAGACAGAAAAAAGCAGGATGTATAAAGAAGGCAGGACCATCATGGTTAGCATGGAGGGAAACAACGTGTACACATTGGTAGTATTAGAGAGAATGCCCCTGAGAAGAATAAACAAATATGTAGAGAATTATGGATGAGAAGTAGCCCAAATATAAATGCCTAAAACAATTGACACTGTTTGTGGGGCTGGATAGTAGTGAGGTAGATTAGGGTGGGTGATCTATCTTTTCCATGCCCAAGTGAAATAAGATGTATCTAAAATTTAAAAGAAAGAACAATGGGGGATTCAAATTAATATTCTGTTTTTGTTTTGTTCTGTTTATTAATTTATTCTTGTTACATTTCAATGGTTATCCCATCTCTTGTACCCTCCCATTCTTCCCTCCCTCCCATTTTCCCCTTATTCCCCTCCCCTATGGCTGTTTGTGAGGGGGATTACCTCCCCCATTCCTACAACTTCAGAAGCAGCCCCTAAAATTATGTTATAATATGTTATATTACTAGAAAAGATACTTGAAAGTTTTATCATAAAAGATGACAGGGTATACAGGTTGTTCATACGCAGGAGAATGCAGGAACCGGCTTTCAAATTTTATACTAGGAGCTATTGCAAATTATATGCCAGCTGCCCTGCCTTTAAAATTGCTAACCTATAACAAAAGGAAATTTTCATGCATTTCACCAATTGGTTCAAGAAAATTGGATGTTAAACATATTGAGAAGTCTGTTCGTTCTTGGAATTCTCATGTATTTTCAGTTTTAAAAATTGTAAATGGGAGAAATGAACATCATATATCCCAAAAGAAAAGTACTGAATTTATAAAAAGGAGAATGGATTATTCCACAGATCGTTGAAAAAATAAAACACCAATTCTTGGAATTTTATCATTTTTCCCTGTGTCAAATTGATAATGGCATCAGGACAGACAGTGAACCAGTACAGCTGAATCAGTGCACAACACAAACCACATTAGCCACCATTCTGAAAAGGACTGAGGGAAACCCTAGTAGCTTTGTGCTTGGATCTCTCTCCATCCAATCCATTCTGGCCTGGCCCATCTGTGTCACAGAGGGTGAACCAGCAGTGGTGAGTCACATGGCAGCCACAACCCACTTTGTCCACCATATCAAGAATGTGTGAGGGGCACAGAGCAAGTTTCTTCTTGGAGCTCTCTCAGCCTGCCCCTCTCCTGCCTGTCCCAACTGGGGCACACTCAGGGAAACCAGTTGAGCTAATCTGGGTTCAGGCTCTAAAGCCCATTATTCACTCTCATGAGGAGGCTTCTGGGGAAGCCTAGCAAATGGGCTTTGGCTTGGAGCTCTCTTCACCTGATCCTGACCTACTAGGACCACATGGGACACAGACAGTGACACTATAGGAGGAATCCTCAAGCCTGCTAACACCAGAGACAATCAGATGGATAGAAGCCAGCCAAGAGCAGAAGCAACAAATCTCAGAGCCATATGATGTCATCAGAAAACAGTGGTCCTATCACAGCAAGGCCTGGAAATACTAAAACCCAGTAAGAGCAAGAAGATTTTAAGTTTGAGGTGATAAAAATAATAAAGACTTGAAGGAGGAAGATAAAGCTCTCAGAGAAATACAGGCAAATATATTCCAACACATGAAAAATTGAATAAATCCTATAAAAATTACAGGAAAATATAATCAAATGGGAGAAAAAAAAAGGGTGAATCCAATAAAAATATCCAAAAACCTAAAAATGAAATTAGAAGCAAAAAAGAAAACACAATCTAAGGTAGTCTTGGAATTGAAAAACCTAGAGAAGAGAAGAGAACCTGCAGACAGAGGCAACATCAGCAGACTACAAGACATGGAAGGGAGAATCTCATGTGTGGTATGGTAAAAAGTTATTGATACATCAGTCAAAGAAAATGGTAAAACTAAAAATTTTCTGATAAAAATCATCCAAAATATATGGGACACTATAAAGAGACCACACTTAAGAACAATAGGAATAGAAGACAGAGAAGACTCCAAGATCCACAAAACAGAAATCATCTTCAATATATTCATAGAAGAAAACTTTCCTGACTAAAGAAATAAATGCCATTAAACATAAAAGAAGCATGCAGAATTCCAAATAAGTTGAACTAGAACTTAAAATTATCCTGCCAAAAACACTAAATGTACAGAACAAAAAAGAATATCTAAAGCTGCAAGAGAAAAAGGCCAAGTCACAAATAAAAGCCAACCTATCAGAATTGCACATGATTTCTCAACAGAGACAATGAGTCAAAGTCCTTAATGGATGTCATGCAGATACTAAGAGACCAGAGATGACAACACATACTACTGTACCCAGCAAAACTTTCAACCAACATGGGTGGAGAAAACAAGATATTCTACCACAAAAACAATTTTAAACAATATCTAGCCACAAATCTAACACTACAGAAGATACTAGAACGAAAACTCCAACACAAGGTGGCTACCTACACCCAGCAAGTAAATAACCTTAAATCTAGAAAGCCAAAAGAAAGGACACGGACACACACACACACACACACACACACACACACACACACACACACACACACACACACACTATTACCATGAACATAAAAAAAAAAAACAGGAGCTAACAACTACTGGTCATTAATATCTCTCAACCTCAATGGGCTCAACTCCCCTCCCCACCAAAAAGAATAGGCAAACACAATGGCTGGTAAAATAGAATGTACAATTCTGGTGCAGAAAATGAAAACACCTCAACAATAAATATAAACATTATCTTAGAATAATGAACAGGAAAATGATATTCTAAGCGAACAGACCAAATAAGCACCTGAAGTAGCCATTCTGAATATCTAATAAAATACTCTTTCAAACAAAACTAATCAAAGAAATGGGGAAGGACACTTCATCGTCATCAAAGGGAAAATGCACAAAGGTGGCATCTCAATCATGAACATCTGTGCCCCAAAAGGAAGAGCACCTACATTCACAAAAGAAGTGTTACTAAAGCTTAAATCTCACATCGAACCCCATACATTAACAGAGGGAGACTTCAACACCTCACTCTCATCAATATATAGTTCACTAAGATAAAATCTAATGGAGAAATAATGAACTTAATAGATGTCATCAATCAAATGGACCGAACAAATATCTACAGGATATTTCATCCAAATACAAAAAGTATACATTCTTTCTTTTAATTTAATTTAATTTTAATTTTATTATTATTCATTCATTTTACATCTCAATAGTTAGCCCATCCCTTCTGTCCTCCCCTTCCTCCCTCCCTCCTGCTTTCCTTCTACTCTTCTTAGCACCACAAATTACCTTCTCCAAAATTGACAATATAATTGGTTAAAAAAAAAAAAAAAGAGGAAAATCTCAACAGAGCCAAGAAGATTGAAGTAACCTCTTGCATCTCATTGGAGCACCATGGATTAAAGCTAGAACTCCAACAACAACAACAACCAGAAAGCTTACAAACTGATGTAAACTGAAGAACTCCTTAGTCTGTGATCTCTGTGTCAGGAAAGAAATAAAGAGAGAAGTTAAAGACTTGTTGAATTCATTGAAAATGAAGGCACAACATTCCTAAATTTATGGGGAACAATGAAAGCAGTCCTAGAAGGAATGTTCATAACACTAAATGGAGAGATCCCACACTAGCAACTTAACAACCCACTTGAAAGCTCTAAAACCAAATGAAGCAAGCACACCCAAGAAGAGTACATGTCTGCAAATAATAAAACTCATGGCTGAAGTTAATAAATAAGAAACAGAATAATTCAAAGAATCTATGAAAGCAAGATCTGGTTCTTTGGGAAAATGAAAAAGATAGAAAAACCATTGGCCAAACTGACTAAAAGGTTGATGAAGAGTGTCCATGTCCACAAAATCAGAAATGAAACGGGAGACATAATCACAGACACCAAGAGAATCCAAAGAATAATTTGGTCTTACTTCAAAAGCCTATATACAACAAAAATGTGAAAATCTAAATGCAAATGGACAATTTTCTTGATTGCTACCAATTATCCCTATGGAATCAAGATCAAGTTAACAAATTAAATGGTCCTCTATCTCCTAAGGAAATAGAAAGCATCATAAATATATCCCAACCTCAGACTGTGGTTGGAGTCCTTGGCAACTCCGTCTTAAAACAAAGGTTTTATTTACAATCTTTTGTGCTGATATTTATCTTGTCTTTTTCTATGGCAAGAGGTTAAAATCGTTGGACCACTTCTTTAGATACTTCTTTTGGAAAGAGAAAAATCGAAGTAAAACTATCGAAATAGATTTTCATTGACATTATGATATGAACAGAAAATATTCAGAAATCTGATTGGATTTTATTAAGAAAGAACAGTCTTCATCTAAGTGTAATATTAGTGTTACTGAGGAAAGTTTTAGCAAGCAATGAGTTGTGTTTGCTCTTGTGGTCATTTGTACAATATTTTTCATGCTGAATTCTATAAATACTTGGTTTTTGGGAACCATCTGCTTTATCAAAATATAGATGAAAAATAAAATTTATTTGGGATTATAATTTGTGATGATTTTCTATTTGCATTTATATGCTTATATATCAGTATATATGATAAAATATTGATTACCATGATCAAATCATATGAAATACTGTGCTTGGTAGTTCTGTGTCAACAACCTAGTTAGTGTGATTTGGAAAAGAAGAACCTCGATTGAGAAAATGTCTTGTGGACAGTCTGTCAGGCATTTTCTTGATTATTGTTTTATGTGAGAGGGCCCTGCTCAGAGTGAATGCTGTAATCATTTAGAAGGTGGTCTTGGGTGTGTTAGAAATAAGGCTGAGCAAGCCATGACAAAGGTGTCTAAAAGCAGCTTTCAATCATGGCTTCTGCTTCGTCCCTTGCCTTCAGGTTGCTACCTTGAGTTCCTGTCTTTCCTTCTTGTTCTCCTGCAGATAAGCTCCAGGAACATTGAAGAGAAGAGAAGAAAGGTGGACCAGTGGTGAAGAGAATTGAGCAGAGAGTTAACAGCTGGCCAACGGAAACCAACTGTTGAGAAATAACTAGTTATAGAAATTTAAGAAAGGTTGAGAAACTGAAGAAAAAAGAAATACTTGGAGACCCAGGCATATGTATTACAAACCGAAGGTTTTTAAAGGCCAGGAGAGCTTTCTGTCTCTCTCACATGCTGACTGTCTGTCTCTGTCTCTGTCTCGCTTGCTCTCTGTTGTTAGTAGATCTCTATTCCTCTTATGCTTGTTACTCTTTCACGCTTACTGTTACTCTTTTTTCTATCTCTCTTTAGCTTACTGTTACCCACTTTTCTATCTCTGTTCTTGCTTCCTGTCACCAATCTTTTTATTGGTCTTCTTGCTTGATGTTCCCCACCTACCTATCTATATTTCTTTTTTTTTTTTCCTATCTATATTTCTACTTGTTATTCCACCTCACTAAAGCATACTTTCTCATTTATTTTACTTGCTTGCCATCTCCTTGAGCCAACCCCAGTATTTTATTTAAAGTCAAGTTCAATTTTTTTCTTTACAGATTACAGCATGATTTTTCTCATATTTTACAATACAGCGGGCATTCAAATATAAGCAAAGCAAGAGAAATGTCTAACAAGAAAATACAGAAAACTTTGTATAACCTACAATAAATCATACAGCAAAAATCAACCAATTTCCAAGCAATGTTCAGCATAACCTGATTATTACTTCTTAAACTATAACCAGGAAAGTTTAACCATAAACTTTCCCAGGATAAAGCCATTGTGTTTACAGTATTTTCGTAGTGACACAGTTTTAGCTAAATGTTCTCTCATAAATAAAAATCTTGACTAACTCCTAGTCCTAAAGTAACAGGTGTACTATCCAAGACTAGGCTAACTGCCAAAAGTTCTTTATTGTAAAATATCTGCAAAGCATGATGTTTCAAGCCCACCTTCTCATGCTATCAAAGCATATTTTAAAGAAACTTTTCTACAGGTAACAAAATTTAACCAGGTACTGTTATGTCAAGATCTTAACTTTCTAATAAGTGATTTCTGCTTGGGTGCTCACAGAGCAAAAATAACTTTATCATTGTCTCAAGCCTTTGACCAGATGCCCTACTTCAACATTCTCTGTGGGAAAAGGTTTTTCCTGTGTGAATTTCCTTAGGGCTGAAAAATAAAGAGAAAAAATACAATTTTAGGAGAAAAGGAGAGATTTTTTTTCAGACAAAATTACACCTGGAAAATACATAATATTTAAGGGCAGTGGTGAACAGCTGGAGATCTTTGGAACTTGATCAAGGAAAGCCTCAATAGCTGTTCTGGATGTCTAGAGAACCTGATGTACAGTCAGAGGTCTCTGGACCTATGTCAAGCAAAGCCTCTGTGCTGTATCCTCATGTCTATGACATCTCTCTCTTTTTGGATTAATTCAATGGTTCAGGTCCTCTGTCAAGGCAACTATGGCTTTTCTTTTTTCTTTTTAATATTTATTTATTTATTATGCATACAATGCTCTGCCTGCATGTACACCTGCAGGCCAGAAGAGGGTATGAGGTCACATTATAGATGGTTGTGAGCCACCATGTGGTTGCTGGGAATTGAACTCAGGACCTCCGGAGGTGCAGTCAGTATGCTTAACCTCTGAGCCATCTCTCCAGCCCCAACTATGGCTTTTCAGAGCTGGTGGATGATGACTAGAACACAAATGGCAAAAAGTAAGGATAGCCCAAATGCAAATGCACCATTAATTAACATCAAATTGTATGAGGATGTTGAAAGAAGATTATCCAATGCTGAAAAAAATACAGTAGCCACTTCCTCAAGAGGGGCAGAACCTACCAATATCAATTATCTTTCTCTAAAGTAGATCAAAATTAACTCCCAAATCAGGATGATTCCAGAGACCTTTAATATGGCTCTGTATATGTGTCCATTCATGTTCTGATTCATTATATTGTAATGGAGTTATAAATATCCATTTAAACGTTTAATGGCATTGAACTGCTAAGCTAAATTTGATGTTCTGAATCTAATTTTCCATATATGAAACTGCTTTCTCAAAAGCACAGACCCTATCCTGAAGTCCTCTATCAATATTTTCCTGATAAAATAATGCCACGGAGAAATTCTTAGATAACTCTTCTACATAAGGAGCTGTATGGACTTCCTTAATAAGTGATGTGGTGGCAACATCAGAGCTGGAGACAGTTGCTATAAGTACTGAAATTCCTAAAATAATGGAAGCCACAAATCTTCTTGCTCACTTTAAAAACAAAGTAACACTATGTAGGACCTCAATTCCAGGATTGCTAACCCAAGCACCAGTGATGTTCACAGGTAGTGATGTCCAAACCTGGAAATAGTTGCTGTAAGTACTGAAACTCCAAAAAAAAAATAGAAACCACAAATTTTCTTGTTCATTTTAAAGATAAAGTTGCTCTATGTAAGACTTCAATTCCAGGATTGCAAAACCAAGTACCAGTAATGTTCACAGGCAGCATAACATAGGAAGGTTGTTTCAACAATATAAATTTGTCCTGACTAGTTTCAGTGTTGCAGTTAGTCAAAACACATATTAAGAGAAATATGATAGACACTTTCATTCCTTTTTTTGAAATGTAAAATTCCATGTCTTCCTTTATGAAAGGTAAAAATGAGGTAGAAACACGAGGAGTGACTGATTGTCATGTCATTTCAGCACTGTACCAGACAAGGGGCACTTTCCTAGTAGCTGCAAAAATATGAAATAAACTATCTTTCAATGGATGCTCTTTTATTCCAGTCTTGGGGTGAAATATTGGAGTCACCCATCCTGGAGAGTGCCAATCTCCCACATTTTCAACTGGAAACAGCAATTGCAACAGATAATTGAGTTTTTCTCTCAATTCATCCTTTTGTTCAAGATGTGCACTTGAAACTGACCAATCCTTGAGCTGTAAATCAGAATTATTAAAGGAAATATATACCACAGTATTGGGGGAAACACACATGAAAACCATTTTGAGTATCCTTCAAATACTAAATTCTCAACATTATCTAAATAGCCTTAGGGAAATAAGATAATGACCTAGGCAAAGGTTTTGGAGCCCATTTAAATGAGTATCATTGGAAACCTGACCTAAGCGTAATTAAAGGAAACACACATCTCTTGGCATATTATAATAACAATCTTTACAATTATAAGAAGGATAAGGAGAATTGTTACAGACATGAGGATAAGTTGTAGAGGCTTTGCTTGACAAGGTTCCCAAGACCTTCGACTGTCCAGCATGATCTCTAAACATCCAGCGCAGCTGTTGAGGCTTTGCTTGACAAAGTTCCAAAGAACTCCAGCTGATCAACACTGCCCCTGTATATTATGTATGGTCCTGGTGTAATGTTGTTTAGAAATCTCCTATTTCTCCTAAAACAATTTTTCTCTTTATTTCTCAGCACTAAGGAAAATCATACAGGGAAACTTTTTACCACAGAGAATGTTGAAAAAAGGCATCTGGCCAAAGGCTTGAGATAATGATACAGTTATTTTTGCTCTGACTCTGAGCACCCAAGCAGAAACTGAATGAAAAAAGTTAAGACCTTGTCATAACAGTACCTGGTTAGATATTGTTTTCTGTACAAACATTTCTTTAGAATCTGCTTTAATAGAAACAGAAGGTGGGCTTGGAATTTAATGCTTGACAGGTATTTTACAATAGAGGGCTCCTGGGCAGTTAGCCTAGCTTGGATAGCACTCTTGCTGGTCTGAGACTGGAAGTAGGTCAAGTTTTTTCGTTAGAGAATATTTAGCCAAAGTTATGTTGCTATGACAATCTTGTAAACCCACTGGCTTTAGCCTGGGGAAATTTATGATTAAACTTCCCAATGTATAGTTTAAAAAAATAGTAAAAAAAAAATGGTCAGGTTATGCTGTCCGTTGCTTGAAATTTTATTGATTTTTGCTATGTGCTTTGTTGTAGGTTCTGGAACTTTTTGTATTTCCTTGTTACTCTGTTGATTTTTGATTGCCCTGCTGATTGTAAAAAATGGGGGAAAATCATGGTTTTATCTGTAATAAAAATTAACTTCATTCAAAAAAATACTGGGGTAGGCCCAAGCAGAAAGGGAAAACAAGTAACAGACATGACAGTGTAAGCTAGAATGAGACAGGAAACATCAAGCGAGACAGAGTGATGGCAGACACCAAGCAACATGGATAGATAGATAGATAGATAGATAGATAGATAGATAGATATAGATAGATAGATATAGATAGATAGATAGATAGAGATAGATAGATAGATAGATAGATAGATAGATAGATAGATAGAGATAGATAGATAGATAGATAGATAGATAGATAGATAGATAGATAGATAGGGAACAGCAACAGAAATAGATAGATGCAGAACAGTAAGCAAGAAGAAAGATTGGAAGATGAGTAACAGCAAGTAAGAGAGATAAAAAATATATGCAACAGCAAGCAAGACGAGAGATAGAAAGGTAGATAACAACAAGCAGAAAGACAGATGGAAGATGAGTGACAACAAGCAAGGAGACAGACAGTAAGCTAGATAGAGATGGAGACAGAGAGCCAGAAAATAAAGTTCTCCTGGGCATTTTTAAAATTTAAGTAATTTATTCAGATTACATCTCAATTGTAATCCTCTCACTTGTATCTTCAAATTTCCCATCCATCCTCCCTCCCTCTTTCATCCTATTCACCTCTCCTAGGTCTGTGCTAGAAGGGGACCACCCTGGCCCCACCATATGACCACAGCTTATCAGTTCTCACCCTGGTAGCCTTCTTACTCTTCCTCTGAGTGCCCTTAGGTCTCCCCACCAAGGGAAAGTGGTCTCCTGGGATTTAAGATCTTCGTACTGCATATGCCTGAATCTCCAAGTATTTATTTTTCTTCCGTTCCTCAACTTCTCCTCAACAACTAGTTCCTCTAGCAAGTTGTTAAATCAATGGTTTGTTTCCCTTAACCAGCTCTTCCCCTACTGCTCAATTCTCCCTTCTGTGGATCTACCTCTCTTCTTTTCTCTTTGCCATTCGTAGATCTGGTCTTGGGGAGTAACAGAGAATCAGCTACTAAAGTATGTTCCTTTAGCAGAAAACAATCTTGGGTTACTTCTCCAACTGTAAAACAAATGGGCCATGAGGGAGCAAAGCCCTTAAAATTAAAATTAATTTCTGACCACTGAGTTACAAAGTTGTTACTCTCAACACCCACCAAGTCAACATCATCAGTAGTGACTTTAATTAGGTCAGTATCCCATGTACCACATGAAGTATGGGAAGATCAGCTACAGAACCTCAATAAGTCAGAGCATTTCCAAATTCCTGAGCATTGGCCACAGAACAGCAAGAAAAACATACCTCTACTGCCAAAAGATGCAGGGATGCAGGGAGGTTATTAGTAGAACCCAGGGCCTGGGCTTCATTAGCCAAGGCCTTGAGCTAACCCCATGCAGGTATCAGATTATCACGTGTGGCTGCTGCAACTGGAGTATATTTATACCCCTCCAATTTTAACTGAGCAAATGACGCAGCCAATAAATGATCTGCAAATCGATCCAATCAAGAGGATGAAAATGCAGTAGCTGTAGAATGAAATGGTATTTTTCTACTCCAAGTGTTTCTTCTCTTTCTCAATGGAAGCTTTGGTTTGTCTGACTGGTTGGATGAGGTGACTCAGCATCTGTCAGGGAATCACATGCATATCCTCTCCCACTTATTAGTAAAATGTCTGGTCCTTTCCATTGTGAAGTTAACAAATCTTTCCATGTAACTATAGATTTTCCTTTTAGTTTGTAAATCCCAATTTCTTCCCATGGCACTTATGGGCATATCCTCCTTTATTTAAATAATACAAAACAAAGATAGAATATGGCAGAATATGGGTTGGGGAATAATAAATCAAGTAGCCATTTTTTAATTTCATTATTTGAGCTTTAAGAGTTGGATGTGATTGCTCCACAATGGCTTGTCCTTGAGGATTACAAGTAATTCCTGTGGTATGTCTAATACTAAAGGTAGAACAAAAATTACCAAAACCTTTGCTGGAATAAGCTGTAGCATTATCTGTTATTAAATATTTAGGCATTCATCAATACAAAACAAAGTAAAACAAATGTTCTATAGCATCAACTAAGGTTTCTCCTGTATGGGCTTATCCTCATGTCTGTGACACTTTCTCTTAGTGATAGACTATGTCTTGGAACTATAAGATAAGCATAAATACTTTCCTTCTCAAACTGTTTTTTGTCAAGGTCTTATACAATATGAATTGAAATTCTAAAACCCATATTGCTAAGACCATTTTCTTGAGATTAGAACGTGTAATGTCTGTCTTAACAAACTCAACAAAACATATTTGTACACTTTAGATCCAAAGAGGAGATTACACATCTTTGGAAATGTAAATGTCAGAGAACCTGAACATTATGAGTCAGCCAGGCACAGAAAACATCCCGTGTCTGCCTCTGTTATTACAGCTGCATAGAGATTCACTGATCCAAAGGCAGTCCACTCTTTCAATATCTCTTCAGTATAGTACTTGAAATCCTAGTTAGAGCAAAAACCACTAAAGGAGATCATGGGGACACAAATCAGAAAAGAAGAAGTCAGACTGTCACTATTTGCAGATGATATGGAAACTTGATTTTTGACAAAGAAGCTAAATCCATACAATGGAAAAAAGATAGCATCTTCAACAAATGGTGCTGGTCTAACTGGATGGCTACATGTAGAAAAATAAAATTGATCCATATCTATCACCTGGCACAAACTGAAGTCCAAATGGATTAAAAATCTCGACATAAAACCAGACAGGCTAAATCTGTTAGAAGAAAACAGTGGGGCAGAGCATTGAGCTCATCAGCATGGGAGACAACTTTTTGAACACAACATCAACAGCTCAAGCCCAAAGAGCAACAATCAAGAAATGGGACCTTATGAAACTGAAATGCTTCTGTAAGGTAAAGAACAGGGCAAACAGAACAAAGGGCTAATATCCCAAATATATAAAGAACTCAAGAAATTGAACACCACCAAACCAAATGCTCTAATTAAAAAATGGTGTGCAGAACTAAACAGACAATTCTCTAAAGAGAAATATTGAATGGCCAAGAAACACTTAAAGAAATCCACAACATTCCTAGTTATCTGGGAAATGCAACTAAAAATGACCCTGAGATTCCATCTTACACCTATCTGAATGGCTAGGATCAAAAAGTCAGGTAACAGCACATGCTGGCAAGGATGTGGAGAAGGGGGAACACTCCTCAATTGCTCGCTGGATTGCAAACTTATACAACCAATATGGAAATCAATTTGGTGCTTTCTCAAGAAATTGGGAAGAACTCTACTTCAGGACCAAGCCATACCACTCCTGAGAATACATCCAAATGATGCTCAACCATACAAGAACATTGGCTCAAGAATGTTCATAGCAGCTTTATTTGTAATAGCCCAAATCTGGAAACAATGTAGATATCCCTCAACCAAAGAATAGATAAAGAAACTGTGGTGCATCTACACAATGGAATACTATTCAGCTATTAAAAACAAGGAAATTTTGAACTTTGCAGGCAAATGGATGGAACTGGAAAACATCATCCTGAGTAAGGTAACCCAGACCAAGAAAGACACACATGGTATATACTCACTCATAATCAGACATTAGCCACATAGTACAGGATAACTACACTACAAAAAAGAGTCAGAAACATCAAGCAAGGACCATGTATGATGTGACCTAGACACACCACTTGGATGTAGTAGCACAGTCTCCTTGTGAATTCTACATGTGGAGAATAAAGGCTACTTCAGACATGCACTGAACTTAAATCACTTCCCCCTGGCAAGACAGCCTTGCCAACCTACAGAGGAAGGGGTTACAGATAATACAGAAGAGACTTGATAGGTAGAGGTCAGTTATTAGGGGAGGATGGCTCCCCTGTCTGAGTATTAAAGGAGGAAGGAAGAGGTAATGAGGAAATGTGGGGGGGATTGAGAGGGAATGAGGGAGGGGGCTACAATCAGGATGTGAAGAATTTAAACTGCAGAACAAGAAGGTAACTTGTATTACTAATCCCATCATATGGGACTAGCTCTGGGACTGGCTGAAACATGAATGTCTATGCATAGCGATTCTTCTTGTTGACTACAGAACCCTTATGAATTACTATTAGATGCCATTCTTCCTATGGCATGAATGAAGATTTACAGAGGTCTTCTTTCACTGCTCGTACAAAGAGAAGATATACAGACTTAATTGTTCTGTGCGTCACATACAACTTATACACTTATAATTTTAGGAATGTATAATGCTTGTGAGAAATTATATGCTTCAGAAAAAAAGAGCTAGACGCTGACATTGAATCAGACCTGACAGGATGCATTCCTCACTGCATACTGGACCTTGACGTCCTATTTGGAGAAAGGGGTTGAAAAGAGAGAAGGTGGAATGTAGAAATATATAGAGAAGATAGAACAAAAAGTAGATTAGTGAATCTCCTCCTCAACTCAATACCTCAATTGTCACTCCCAAGGTATTAATTGACTGGTATAGCATTTTGTATATAGATGCAAAATAAGTTTAATTTTAGATACAGTGGTATAGAATGCAAATATAAGATTATTCTTTATACATTATATATATATGTATATATATATATATATATATATATATATACTCTAATATGAGTTATTTTGCCCATATAACTCAATTATAATACAAGGTTTACATCCAATGCTGTTTAGGAGAAATAAGTTATAAAAAATTAAATGTTAGTAGATTAAATCATGGTCATGTCAATTACTAGTCTACTTTTCTCACAAGATATACATCTTAGGTGCAGCAGATGGATATGAATCTATAGAAAGATAACGAAGGATAGGTAGACAAAGTCTTCAAAAACCCCAGAGACATGCAGAATATGGTATTTTAAAATGTTTTTTATTGTTTTAAACATTCATTGACAATGAGACAGGTTAATTCCTGGCAACACTCAGTCTACCTCAGAAAGGATGGTGAGCATCAAAGATTCACTTGTCTAAATTGTTTCAACGGTAAGTATTTTACCCCTTGAGACAACATTCAAGACCTAGAACAGCTTTGCCTTATAATTGTGAATTTGTACAGGTTGATGAACATTTCTTTTCCCATTTCATTCATTCTTCTATTACTGGGATTTTGAGTCCTCTACTGGGGTTAAATGTATTAGGCCTTCCTGGATTCTAATCATAAGCATAAATGTCTCACTGCATTGGGTTCATCTTAATTCACATAGTAACCATCAGATCCATATGTTTTATTCCATGTGTGCAGACATTTATTCAAAGTTATGTATAATAATAAACTTCATGTCTGTAAATGGTTGCAACTATGTCTGGGAGACTAATTGACCTGTATCATAAAAATCCCTCACAATTTTTTCCTATCATAAGACCCTGCAATTTCATTCTTGGAGGATAAAAAATAAAAAAGGAGAGATAGCTGTGTGTACATTGGTGCTTCTGACCTATAATGGTTGGCTCCTGGGAAAACGGTTCTAAAAAAATGGAAAGATTCAAAACATATCATTACTGATTCCAAACCCTATAAATTAATAAGAACTGACTATATATTTGGTTCTCTGGAGTTTTTTAAATTTTTATTTTATTAATTTATTCATATTACATCTCAGTGGTTATCCCCTCCCTTGTATCCTACCATTCCTCCCTCCTTCCCATTTTCCCCTTACTCCCCTCCCCTATGACTGTGACTGAGAGGGACTTCCTCCCCCTGTATATGCTCATAGGGTATCAAGTCTCTTCTTGGTAGCCTGCTATCCTTCCTCTGAGTGCCACCAGGTCTCCCCATGCAGGGGATGTGGTCAAATACGAGGCACCAGAGTACGTAGTTTTTTTGTTTTGTTTTGTTTTGTTTTGTTTTGTTTTGAGAATTCCATTCCATGGGGTTTGGCAGGATTAATTTGAGAACTTCCAAATTGAGGAAGATGGCTGTGGGTGAAGCTAGATGTAAAGTTTTCTCTGAAAACTGATTTTTTGAAAATTTTAGTTGCACTTATATAGGTAGAAAGCTTCCATCATCTACTTTCCTAGTATCACGTTACCCACAATGTTACAATTTAGAAAACAAATGTAAAATCAATATGATTACTAAAAATTGACTATAAGTGAAGGTGGCAATGACCAATTACATTTTATGTGATCATTATGTGCTCCTCCATCCTCATGCCCACCTCTTTGCTCTTTTCTATTTTATCTCCCAGAAGATGGGAGGAGATGATCTTTCCAGCACATGAAACACACGATGAGAGTGAACAACATTGCAGCCAGCCCTGTCCATCTACCTCCAGCTTTACTCCATAATGAAGAAAGTCATTAATTTATTCATATTACATCTCAACTGTTATCCCATCCCTTGTATCCTCCCATTCCTTGCTCTCTCCCTATTTCCCCTTACTCCTTTCCCCTATGACTGTGACTTAGGGTGACCTCTTCCCCCTGTATATCCTCATAGGGTATCAAGTCTCTTCTTGGTAGCCTGTTATCCTTCCTCTTAGTGCCACCAGTCCTCCCCATCCAGTGACATGGTCAAATACGGGGCACCCGAATTCATGTGAGGGTAAGACCCTATTCTCCACTCAACTGTGAAGAATGTCCTGTCCATTGAGTAAATCTGGGTAGGGGTTTGAGAATTCCTACAGCTGATAAACAACTTCAGTAAATTGACTGGATACAGAATTAACTCAAAAAAGTCAGTAGCCTTCCTATATACAAATGACAATCATGCAGAGAAAGAAATTAGGAAAACTACACTATTCACATTAGCCACAAACAATATAAAATATTTAGGAGTTACTCTAACCAAGCAAGTGAAGGACTTGTTTGAAAAAATTTCAAAACTCTGAAGAAAGAAATGGAAGATGACATCAGAAGATGGAATGATCTTCCTTGCTTGTGGATCTGGAGAGTTAACATAGTAAAAATGGCCATCTCTTCTCTTTCTAAACTAGTTCCATGTTTCTAAAGCTGATCATGAAGACCTAATGATTTTAATTATAGGTTTTCAGCTTTTCAATTTTTTCCTAATATTTTTTTCTTTATTAATTCTTCTAAAATCATCTAAATCACTTACCAAAATCATTTATTGATAATCTAATGATTATTCTGAACTCATTTATTAATAATCTAACAATAAATCTGAATAAGTTGTACAAATGACTCAACTTTCTGCATAGCTGTATTTTCCCAGAGAATCACCAATGACTTTATTAGTTTTTATTAGTATCACCTTTTACTAATTTTTATTTCTAGCCTTTGGTGATAAGCCTCTAACAGGATCTTCTGGAGTAAAGGGTCAATCCAAGACATCCAGGCACTGGAACTTTGTCAAGCAGGCCTTAAGGACACCTGGTTGTTGGGGCACTGGAACTTTGTCAAGTAGCACCCTCAGAGTGTATGGCAGAGGTGCTTAGTCATCAGGCACTAGAACTTAGTCAAGGGGTGCCCCCATATTTCTTGACCTCACCAGAATAGAGATTGAGGGAGTGGCCAACTAATCATTGGTCAAACTTCAGCCCCACCCAATGGGACACAGCCAACCACTGCCATAATTAATGATACTCTGTTTTTATTGCAGAGATAAGCCTACTATAACTGTCTTCTGAGAAGCTTCTGCCAGAATCTCATGGAAACAGAAGCAAAACCCCACAGCCAAACAATAGGCAGAGCTTGAGGAGATTTGTGGAAGAGGGAGGGAAGAATTGAGGGATCTGAAGAGGTTAAGGACACCACAAGATGATCTACAGAAGAAAATAACCTGGGCCTCTTGGGGGATCATGGAGACAGTATCACCAACCACAGAACAACCATGGGCTGGGTGTAATGCCCCTACACATATGTAGCAGATATCCAGCTTATTCTTCATGTGGGTCCTCTAGCAACCTAAGCAGGGTCTGTTGCCTGCCTTTATATCCCCTTCCCATGGCTGTACTGCTTTATCTGTCATCTGTGGGAGAGGAAGGGCTTAGTGTGTTGCAACTTAATATTCCAGGGTGGGTTGTACCCAATAGGGAGGGTGGCTCCCTTTCTCTGAGGAGAAGAAAACAGTGATTAGAGAAGGGATCCAAGATGGCGGCAAACAGTGTAGACCATGTTTAGAAGCTCCAGTAAAAAATTCAGGGAATTGCACAGATTTCTGAACCACGAACACCCAGGTCCCCACACCACGACAGCAGGAGTGCTCCACGGTTTGAAGGGACCAGGGTGCAGAGGACCTGTGTGCCCTTGCACATGGGAGGAGCATGGATTTTCTCAGATTGGAGCAGCAGTGGCGGTGGCAGCTGCGGCAACAGCCGCAGCAGAGGCTGAGGTTTGCAGCTCAGAGCCCTCCTGCGGAGGCAATTGGTGTGGTAGCCGGTGGGATTTGCTGTGGTAGAGGGGACTCTGGACAGGATTTGGGTCGCGCGGTGTCTTGAGACCTAAACTAGACTCAGTGGACAGTTCAGCCCCTGAGTCCCAAGTTCAGCTCAGTGCACAGTGCTGTGGACACGTTACCTCAGCTCAGCAAGCAGTTCTGCCCAAGGCACTAGCTCAGCTCAGTCACAGCTGCCCTGCTGTGATCCAGGCTGGGGAGCACGCTCAGTTCCACCCAAGGCACTAGCTCAGCTCAGCGGTAGCTCCCCTGCTGTGATGCAGGCTGGCAAAGTGCTCAGTTCCACCCAAGGCACTAGCTCAGCTCAGCAAGCAGTTCTGCCTGAGACACTAGCTCAGCTCAGTATGTACTCCTGCTGCTCTGACTCAGGCTGAGGTCAGCATGCAGATTCAGCCCCAAGTCCCAGCCCCGAGGCAGGTTGGGCCCAGAATCTAGCTGAGCTTTGCACATTCTCCACACAGTTTAGGCCCGGAGTCCTGGGCTGAATTCAGCACGCAGTGTGGGTCCAGAGTCCCTGACTGAGAGCGGTGCACAATTCCACCACAGAGACTCAGGCGAAGCTCGGCGTGCAGTTTGGGGCCAGAGTCCCTAACTGTGCTTGGCAGACAGTTGGACCCAGAGACTCCAGCTGAGCTTTTGGCACAGTCCCAGCTCTAAGAATCTGGTTGGACACAGTGCGCAGTTTGAATCCAGAATTCCTGGCTGAGCTTGGTGGACAGTTTGGGCCCTGAGTCTCTAGCTGACCACAGCACCCGCTTTGGGCCAAAAGCCCCTAGATGAGCTTGGTACGCAGTCCCAACCCAAAAATTCTGGCCGGACTCTGCATGCATTTGGGGGCCAGTATCCCTAGGTGACATCAGTGCATGGATTGGGCCCAGAGACCCTAGCTGAGCTCAGCAGACAGTTCGGGTCCTGAGAATCTAGCTGAGCTCTGTGCGTGGTTCGGGCCCAGTGTCCCTGGCTGGACGTGGCAGGGGACCCAGAAGGCTGTGGATACATTGGCCTGACCCAACGCTCATTCAGAGATCCAGAATGACTGCAGGACCCACAGTACAGGGGAGTGAAGGATCACTGCCTGTGAGAGTCCAAAAGGACAGGGCTAGCCTCCTGCCATCCACAACAGTGAAGCATCAGAGTTTCCAGCCTAGGGAAATCATGAGAAAACAAGTGAATCTATCATCAGACTCCCTCCACCCAACTCTGGAAGCTACCCAACAAAAACAAGGACGGCAAGATATCTAAAGGACAGCGTAAAAGCATACACAAAAAAAAACCCAAGACAACATGGCTTCTCCAGTTTCCAGCTATCCCAAATAAAACAACCCAGAGAACTCAAACACAACGGAAATACAAGAAAATGACCTCAAATCCTTAGTAATGAGGATGATAATGGAGAAAACAAATAAAATTCATAATCAAATGCAGGAAGATGCAGCCAACAGGTAAGAGACATATAGGAAGCACATAGAGTGGAACTGGAAATTTTTCAGGAAAACGCAAACAACCAGATGAAAGAAATCCTACTTTGAAGGCATATATGCCACAAAATTTGAAAATCTAAGGGAAATGGATGATTTTCTTGATCAATTTCACTTGCCAAAGTTCAGTGGAGAACAGATAAACAAGCTAAATAGTTCCATTTCCCTACAGAAATAGAAGCAATCATTGCTAGTCTCCCAACCGAAAAAAGCCCAGGGCCAGGTGGTTTGAAAAAAATTTCAAAACTCTGAAGAAAGAGATTGAAGATGACCTGAGAAGATGGAATGATCTTCCTTGCTCATGGATCTGGAGAATTAACATAGTAAAAATGGCCATCCTACCAAAAGCAATCTACAGATTCAATGCAATCCCTATCAAAATACCTACACAATTTTTTAAAGACATTGAAAGTTCAATTCTGAACTTCATACGGAAAAACAAAAAACCCAGAATAGCTAAAACAATCTTGTACAATGAAAGGTGCTCCAGAGGAATCTCCATACCTGATCTCAAACTGTACTATAAAGCAATAGTAATTAAAACACCATGGTACTGGCACAGCAACAGGCTGGTTGATCAGTGGAACCGAATCGAAGACCCAGATATGAATCCACACACATATGGTCACTTGATTGTTGACAAAGAAGCCAAATCCATTCAATGGAAAAGGAATAGCATCTTCAACAAATGGTGCTGGTCTAACTGGAGGTCTATGTGTAAAAAAAATGCAACTGGACCCATATTTGTCACCTTGCACAAAACTCAAATCCAAGTGGATTGGGGACTTCAACATAAAACCAGAGACACTAAGTCACTTAGAAGAAAAAGAGAGGAAGAGGATGGAACATATTGGCACAGGAGACAACTTCCGGAACAGAACACCAATATCCCAGGCCTTAATGTCAACCATTAATAAGTGGGACCTCATGAGGCTTAAAATTTCCTGACAAAAATCAGCCAAAATATCTTGGGCACTATCAAAAGACCACACTTAAGAAAAATAGGAATAGAATAAGGAGAAGACTCCAAGATCCACAAAACAGAAATCATCTTCAACATATTCATAGAAAAAACTCTCCTGTCTAAAGATATAAATGTCATTAATCATAAAAGAATCCTACAGAATTCCAAATAAATTGGACTAGAAAATAAAACTGTTCTGTCAAAAATGAATCAACACACTAAATGTACATAACAAAGAAAGAATATCAAAAGCTGCATGAGAAAAAAGCCAAGTCACAAATAAAAGCAAACCTATTTGAATTGCACATGACTTCTCAACAGAGACAATGAAAGTCAGAAGGTCCTTCATGGATGTCATTCAGATACTTCGAAACCACAGATAACAACCCAGACTGTTGTACCCAGCAAATATTTCAACCAACATAGGTGGAGAGAACAAGATATTCTACCACAAAAACAAATTTAAACAGTACCTAGCCAAAAATCTAACACTACAGAAGATACTAGAAGGAAAACTCCAACACAAGGAGGCTACCTACACACAGGACATAAACAAGCTTAAATCTAGAAAACCAAAAGAAAGGACACGGACACATACACACACAAACACCACCAACAGAAAAAGAAACAGAAGCTAACAACTACTGGTCATTAATATCTCTCAAACTCAACGGACTCACTCCATAATAAAAAGGAATAGGCAAACACAATGGCTGGAAAAATAGGATGCATAATGCTGGAGCATAAAATGAACACATCTCAAATAAAAATAGACACTATCTCTGAATAAACAACAGAAAAAGATATTCTAAGTGAACAAATTTAATAAGCAACCTGAAGTAGCCATTCTGAATGTCTAATAAAATACTCTTTCAAACAAAACTAATCCAAGAAATGGGGAAAGACACTTCATCGTTATCAAAGGGAAAATGCACCAAGGTGGCATCTCAATCATGAACATTTGGGGCCCAAAATCAAGAACACCCATATTCACAAAAGAAGTGTTATTAAAGCTTAAATCACATATTAAACTTCATACATTAATAGTGTGAGATTTCAACACCTCACTCTCACCAATATATAGGTCATTAAGACAGAAACTAAATAGAGAAATAACAAAATTAATAGATGTCATCAATCAAATGTACCTAAAAACATCTACAGGACATTTCATCTTAATACAAAGTGTATATATTCTTTTTCTAACAAGAGACGCTGTCAAGAGAACAAAGCGACAGCCTACAGACTGGGAAAAGATCTTCACCAACCCTACATCTGACAAAGGTCTAATATCCAAAATATATAAAGAACTCAAGAAATTAAACGCCACGAAACCAAATAACTCAATTGAGAAATGGGGCTTGAAACTAAACAGAGAATTCTCAACAGAGGAATATCAAATGGCTGAGAAACACTTAAAGAAATGTTCAACCTCCTTAGTCATCAGGGAAATGCAAATCAAAACAGCTCTGAGATTCCATCTTACACCCATCAGAATGGCTAAGATCAAAAATTCAAGCGACACCACATGCTGGCGAGGATGTGGGGAGAGAGGAACACTTCTTCATTGCTGGTGGGAATGCAAACTAGTACAGCCACTTTGGAAATCTATCTGGTGCTATCTCAGAAAAATGGGAATAGGGCTTCCTCAAGACCCAGCTATTCCACTCCTTGGAATATACCCAGAAGATGCTCCAGCACACAACAAGAAAATTTGCTCAACCATGTTCATAGCATCCTTATTCATAATAGCCAGAACATGGAAACAGCCTAAGTGTGCATCAGTAGAAGAATGGATAAAAAAACTGTAGTACATATACACTATGGAATACTACTCAGCTATTAAAAACAAAGAATTCCCAAAATTTGTGGACAAATGGATTGAGCTAGAAATGATCATAATGAGTGAGTTAACCCAGAAGCAGAAAGACTCAAATGGTATATACTCACTTATATCTGCATACTAGCCCAAGGGGCATGTCCCACGAAAGCCTTCACTTAGCAAGAAACTGGGACAGAAGGGAGGACATCCTATTGGGACTCTAGATGAGAGAAGCATGGGAGAATAGCAAAGTAGAAGGATCCAGAGGGTCCTAGAAACCTACAAGTAGAACATTATGATAGGCAGAATTGGGCCCAGGGGTCCCGCTCAAACTAAGGCACCAACCGAGGACAATATAGGGGGTAAACTTTAAACTCCTACCCAGATCTAGCCAATGGTCAGAACAGTCTCGACACTTGAGTGGGGAGTGGGGTATAACTTCCACATGTACTCTGGTGCCTCATATTTGACCGTGTCCCCTGGGGATTCATCCCTTTGCTGATCACTGACTTCTACCTACTTCTTTTCAAAATTTAAGAACCTGAAGTGTCTCTCCCCAAGTCAAAATGCATGGTTTATTTGGTTTTAGCTCGTCATATTGGTGTTGGAGATGGGACTCTACCATCTAAATCTAGCCTCTTGTTGTTTGGAGAAAGTGCTGCATACTTTCAAATCCAGGGTTAGGCTAACTTTTATCTGAAGGATTCAGAACTCTCTATGTGGGTCAGATACAGGGATGCAGCGTCCTTCTAGAGCCAGTTCTGGGCTGGGCTGGCAGCAAGCACGCAGGAAGGCTGTGCAGAGCGGGTCCACAGCACCCTGACAGCTGGAGTAGTCTGGAAGGCAATGTGAAACACAGTGAAGAGTCACCGCAGGGCGGGGCCAGCCACCTGGAAACAGAGATTGGGAGGACGTTGGAAATTAGGGGGGGGGGGGGGGGGGAGGAGTTTGTGGAGTGGGAGGGTTTAGAGGTGTGACGTGAAAGGAAGCTGTGACAGCGAGTAAATGAGGCCTGAGAAGTCGGGCTGAGGAACCACGCCTGAAGTGGCAAAGGACCATTCACGGAAAACGTTGTGGGTCTGCAACGTGAGGACTCGCGTGGTGCTGGCTTAGGTGCTGAGGACGCGAACTGCAGGAGCCACAGGTGGCGCGCGAGGACTCCTGGGAAAGTCACCAGTCTGCAGCGCAGCAACGGAAATCTCGGCAGGCAGCCCCAGAACTTCCCAGGTCAGAGGAACTGCAGGGCTGGGAAACCATTTGGTAGGAACCAGCGTCAGATTAGTTTCTCTGCTGTTCATAAGGAAGCTAGATCTGAAACTCTCTTGTGAAGGTCGGCCCTTGTTGGTAAACTTCATATCAGATGAAAAAAACTAATCCTGATTTTATTTTTTCGTATCCTCTGGTTGCAAAATCGTTAGAATACTCTAGTAGAATATTTCAATCTATCCGTTGAATTTACAAACACAGTTCTCTTGGTGAAAGTGAAAAGAACAAAGCTCTTTAATTTACATGCATGAACCCTAACTCCCCTATTACACCTGGGAACTTACTTGGTGAGCTTTCAGACATTAGTCATGAAAGGAGAGACTGCAGATTTAACCAAATCCGAAATATATACTATTTTCTATGTTTTACATGTACAATTGTAAACATCATTTAAAAGTAAACTTTTTACCCGTCATTACCTTTTCATCTAAAATAAAAATATATGTTCTCTGTGATGTAAATACAGCATTCTGAAAAGTGTCTTAGCCAGACATGGTGGCAGAGGCCTTGACTCCCAGGACTCCAGAAACTGGCAGGTAGATCTCAATGCTTTTAAGACCAGCCTAGCGGACACAGTGAGTTTCAGGACACCCATAGCTACACCTTGAGGCTCTATCTCAAAACAAAACCAGAGGAAAGGAAAGGAAGAAAAAGAAGCCAAAAATGTCTTCTTTTTCTGCGGTTTTAGTGTTGCACTAAAGACATTATAAGCCAGGTGGTGTTGACACACCCCCTAATCCCAGCACTCAGGAGGCAGAGGCAGGAGGATCTCTGAGTTTGATGCCAGCCTTCTCTACAGATCCAGTCAGGACAGCAGGACTTCTAAAGAAAAGCCTGACACCATCTGAAGGATGGAAGGCATTTTCTTGTAAGGTCAGATAAAGTTCATTTATGATTGCTGCAATATTGAAATTGAGAGTTCTTTAACTGCTTTCTGGAATTTGACATTTCTACACCTTATGGAGTTTGACTCACAGCTTGAACATACCCAGACAAAATGTTCTGGCAAATAATACTGAAATGTTCAGCCAATATCCTTCTTAACCAAAAATGCTCTGGAAATCCACCAACCATTGAACCCAACCCAACCCCAGCCCTCCAGTTTGGGGGGATATGTAAGCTGCACTTTCTTCTATGTTCAATACTATCTTTTCAAACCCCATTTCATGAAGAAAACCTTGTCTGACAGAAAATAAAGCTTGCTTAATTTGATCAAAGAATTTGGATACTGGTCTTTACTCTCATTCAGTGAGATTATACTACATAAGAAACTCTGTCTCAAAAAACCAAAATTGAAAAAAAATGTATTATAGTATAGGACAAAAATAGAAGGCATCTTTTCAATGGCTATGATCACTTTACTGTGTAAAAAAAGTGTCTGCAATAGTCTTTTTCTCCTCTGTTCAAAAGGAACATATGTCTGCTCATAGACTCATGACCAACTGTTATTTGTGGGTTCTTCTGTTTCCTTTGTTTGAGACCTGTACTCACCATTGGCCAAGTGCTGTGATTAAAATGTGCACCAACACAACTGTTCAAACTGCTATATTTAATTTTGTGCTCACCTGACAGCCAGTGGTGTGACTGTGGACTTCTCCCAGGAAGAAGGGCCCTGCTTGCACCCCACTGGAGGGCTTTGTATGGAGACTGGATGTTGCCGAATTACAGCAGTCTGCATTCTGTGCGGGAGAATACTTTGCCTGCTCTATCCTGTCTCCTCCTCAGGGTTCCTGGGAAAATAAATCAAACTGAGGGTAAAGGAGCCTCACATCTCAGAGGGTGAAGTGAAATCCTCAGAGGAACACTGAAAATGTTCATGAATTGTTCTCTCTTCTCATAAGTCCCTTTGGGAGGTGTAAGGCTTCTGTCATTTTTGGTCCATGGTAAATTCACAACCCCACTAGGGTATAATATTGTCATCCCAATCATTCAGATTCATTTTGTTCATTCAGTTTTGTCTGAGCTGTGACTGAATGTGGGATTCTAGTTACGCTAAATGAAAATGAATTTTAAATATTCTCAGTATTCTGACACACTGCATGGCAGCTGGGTAATCACTTGTAGAATCCTCCCTTTATCTACTGAGGACAGGACTGTGTTAGAAATCCAGATGCTTTCTGAAGAATCTCTTTCTCATGTGCAGGCCTGCTCAGCTGTGGAGCAGAACAGAGTGGCCTGGAAGATGGAGAGGAAGGAGACAGGAGCAAAGGATCCAGGTATGCTGGAGGGACTGATGAAGGGATGACGAGAGGTTTAAGTGAATGGGAGAGTGGGACATGAAATCAGTTTTACCGCATTCTCTTTCACTATAAGTAGTTGTGGAGACCTCCACTGAGAAAAATCTCAGGATTATCCTATTGTATGTATGAGAAGTCTTACTACAGAAGAATCAGTAGTAAGAGACAAAATATTTGACTGTGCATGTGAGTGATGCTGACCTTATTGTTTGCATGTCATTGTGTGTCTTCATTCCATATTGAAATGGTTTTCATTTCAGTGCTCTTAATGTTTTATAAAATGATGAATTGTAATGACAATGTGTGTGTTTATTGATTTCAGAAAGTGGAACTTGTAATCTTCTAGCCCATTCTCTACCTTTTAGTATTAATTTCTTTGTTCCAAAAAATAATGCTTAGAGAGTTTTGATAAGAATCCTGCACTATTCGTAATAGCCAGAACATGGAAACAGCTGAAGTGTCCCTCAGTAGAAGAATGGATAAAGAAACTGTGGTACATTTACACTGTGGAATACTACTCAGGTATTAAAAACAAGAAATTCCCAAAATTTGTGGACAAATGGATTGATCTAGAAATTATCATAATGAGTGAGTTCACCCAGAAGCAAAAAGAGACAAACGGTATATACTCACTTATATCAAAACACTAGTCCAAGGGATACGTTCCATGAAAAACCTTACTTACCAAGAAAGTGGGTCAGAGGAGAGGACATCCTATTGAGACTTTAGGCGAGAGTCGCATGGAAGAATGGGGAAATAGTAGGATCCACAGGGTCCTGGAAACCTACAAGAAGAACTTTGTGACAGGCAGATCTGGGCCCTGGGGTCCTCCTCAAACTAAGGCACCAGCCAAGGAGAATATAGGCAGTAAACTTTGAACCCCTACGAAGACCTAGCAGACGAACAGGATATTTTCCACCATTGAGTGAAGAGTGAGATCTGACTCTCACACGAACTCTGGTGCCCCTTTTCTGACCACGTCCCCTGGATGGGGAGGCCTGGCGACACTCAGAGGAAGGATAGCAAGTTACCAAGAAGAGACTCGATATTCTAAGAGCTTATATAGGGGGAGGAGGTCTCCCTCAATCACAGACATAGGGGAGGGGAGAAGGGGGGAAGTGGGAGGGAGGGAGGAATGGGAAGAAACAGGGGAAGGCCTAATAATCGAGATGTAATATGAATAAATTATTTTTAAAAAAAGAAACTGTGGTACATTTACACTATGGAATACTACTCAGCTATTAAAAACAAGGAATTCTTGCAATTTTTGGACAAATGGATTGAACTAGAAATGATCATAATGAGTGAGTTAACCCAGAAGCAAAAAGAGTTAAATGGCATATACTCACTTATATCTGCATATTAGCCCAAGGGGCATGTCTCATGAAAGTCTTCACTTACCAGGAAACTGGGACAGAGGGGAAGACATCCTATTGGGACTCTAGATGAGAGAAGCATGGGAGAATGGCAAAGTTGAAGGATCCAGAGGATCCTAGAAACCTACAAGAAGAAATTTATGATAGGCAGATTTGGTCCCAGGGTTCCTGCACAAATTATGGCACCAGCCAAGGGCAATACAGGCCATAAACTTCAAACGCCTACCCAGATCTAGCCAATGGACAGGACATTCTCTACAATTGAGTGGAGAGTGGGGTCTGACTTTCACAGCATAATTTGGTGCCTCATATTTGACCATGTCCCCTGGATGGGGAGACCTGGTGGCACTCAGAGGAAGGATAGCAGGCTACCAAGAAGAGACTTGATAACCTATGAGCATATACAGGGGGAGGAAATCCCCCTCAGTCACAGTCCTAGGGGAGGGGAGTAAGGAGAAAATGGGAGGGAGGGAGGAATGGGAGGATACAAGGGAGGGGATAACTATTTAGATGTAATATGAATAAATTAATAAAATTAAAAAAGAATCCTGCACTATATTTACAGACAGTTAAATCCATCTATCCAAACTTCCCATATATATATATATCATGTTATCTGTTACCATGGTTCCCATTGCTGCAATTTTAATACACCTTAAGATCACCTCTAGTTTTGATCCTCTTAGTATTTTCTGGCTTTTTGCTGTTCCTTGGTATTTTCAACTGTAATCATTAGTCTACTGCTGTCCATAGTCATGGCACTTAAGAAAAATTCCTTCTTTCTCATTATGTTCTATCTTTAAATATGAAGTTAATTAAGTGTTGCCAGTAAATATATTTTAAACCCAGCTGGCATTCTCTTTCCTTCCTTCTTTCTTTTTGAATGCTGTGGTCTTTTTACATCATTTGCTTCAGCAATCTTTTCCATTTAATTTTTTAAAAATACTGAAAGAAACATTTTTTATTGCTTAGGACCTTGAGTATAGACACTGTCTATGAAGAATTGCAATCTCCATATAATAAAATTTACAGTATTTATGGCTTACAATGTGGAGATTTTTAATATGTACATGTTCGCTCTTTCAACTGTTCTTGAGCATGGTGTGTTCAAGTCATTGCTTATGTATTAATTATCATCATTTGCTTCCTTTATAATTTTTGATAGATTTTAAGTCTTAATTCATTGTACTATAGATAGATATCTAATGAATGTATCTGCTGGATAGGATGTTTCTTCATGCTTTTTGTTATTTCTGTGGATGTTTTGAATATTACACAGCACTATTTGTCAGTTCCTGCTCTTGCGTCAAGTACTGCCACTTTGTGTTACTCTACAGGATTTACTGTAATTCACATAAAGCTCTGTGATTCCTGGTATAATGTATTATATATGGGTAGATACTTTCCCCAATACCACTGTTTGAGGAGGCTGTTTAGTCTACAACACATATATGTAGTATTTTGGTGACATTCACATGGTCACTGCTATTGGGTGAGTTCCGGATCTACTGCTGTATTGCATTGGTGTGGTCTGGAATCACATTGGGATAGTTTGAGCACCGTAACACTCTTCTACGGTTGCACTGTACCCAGGGAATACGGACATCAATATAAATTCTAGGTTTCTCCTTTCTTTTTTTTTCTTCTTTCTTTTCTTTCCTTTTCCTTCTTTCTTTCTTTCTTTCTTTTTTTTTTTTTGTGTGTGTGTGTGTGCGTGGGGGGTGTATGGGGAGGGGGGGGTAAAGTATATTGTGATTAATTAAATGTCATAGAGTTTCAACAGATAGTACAAACTAGTTTTAGAAATAGTACATATTTCACATGCTACATTTTTCATTTATGTAGAACATCCTTTCGTTTTGTAGTTCAGGTCTTCTTCAGTTCCTTCAGTCATTTTTCTTTATAGAAACCTTGTTCTACACATCCTTCAATGAAATTTTTGTTGTGGGGACCTTTCATCTACTTAGTAATTGCATTCAAAGTTTCATTGTTGCTGGTGCTCTGTCTATCAATCATCTATCTACCTATCTATCCATCTATCTCTATCTCTCTTTCCAAAGTTTATTTACTATTCAGTTTTTATTTATATTTACATAATATATACATATATACATATGAGTGTTTTTCTTGCATGAGTGAGTATGTATCATGTGCATCCTCAAAATATAGTTGTGGAGAGCAAATATGGTGTGGGTTCTGGGAATGGAATCTTGGTCCCTGCTAAACAATAGATGTGTATAACCATTGAGCCATCTCTCTAGCTCCCTATTAAGCTGAATTATAAATATTATAAGGCCATCCTTGTATTTAGTTTTATTATGTTGATGATCTCAAATATTGACTTTACATATGTTTTAATACTTTACATCTGTCTTAATAATTGTGTTTCTTTGTATACTCATATCTTCCCTAGAACTCACTCTGTAGACCATACTGGCCTCAAACTGAAAAATCCATCTGCCTCTGCCAAAAGAGCTGGTAACATAGTCATGCACCACCACCGCTGGACTCATTTGTTATTTGTAAGCAAATTAATTCTTTCATAGTTTGTATATGTTTGTGTGTTTTCCAAAACATAAAAACACAACCTACACAGTCTGTATGTTGTCAAGGAATGAACATTTGGTTTTAGATAAACATACAGTGTACCCTTCTCCAGGGAGACCTTTCTTGAGCTCTCAGCATCCCTTAGTGTCTGACTAGGGTTGAGGCCTAATGAGTTTTCTCCTCCCATTCACCTTGTCTGCTGGTGTTGTCTTTGCTCAGCTCCTCCTTAGGCAGCCATGTTTCTTGGGTTTCATGCATGTAGTTTCTCTCACATCTCTGAGACACACAATCTCACAGAAAACTTCCTGTTCCTCTGCCTCTAACTATATTCCTACCCCTTCTTTCTCAGTGCTTCCTGGGCCATAGTTCAAGAAATGTGTTGCTCATGTGACAGTTACGACTGAGAATCACAACTCAGCTTTTTAACTGATTGTGCTTTGCTGGAATGATCTCCATGTGTTGTTAAGACACAAAAACAAAAGCATTGATTGATGAGGAGATAAATTCCCCTTTATTGTGGGAATGAGGAGAAATATTTAGAATGCACTTAGGAATTATGCTGATTTAGTAAATAACTGATTGTAAATTCTCCTCCAGGATCTTGACTTCACTAAGCCTAGGGAAACTGGCTAGTTTTCCAATACTATGCTTGATTTCCCCCTTTTTGAGAGTTGAGAAGATCATAAGTACAAGTCAAAGCTATTAGCTGCCACCAAGGCATGTGTGCCATCTTGCACACTAGGGTTATCCTGCGGTGCAGATCATTGCTGTGGTCCATAGGTGTGGGACTGTGGGATGGCTCCCTTCTTTGGAAGATTGCATGTTGCCTTCTGGTACCATGAACATTAGTCCCCAGAGATGTCACATCCATCTCAAGTTCTCTGGGATCTGTGTCCAAAGTGCCTAGCTTCTTCAATTGTAGGGACTCACCTTCTACATTTGGGAGGAAACCGTGGGCAACAGCAGTAGCCTGTAATGTTTTGGGAGTCTCTTGGACAGCTGTGACCAAATTAAAAGCAGAACTCACATGCCTGGGGTTGGAGGTTCTGTTAGAAAATCATGGATCAACCCAAATGGGAAATCTACATTTGCACCTGAAATATATAACAGCACAACAATTCATATGTATTATAGGTAGTTTTGGCAGATGGATAATAGTATGATTCCTTATGACACTTTCAGACATCTTTACTGCTATTTTACTCTCCTTCTGGATTTATATGTCCCTTTTTTCCATAATTAAATTCCTCCATTGTTTGTCCATTTCCCTTTTCAAATCACTTGTTCCCTGTTATTGCCCTCTCTGTTACACACACACACACACACACACACACACACACACACACACACACTGGTCGCTTTTTGCTTTTCTGGGTTATTGTATTTATTCCAAGTATACTCCCATCTGAAGATTTGGAGCTAGGAACTTACTATTAGAGAAAACATGCAATTGTCTGTATTTCTGCATCTGGGTTACCACACCAATATGATTATTTCTAGGTCCATTCATTTACATGCAAACCTTGTGATTTCAGTTTTCTTTACAGGTAAATGATATTTCATAGTGTATATGAACCACATTTTCACTATCCATCTGTCAGATGAAGGACATTTACATTGTTTCCATTTTGATGCTATTTTGAATATAGCAGCAATGAAGATTGGTGAGCACCTCTCTGTGGAGTAAAATGTGGAGCATTTTGAGCATATCCCAATGAGTGGCACCTGTTGGTCATGTGCTAGATTTACTTAACTTTAGGATTTGTTTACTTAACTGAGGAGAATGCATTGTGGTTCTCAGAGTGACCACATTTTTTGTTAATAGTTCTTATTCTATGATTGTGTTTTTTTATGTTGGTTCTGATTGGGTTGATGGTGGTATTCTTTCTCCACTGTGAGAATTAGTGGTTTGCTGTCTTGAGCATGGATGATTACTTCCCACTTTTTCTGTATTTATCTATTCTTTACATTAATGTATTGTTTTTCAAGTTCTTATGCATAATATCTTTGAATCTCCTGTGTATATTTTTGCTTTAATTTATACTTTGCTTTAATTTAATGTATACATTATGTTGCTTTAGTGAAGTGAATTGTGTTAATTTATGACTGTCTTCAAGTGTGCCTATGTTTCCATCGAAATTAAGAGAGTATTTTTATTGGTGCAACCGTATTGTTGGCACTGCTTTTCTGTCCAAGCTTTAAATGTCATTCCACGCTCCCGGCTTTGGGATCATTAATGGGACACTTGGTAGAACTCTGTTGCTTGGCCTTTTCAAGTGATTTGACATTGTTTGTTAGCAGCATTCATTATTTTTTGCTTTTCCTTTTTTACTCCTTTATGTGACAGGGCAGCAAACATTGTTACTGAAAGAGAAACGGAAGAAAGAGAAACTGAAAGAAAGGGCTGATTCTCCAGGAAATATGTCCCAGGTCAGTGGCCATGTCCATTATTTTTCTGGAAATATTGTATTTTTGAGACATTGAAAACCTTTCATTTTCTGCTTCTGATATTTTTTTCAACTTTATTATTAGAAAAAACATTGCAAACAAACAAAATAAATCACATACTGAAATTAACCATTTACTGCACTTTTATGCAGTTACAGTAGTTATCAGGAACAGAAACTCTGGAGCCTCAGATGTGATTTTATATTTTTATTATTAAGTATATTTTCATGAGTATATCCAACACCAAAGCCAAAATTCCTGTGACAGAATTAGTACTAGAAAAACAATTAGCTTTATATACTCTTACATAACTGGTGTTCACTACCTGCCCACTGGTGTTGATTCAGTCCCACATTAACCCCTAGTATTTAACATTTCTTCTTCTCTTTCTCCATGCCATACTGGGCCCACATGGACATTGTTTCCAATAACCAAATATTACTGGCTATGTTCTGTACATGAGGGAAAACATGGTCTCTTTCTTTCTGACGATGTATGACCTCACTATTACACATCCTAAACCCAACAATTTCCTACAAGTTTTTACTATCTTTTTATCTTCCTCTGAATAGTATTCTATTTTATATGTATATCATTTTTATTATCCGTTCATCTGTTAATAGACAATTGTGTTTATTCCAATACTTTGTTCTGGTAAATAAAGCAGCAGTAAACATAGGGTATAACTCTTTACCATCAGGTGTGGAATTCCCCGAGTATAAATCCTGGAGTGAAAGAGCTGAATCCTATGTTATTTTTGCTTTAATTTTTTAATAATCTCCAAACAGATTTTTCACTTGAGTGTATCAATTTACACACTACACACACTCCCCTACAGTGAATAATGCTTCCTTTCTCTCCACGTTTCTAACATCTCTGACAACTGTTGTCAGATTAGTTGATGAGAGCCATTTTGCCTGGGGTGAGGCACTAATTCCAAGCAGTTTTAGTCTGCCTTTCTCTGATTGCATTTTAGGAATCATGAACACTTTTTGCAATATGCATTGGTCATTTGTATTCTGTCTTTGAAAAGTGTCTGTCCATTTTGTTTGCCTATTTGTCGATTGGCAGTTTTATTTCCTTCTATTTTAATTTCTGTAATTCTTGGAAGATTCTATGTATGAGCCCCTGTCTACAGTGCTGCTGGTGCAGAACTTTTTCTTCTCAGTAATTGCATCCGTCTGTTTGGAGCTAGTTCCTGTGCTGTTAGTGTCTTTTCTAGCCAACGGAAACCGTCCATATCCTGAAGGGCACTCCCCATGTTCTCCAGGTTTCTGTGTTTCTCATTTCCCATAAGGTTTTCATCCATATTAGCATTTTCAGCAGGTATAGCATTTAAAATCCTCATCATGAATTTTACTTCTGAGATATGTACACTGTGATCCTGTGGGTCATAAATACAGCATCCATATAAGGTAGGTAGCTGTCCAAACTTTAAATTGTGTCTTGTTTCATGAATACGCCGTGAGATTATTTTGTCATCCTGTTTTCACAGAGTGAGAACCGGCATTATAAAGGATGGCTACATTAGAAAGCCTCTTTTTGAGTAACTGTCTTAGCTCATCTATGTCCCTACGTTCCTTACATCTCCTGATATCCAGTAAAGTGCTATGCACAGTGTCACCTGGTCAAACTGTGTTTTGTTTCAGGGTCTGTTGACATTCCGGGATGTGGCTGTGGACTTCTCCCAGGAGGAGTGGGAATGCCTGGACTCTGCTCAGAGAGCTCTGTGCATTGGTGTGATGTTGGAGAATTACAGCAACCTTGCCTTTGTGGGTGAGAACATTTTGATTGTAGAATTCCTAACTCATTCTTTATATGTACAGAATTAAGGGGTTATAAACTCTCTCTGTTATACTATCTCAGAAACAATAAGAAACTAAGGAAAGTTCTGTAATAGAAAAAATTTTCATGGTATTTGGGGTTTTTCTTCCCATTTTTGACTTAACATATATCATGCACCCTTCCTTTTGGCTCCAAGATGCATTCAGCAATATAGTAGCATATAATATTTCTACCCATATCTCTTTTTCCTTTGAGATGGATTATTTTCTCATAAAATATATCCTAACTGTAGCTTCCATTCTCCATACTCTTCCCAATTCCTCCTGAAATGATTCCTGCCTCAAATCACTAGAACCTTGGGGATATCTGGCAGAATACTTGCTTTCTATCCATTAGTCTTGAAGATCTAATGTCTGTGCATTTTTTGTTTTTGTTTTTGTTTTTTAAGGAAAAAAAGAACAGTTTTATGGGTTTTTTATTAATTAATTCTTTACTACACTTTACATCCTAATCACAGTCCTCCCTCCCTCCTCTCCTCTCAGTCACATCCTCATACCCTCCCTCCTTCATTCCCCCCTCATCCTCTCCTAAGAGAGGCTGATGCCACCCATGTTTACCAACATGCCCTAGCATAACAAGTCCCAGCAGGATTAAGCACGTCCTCTCCCACTGAGGCAAGACAACACACCTCAGCTAGGGGAAAGGGATCCAAAGGCAGGCAACAAAGTCAGAAATAGCCTGCAGTCCAGTTGTTAGGAGATCCACATGAAGACCAAGCTGCACATCTGCTACATATGTATAGGGGACCTGGGTCCAGCCCTAATATCTGTCTATTGTTTAGCTGTGGCTTTATGCATGTTATCATCAGTTGCAGGATGAAGCCTCTCAGAAGACAGCTATGCTAGGCACCTCTCTGCAAGCGTAGCAGGGTATCATTAATAGTCCAGGTGTTGGCTTTCTCTCAGAGGATGGGTCTCAGGTTGGGCCAGTCATTGATTAGACATTCCTTCAATCTCTGTTCCACCTTTATCTTTGCACATCTTGTAGACAGGACAGATTTTGGGCTGAAGGTTTTATGGGTGGGTTGGTGTCTCCCTCCTTCCACTGCAAGACCTACCTCCCTGCAAGAGGTGGCCCCTTCAGGCTCCACACCCCTGCTGCTAGGAGTCTCAGCTAGGATCACCGTGACAGGTTCATAGGAGACTCTCCTATCCCAGTTTTCTGGCTCTTCCCAGAGATGCACCCCCACCACACCAATTCCTGTTCTCTCTGCAAGGCCCCCCCACACCTGATCTTGTTCCCCTCCTCACCCCCTCTTCCAACAGAGTTCCCTCCATCCATCCACTTCCAATTTCTATTTTATTTTCCTTCTGAGTGAGATTCAGTCATCCTCCTTTAGGCTCTCCTTGTTACTTAACTCCTCTGGGTCTGCGGATTGCAGCATGGTTATCCTGTACTTTGTGGCGTCTGTCCACTTATAAGTGAACACACACCATACATGTCTTTCCGGGTCAGAGTTTCCCCACTCAGGATGATACTTTCTAGTTCCATCCATTTGCCTGAAAATGTCATGATGTCTCTGTTTTTAATGGCCGAGTAATAATCCATTGTGTTAATGTATCACAATTTCTTTATCCGTTCTTCAGTTGAGGGGCTTCTGTGTAGTTTCCAGTTTCTGTCTATTATGAATATAGCTACTATGAACATTGCTGAACAAGTGTCCTTGTGGCATCATGGAACATCTTTTGTGTATATGCCCAGGAGTGATATAGCTGGATCTTGAAGTAGAACTATTCACAATTTTCTGAGAAACCACCACATTGATTTCCAAAGTGGTTGAACAAGATTACACTACCACCAACAATAAAGGAATGTTCCCTTTGCTCCACATCCCTGCTAGCATGTGCTGTCACTTGAGTTTTTGATCTGATATATCCTAATGGGTGTAAGATGGAATCTCAGAGTTGTTTGCATTTCCCTGATGACTAAGGACATTGAACAATTCTTTTACATGTTTCTTGGCCATTAGATTCCTCTGTTGAGAATTCTCTGTTTAGCTCTGTACCCCCATTTTTAAATAGGTTATTTGAGTTGTTGGTGTTTAATTTCTTGAGTTCTTTATATAATTTTGATATTGGTACTCTGTAATATTGGTGAAGACCTTTTCTCATTCTGCTGTTTTGTCCTATTGAAAGTGTACTTTGCCTTACAGAACTTTGTCAGTTTCATAAGATCACATTTATTAATTGTGATCTTAGTAACTATGATTGGTGTTCTATTCAGGAAGTTGTCTCCTGTACCAATGTGTTCAAGGCTATTCCCCACTTCCTTTTCTATAATATTTAGTGTATCTGGATTTATGTTGAGGTCTTTGGTCCACTGAGACTTGAGTTTTGTGCAGGCTGATAAATATGGATCTATTTGCATTCTTCTGAATGCAGATATCCAGCTAGACCAGCACCATTGTATGATTTTGGCTTCTTTGTCAAAAATCAAGTCTTCATAGGTGTGTGGATTTATTTCTCTGTCTTCCATTTTACTACACTGACCAACCTGTTTTTATGTCGATAGGATGTTATTTTCTTATTTCTCTGTAGTAGAGCTTGAAATCAGGGATGGTGATACCTCCCAAAGTTGTTTTATTGTACAAGATTGTTTTAGCTATGCTGAGTTTTTTTATTTTTCCAGATGAAGTTGAGAATTGCTCTTTCAAGTCAGTAAAGAACTGTGTTGGATGGGAAATGCATTGAATTTTTATGAGAGTTGCATTGAATCTGTAGATTACTTTTTCATAGAGAGCCATGTTTACTTTTAATCTTATCAATGAGCAGGGAAGATAATTCCATCTTCTATAGCTTCAGATTCTTTCTTCAAATACTTAACATTCTTGTCAAAAAAAAAGTCTTTCACTTGCTTGGTTAGAGTTACACCAAAATATTTTACATTATTTGTGGCTATTGTGAAAGACATTGTTCCCGTAATTTCTATCATTGTTGCTGAAGTGTTTTTCTTACATGCAGAATGACACATCCTGTTTTTGCATCCATTCTGTTAGCCTTGTATTGAGTGCACTGATAATGAGAGATTTTAATGACCAATTGTTGTTAATTCCTGGTTTTTTTATGTTGGTGATGTTATTGTGTGTGCAGAGGTGTGTGTGTGTGTGTGTGTGTGTGTGTGTGTGTGTGCGCGCGCGCGCGCGCGTGTGTGTTTCTTTTCTTTTGGTTTTGCTGAAGTAGAGTTACTAATTTCCTGTGTTTTTTTGAGTGTAGTTAATTAACCTCAATGCATTGAAGTTTTTCTTCTAGTATCCTCTGTAAGGCTAGATTTGTGGAAAGGCTTATATTTGATTTTTTTTTTATGGGATATCTTGTTTTCTCCATTTAGTGTGGTGAAAGGTTTGTTGGCCATAGTACTCTGGGATGACATCTGTGGTCTCTTAGAGTCTGCAAGACATCTGCCGAGGCCCTTCTGACTTTTAAAGTCTCTGTTGAAAAGTAGAGTGTAGTGCTGATAGATTTGCCTTTATATGTTGTTACCCATCCTTTTTTTCTTGATAAAAAACATTCTTCCTTTGTTCTGTACATTTTCTTATTATGCGGCAGGATAATTTTTCTTTTCTGGTCCATTCTATTTTGTATTCTGTAGGCTTCTTTTTTGTTTATAGCCATCTCTTTAGGTTGGGTAAATCTGCTTCTATAATTTTTGTTGAAGATATTAGTTAGACCTTTGAGCTGGGAGTATTATTATTATCATCATCTGCTTTGTCCTCATCCTCATCTTCATCTTCCTAGTCCTATTTCTCTTATATTTGGTCTTTTTGTAGTGTCCTAGATTTCTTGGATGTTTTATGTCAGGAGCTTTTTAAATTTAACATTTTCTTTGACTGCTGTGTTGATTTCTTCAATTTTATGTTTTATGCCTGAGATTCTTTCTACAATCTTATATGTTCTGTTGGTGATAGCTGCTTCTGTAGTTCCTGTTTTCTTCCCTAAGTTTTCCATCTCTAGGATTCACTCATTTCGTATTTTCTTTATTGCTTCTATGTACATTTTCAGGTCTTAAGCAGGTTTATTAAATTTCTTCACCTGTTTGTTTGTATTTTCCTGTGTTTCTTTAAGGGATTTATTCATTTCCTCCTTGAAGGTCTCTACTGCCCTCATAAAATTGGAATCGAGGTCCTCTTCTTAAGCTTCAGCTGTATTAGGATAGCCAGGGCTTGCTGGAGTAAGATGGATGGGCTCTGGTGGTGCCATATTGTCCAGGCTTTTATTGATTGTGTTCTTAGGCTGGCTTTTAGCCATCTGGTTGTCCCTGGTGTTGGCTGGCTTTTGCCGATGCCAACCAGACTCATTGGAGATGCAGCAGAACCTTCTGCCTGATAAGGCATCTCAGCATGCTGCTCACCTCCTGCTAGCCATACCCAAGTGGACCTGAATGCTCATGGGTCCCAAAGGTCTTCTCAGCACTCAACAAGGCAGGCAGGGCTGTGGACATGAAGATGGAGCTCCAAGGACACAGCATAGCTCACTGCTGATTGCTGTGACACAGTGGGAAATGTCAGGCAGGTGATTGGCATGGAGTGGTCTAATTTGGTTGTTTTGGGGGCCACAGCAGGCCTCCTAAGGAGGCAGGCACAACTGTGAGCCAAATGATGGTTCTCAGGGGACAACATACAGCTCCTCTCTGCTTACTGTGCCCAAGGTGGACCATTTCATGCTTTTAAGTGATATATAATCTTAGAAGGAATTTTGTTTTCTGAACAGTACTTTTCATTCATGAGTACAATGCTGTGAACCTGGAATTAACCTTAACTCTTTATCATCTCTGGCACAAAAAAAAAAAAAAAAAAAAAAACAAATAAACAAAACAAAAGAAATTTAAACATACAGACACACATTTAAATATAATCAGCTACTGAGCTCCTTTCTAATGCTAATTACTAATTCCTCAGTTATATGTTTCATCTTCCTTGAAGGCTGTCACTGTTTTGTGAGAATCCATATAATTATACTGAACAAAACGGGTAGACTACTGGGACTTTTTTTTTTTTTAATTGCTACTTGACTTATTTTGAGAGAGAACATAGGCAGGTAGTCATTTATCAAATATTTTATTTTAAAACCAGCCCTAATAATATGAATTGTACTTCTTTTCTAGAGAACTATTGCATATGTGATACTGCCCATCAGCATGTGAATACTGAAAAGCAGTCTTGTCAGTATAATGAACTTGTCAAAATGATTCATGAACACTCCAAAGGTGAACTTTATAAAACTACTATAACTGCAGAAAACTGTAATAACTACAGAAGTGCTAATCAGAAGGGTGCTGCTTTTGAGTCATCAAACATTGATAGACTTAAAAGTTTGCACACTAGAGAAGACCCTTGCAAAACTAAAGACTCTGAGAAATGTTTAAGTTTGTCTTCCAGTATTAGTCAAGAGCAGAGACACTACACTGAAAAAAAAGAGCACAGGCACGGTATATATGATGACATTTTTGCTTCAACATACAGTTCTCTGCAACAAACAATCTACATTGGAGAGAAACCACACCAGTGTGGAAAATGTGGAAAAGGCTTCAGTAGTTCCTCAAACCTCATTGTACATCAGAGAATTCATACTGGAAAGAAACCCTACAAGTGCAACATTTGTGACAAATCCTTTAACCAGTGCACACATCTTAAAATACATCAAAGACTTCATACTGGGGAGAAACCTTACAAATGCAAAGAATGTGCAAAGTCATTTCATCAGTCGTCAGCCCTTAAAGACCATGAGAAATTACATACTGGAGAGAAGCCTTACAAATGTAAGGAATGTGACAAATCTTTTACTGTGAAGTCCACTCTTACAAAACATCAGCGAATTCATACTGGGAAGAAACCCTACAAGTGCAATGTTTGTGACAAATCCTTTAACCAAGGGGTAAATCTTAAAATACATCAACGACTTCATACTGGAGAGAAACCTTACAAATGCAAAGAATGTGGAAAGTCATTTCATCAGTTGTCTGCACTTAAGAGCCATCAGAATTTGCATAATGGAGACAAGCCCTACAAATGCAAGGAGTGTGACAAATCCTTTACTGTGAAGTCAATTCTTACAAAACACCAGAGAGTTCATACTGGAAAGAAACCCTACAAATGCAATGTTTGTGACAAATCCTTTACCCAGTTCACAAATCTTAAAACACATCAAAGACTTCATACTGGAGAGAAACCATACAGATGCACAGAATGTGGAAAGTCATATGCTCAGTCATCAGCCCTTAAACTCCATCAGAAAATGCATAATGACAAAAGACATTCTGGAGAGAAGCCTTACAAATGCAATGATTGTGACAGATCTTTTGCCCACTATTTATCATTTAGAAGGCATCAGAAAATTCATACTCTAGATAAATTATATAAATGTAAAGAATGTGGTAAGTCCTATATTGAATTATCACACCTTAAAACACATTACAGAGTCCACTCTGGTGAGAAGCCTTACAAGTGTGAGGTTTGTGACAAATTGTTCACTACAACCTCAACTCTTAGAACACATCAAAAAATTCACACTGGAGAGAAACCTTACAAATGTACAGAATGTGACAAATCCTTTACCCAGGCCTCATATCTTAGAAGACATCAGAGAGTTCACACTGGAGAGAAACCTTACGTATGTAAGGAATGTGACAAATCTTTTTCTACGTGTTCAACTCTTAGACAACATCTGAAAATTCATACTGGAGAGAAAACTTACAAATGCAAAGACTGTGACATATCCTTTACTAAGTATTCAAAGCTTAGAAAACATCAGAGAGTTCATTCTGAAGTGAGATATCACTTCTGTAAGGAATGTGGAAAATCTTTTACTAGTAGCTCTTACCTTAAAACACATCAGAAAATTCATACTGGAGAGAAAAGCTACAATAGCAAAGACTGTGACAAATCTTTTATCCAGGTTTCAAATCTTAGAACACATTACTGAGTTCATACCAAAGAGAGATCTTGCATATGTAAGGAATGTGGTGAATCTTTTACTAAATGCTCAACTCTTCAATCACATCAGAAAATTCATACTGGAAAGAAAAATACTGTTATAAGTATTGTGACATAGCATTTATCTGGTATTCTCTGCTCACAATCATAACATAAAAAAGTAAGGATAGATATTTTTTAAATCTATTAAAGAAGGTTTAAATCTTATATATCACAGTTTATATTAAAATAAAATTCTGTGACTTTAAATGTGTAAAATGTGCTTTTTAAAAAATATATGTAAGTATTTTATTGCATATATGTCTGTACACTACATGTATGCCTACTGGCTGTGAAGGCCATGAGGATATCAGAGTCCCAGAAACTGGAGTTACAGGCAGTTGTGAATTGCTATGTGTGTTGGAAATTGAACCCCTGTTCTCTGGAAGTGAAGAGCCAGTGCTCCTCACCACTAAGTCATCTCTCCAGCCCCTGGGAAAAGCCATAATAACAATATCATGTTCAATATGCAAAACGACAATAATGCCAGACATGGTGGTGTTCACCTTTAATTCCAGCACCAGGACAAAGAGGCAGGAGGATCTCTGTGAGCTCACAGCCAGCTTGGTCTACATAGTGAATCGCAGGACAGGCAGGACTACATAAACCCTGCCACCACCACCCCAAAATAATAAAATCATAGTGAGGACAAAATATGAAAACATAAACTGTCTGGGGAAACCTTTAGTTTTGCCTCTAATATTGCTGTACATCACAAAACTCATGATTCTGAGAAATATTGAATAAAAAAATAATGATAAAAAGGAAATGAAATGGCATGATTCCTCCTTGGTATGGTAGAGGAGAAAGTTTACTATAGATATGTGGGAGAGCATAGCCGGGAACAGACACATCTATAAGAGTACTGAGTGGTCATAACCCTCAGTAATATGGGGAGAGGGTAATTCTAGACAGCATGCAGGGGAACAAAGGACAAAAAGGTACAAAAGAGGCAGAAGTAAACCAAAGCAAAGTACCTCTAGGGAAAGGGCAGACCAACCACTGTACTGGAGAGTTCAGGGTAGAGGGCAGAGTCTGCCAAAAATACCCTGTAACAGGTAGGGACCAAAGAATTGCTGGGAGAAAGTAGAGGCCAGGTCCACATTGATATGTCAATTAGGCACAAATAGAGCAGCTTGTTCAGGTTGGAAACCTAACACATACAAAGGTGTACAATGTATAATTTCCATGTCTTGTTCATTTGAAATTCCTCCCCCACCAAATCCATTGAATTTGGCAAATCCTTTACTTAGTGCTGAAATTGTATACATAAGAGAAAATTTGTGAAAGAAAGCACAATGCTCCAATAAATTCTTATCTTCTGTTCACCTTCAAAATCTTTATACTAGACTCAAACCATAGATATAGTAAGAAGAAAGAGTAAAGAGTAAGGCTGTGAACGCAATGACATGTGCATACTCACATCTATTTTAGAAATGCCCACCGTCGTGGCTGGAGAAATGAGTCAGTGGATAAGACCACTGGTTGTTCTTTCGTTTGATCCTGGTTGTATTGTATCTCACAACTATCTGTAACTATTTTCATGGGATCTGATGCCTTCTGGATTCTTCAAGCACGACATGCACATAAGGCACAGACACGTGCAGACAAAGCACCTATACATGTAAAATTAATTAATTGACTTTTAAAATCCTGAAAAACTATATGAATAGTGCTACATGCCTTTAATCTCTTCTCTGACATTAGAGGCAGGCGCATCTGTGTAAGGTTAAGGACAGCCTGATCTCCAGAGCTAATACCAAGATAACCAGGTCTACACTAAGACACTCTATCACTCCTCCACAAAAAAGGAAGAAGGAAAAGGAGGGAAGGTAGTAAGGAAGGAAGGAACAAAGATATGCACATATTCATTTTTAATATCTGTAGACAAATGGGTAAATATTTACTCCACAGTCTAAAATAATATACCCACACTTAACTGCCTGTAGATTTTCACTGAGAGAAACAAGAGTCCTGGGACCCTTCCTCAGCTAAGATGAAATGATAATTGCCCCAGTCTTTTAGAATTACTTGTTCTTAGGACTTTGTGAACACCTACTTTAACTCTGTGTTACCCACAGAGTTAGAGGAGAGTTCTTTTACCAAGGTTGGGAGTAGCACAAATTGATAAACATAAACACAAATGTTTAGATGTCAGCTTAAGAAACATGATTATTAACAAAATTTAAGTAGCCTGCCCTTGAACCTGTAATTCTCATGCCATAGCTTTGAGCATTTTACACTGGCACGCATGAATTCCCCTCTGTGGAGCAGCGGCAAATCCTATCAGGAGAGTGTTTGGTGATGCACACAAGCAGTCATGTCAGTATTGCACCAGTACACACATCTTGCCTAGTAGGTAGGGCACAGGGGTTAAAACCATTGACCTCTTTTCTCTGCCAGGAGTTTGTTCTGCTATGAAAGCCAGCCAGCATGGAGAATATCCTGTTAAGTTCAAGATTTTTCTCTGTCTTACCAACAAAGGGCTTGTTGTCTTCAACAACACCATGTACAAGGGTGCAATGACACTTACTTGTTTTGTATGGGATTCCCCCAAGTCCTCCCACTCAAACAGCCGTGTATGACATCTTTTTACCACATTTATTTCAACATTCATTACCATTTTTTTTCTTGATGTTAGCCATTCCGTATAGGGTGAGGTGGATACTTACCTCCTTTTCCTATAGAAACTCTTTTCTTGGTTGTTTGTCTGGTGTGTTTGGTTTCATTTTGGGTTTGTTGAAGGCTTGCATGACCTTGCTCAACTGTACATAACTTTTTCTTACCATGCCTTGACAATCACTCAAAGTAACTCCACAACCTACTTTATACACCTGAGAAAGAAGTGGATTTTATTTCTACAGTTTTAAATAATGGGAAACTCTAACTCAAATATATGAGTGTCTATGTGCATACAACATTGAAAATGTAAACAACATCAAATGAATTATGTAAGCAAAACTACAAGTAGCAATGAAGCTGAAACAGTAATAAAAAGCCCACTCCCCCTTAAGACAACTCTAGTACCAGATTGACAGGATTCTAACAGAACTACAAAGAACTAGTATCAAAGCTACTTAAAATGCTTCTTGACAAAAAAAGAGCAAGATTTCATCACACTCAGTGTGACTTGATATTAAACCAGAAAATGATACAACCAAAAAGACATTGCAGGCTAATATGTGTCACAGACATGAGGATAAGCCATAGAGACTTTGCTTGAAAAAGTTCCAGAGACCTCCAACTGCCCAACATGATCTCTAAACATCCAGAACAGCTGTTGAGGCTTTGCTTGACAAAGTTCCAAAGAACTCCAGATGATTAACACTGACCCTAAATATTATGTATGGTCCAGGTGTAATTTTGTCTAAATTCTGCCTCTTTTTTTCTCCTAAAACTGTCTTTTTCTCTTTATTTCTCAGGCCTAAGGAAATTGATACAGGGGGAAAAAATTTCCCACAGAGAATGTTGAAATCTCCAGCACACCTGGCCAAATGCTGGAGACAGCGATAAAGTTTTTTGCTCTGACTGTGGGCACTCAAACAGAAACTGAAAGAAAGAAAGTAAAGACCTTGACATAACAGTCCCTGGCTAGATACTGTTACCTATACAGCCATTTCTTTAAAATCTGCTTTTAGAAAAATAGAAAGTGGTCTTGGAACATCATGATTTTTCAGATATTTTACAATAGAGGATCTCTTGGCAGTTAGCCAAACTGTTAGTTTGGGACTTGAAGTATATCAATATTTTTCTTTGTTTTTGTTTTTTAGTCACCATTTACTCAAGCTATGTTGCTATGACAATCTTGTAAACACAATGGCTTTAGCCCAGCGCAATTTATGATTAAATTTTCCTGAGTATTGTTTAAGAAACGATAATCAGGTTATGCTAACCATTGCTTGGAAACTAATTTATTTTTGCTGAATCTTTCATTGTAAATTATACAGAACTATTTGTATTTTCTTGTTCCACTGTTCCCTTACTTTGTTTATTCTTGAATGCCCTATTGATTGCAAATGAGGATAAATTATTATGTATCTGTAATGAAAAAGTTGAATTTCATTTTAATAAAACACTGGGGTTGGCCCAAGGAGAATGGAAAGTAAGTGACAGATATGAGAGAAGAAGCTACAGTGAGAAGGGGAACAGCAAGCAACAGATATGAGAAGATAGCCCACAGCAAGCAAGAGAGATAGAAAGGTGGGTAACAACAAATAGTCTTCAGACAGCTCGCAAGATAGACACAGACAGATGGAGAGACAGAAAATAAAGTTCTCCTGGGCCTTAAGACCTTCAGCTTATACCGCATATTCCTGAGTCGCCAAGTATTTCTTTTTTCTCCATCCCTCAACTTCTCCTCAACAACTAGGTCCTCTAGCAAGATGTCCAAGCAAAGGTTCATTACCTGCTCAATTCTCCATACATCGGATTCACCACCTCTCTTTTCTCCTCTTCGCAGTTTCTAGAGCTGGTCTATGGGAACAACTAATACGGTCGTTTCGAAACTATTATTAGCTACTTCACACACACACGCACCCACGCACGCACACACGCACGCGCACACACACACACACACACACACACACGCAGGAACGCATGCATGCATGAATGGGGTTGGAGCAGCATGCCCACTCTCACATCCTGCCTCTCTACTATCCGGGTCCACAATTGCAGCAAATCTCTGTATTGTGTTCATTTCTATTCATATTGCCTGGAGCCCACTGAGTTTAGCCATAACCATCTGTGAGGCTGGATTTGCAGCTATGTGTTGGTGCCTGGTAGACTTAGCAGAAGAGAACAACTAAAGGCTGTGATTATTCTCCTAAAATCTGTGCATAGCCAGCTGCTGAGAGGTAAAGAGAGACCTTTCCTTCCTAGACTGTTATGGTCTCGTGTGAGACCAATGCTAGTACAGCAGCTGTTGGTTACTGATTACACTAGCTGTGAGGAGTCTGGAGAAGGGCATGCCTTAGCCTTTCCCCTCTTTCCCTTATGTCCTAATTACCTGTTCTTCCTCAGTGTTCCCAGAGCTATAATGGGATGAGCTATAATGGGAGGGTGCAACTGACTTTTTAAGAACTAGACTCGTATACTTTTACTTATTTTCTGCCTCTGGGACAGCCAAGGATCTCTGCATCCACCAGAAACCTTTTTCATCCCACAGCACTTTTTGCATGAGCTACAAAAGCCTACTTACTACTGAGTTAGTGTAATGGCAACACTACCATCTAGTGGTGAGAGCACTACCCGCGGAATGAATTATTTCCTGGGCTCTTTTCAATGAGCAGTACCACTGATTTCCACCTGTTTCTTTTCAAGATCTAAGATCCGCAAATGTCTCCACCCCTTTCCCCTCCGGCACTCAGAATTGCAGTATTCGGCTTGGCTTCTTATTTTTGTGTTGGAGATAAAACCCTGGCATCTGAATTTAGCCTCTTATTGTTTGGTTAGAATATGTAGCACATAGGTTAGTAGTCAAGTGGAGGGGTTACGCTGTCTATCATTGATCTGATTGGTTCAGAACTCACTAAAGAGTCAGATATAGGGTACAGCGTCCTACTAGATCCAGTTCTAATCTAGGATGGCAGAGACCATGTGAGGAGCCTGTGCAGAGCGGTTCCAATGCAGCCCTTCCGCTGGAGGTCTCTGGAACGCAACCTGAGACCGAGAGGGAGGGACCAGTATCAGTGGGGTGCGGCCATTCACCCGGAAAGAGAGTTTCAGAGCCTATGGGGGAAGTGCGTAGAGTGGGAGGAGTTAAGAGGAGTGACGTTGAAAGGAAACTAAAACATTGTAGAAGAGAGGTCACGGAAGTTGGACTGAGGAGCCTAACCTGAAGTGGCATCGGACCGTTCCTGGAAAAAAATGCGGGTCTATATCGTGGAGAGTCTCCTGGTGCAGACTTGGGACATTGCTGGGCCTCGCAGGGACGCTTGAAATGCCCTGAGTCAAAGGTGTACGACTGGGCCTCTTGAGAGTCACTAGTCAGCGGCACAGCAGCTGGAAACACAGCCAGGCAGCACTGGAATTTCCCAGGTCAGAGGAGCTGTGGGGCTGGGAACGCAGCGGGAGGAACCAGGGTCCAATCGGTTTCTCTGCTGTTCATAAGGAAGCTTGGTCTGAAATTCTGCTATGGAGGTCTTCCTTGTCGATAAATTTTAGGTCAAGTAAACTGGAATAATCCTGATTTTTGTTTCAAGGATCCTCTAGTTGCAAAATATTCTTATTAGAATACTCTAGTAGAATATTTGAATTTATCTGTTGTATTTACAAACACGGTTCTCGTGGTGAAAGTGAAAAGGACAGAGCTCTTTAATTTACAGTCATCAACCCTAACTCCCCTGATGTACCCGGGAACTTACTTGGTGACTTGGCATTCCCTGAGAGCTTTCAGACACGAGTCATGAAAGGAGAGGCTGCAGATTTAATCAAATCTGAAATATATACTATTTTGTGTATTTTACACGTACACTTATAAATACCATTTATAAGTAAACTGTTTTTACCCATCATTACCTTCTCATCTCAAATATATGCACTCTGTGAAGTAAATACAGCAATCTGAAATATGTCTTAGCCAGACCTGGTGGCACAGGCCATGAATCCCAGGAATCCAGAAACAGAGGCAGGTAGATCTCAGTGACTAGAAGACCAGCCTAGTGGACACAGTGAGTTCCAGGACACCGCATAGCTACACCTGCAGACCCTGTCTCAAAACAAGACAAGAAACAAAGGAAATGTGCACCTCAGAATCTGAGAAGCACAGTCTGCTGTTTGAGGGTATGAGGTCACAGTATTTCCACAGTTAGAAAAGGCATTATAAGCCAGGTGGTGTTGCCACACCCCTCATTCCCAGCTCTCAGGAGGCAGAGGCAGGAGGATCTGTGAGTCTGATGCCAGCCTGCTCTACAGATCCAGTCAGAACAGCAGGACTTCTGAAGGGCCAACCTGACTCCATCTTAAGGATGGAAGGCATTTTCTTATAAGGTCAGATAAAGTTCATTTATGTTTGCTGTAAACGTTAAAACTGACTGTGCTTTAAGCACTTTCTAGAATTTGACATGCTCCCACCCAAGGTGTGTTTGACTCACAGCTTGAACATACCCTGATAAGACAAAATGTTCTCAAAAATAATTTTGAATTGTTTAGCCAAGATCCTACTTAACCAAAATTCCTCTGGAAATACACAACTCTTGAACTCTACCTCTCCCCAGCCCTCTCGTTTGAGGGGTTATGTAAGCCGCACATTCTTCTATGTTCAATACTATCTTTTCAAACCCAACTTTATGAAGAAAACCCTGTCTGACAGATAATATAGCTTTCTTAATTTGACCAATGATTAGGGTAATGGTATTTACTCTCATTCAGTGAGATTATACTACATAGAGAAACCCTGTCTTGAAAAAAACAAAAACAAAAAGAAAATGCATTATAGTATGGGACAAAAATAGAAAGCATCTTTTCAATGGCTATGATCACTTATCTATATTTTTAAAAGTGTCTGCAATAGTCTTTTTCTCCTGTGTTCATGTCTACTCAAAGACACATGGCAAAATGCTATTTATGGGTTCTTCTATTTCCTATGTTTGAGACATGAACTCACCATTGGCCTATGTACTCCAGAGCTCACTATGAATGCTAGACTGGATTGGAGCTCACAGAGTTCCACCCACCTCCTCCCAACTGCTGGGGTAAAGGTGTGCACCAACACAACTGTTCAAACTGCTGTCTTTAATTTTGTGCTCATCTGACAGCCAGTGGTGTGACTGTAGACTTCTCCCAGGAGGAAGAGCACTGCCTGCACTCCGCTGAAGGGCTTTGTGTTTGGAGACTGGATGTTTCAGAATTACAGCAGTCTGCATTCTGTGAGGGAGAATAGTTTGCCTGCTCTATCCTGACTCCTCCTCATAGTTCCTGGGAAAACAAGTCGTCATGAGTGTGACCTCTGTGTACAGGAGTCTCACATCTCACAGGGTGAAGTGAAATCCTCAGAGGAACACTGAAAATGTTCATGAATTGTTCCCTCTTCTTATAAGTCCCTTTGGGAGGTGTAAGGCTTCTATCATTTTTGGTCCATGGTAAATTCACACCCTCACTAGGGTATAATATTGTCATCCCAATCATTCAGATTCATTTTGTTCATTCAGCTTTTATTGATGGGTGATTGAATGTGGCCTTCCAGGTATGCTAAATGAAAATGAATTTTAAATATTCTCAGTACTCTGACACTGCATGGCAGCTGGGTAATCACTTGTAGAATCCTCCCTTTATCTTCTGAGCACAGAACTGTGTTAGAAATCCAGATGCTTTCTGAGGAGTCTCTTTCTCATGTGCAGGGCTCACTGACCACCCAGACCTTCTGAGCTGTGGAGCAGAACAGAGTGGTGGCCTGGAAGATGGAGAGGAAGGAGACAGGAGCAAAGGATCCAGGTATGCTGGAGGGACTGATGAAGGGATGACGAGAGGTTTAAGTGAATGGGAGAGTGGGACATGAAATCAGTTTTACCACATTCTCTTTCACTATAAATAGTTGTGGAGACCTCCACTGAGAAAAATCTCAGGATTATCCTATTGTAGGTATGAGAAGTCTTCCTACAGAAGATTCGATAGTAAAGAGACAAAGAAAATTGTGTCTGACTGTGCATGTGAAAATTGTGCTGACCTTATTGCTTTCACGTCATTGATCATGCCTTCATACCATAATTAAATGGTTTTCATTTCTATGATTTTATTGTATTCGAAAGTGATGGAGGTGGGTGCAGTGGTGCAAGCTACAATCCCAGCACTCAGAGAAGCAGAGGCAGATGCATCTATGTGAGTTCTAGTGCACCCTGGTCTACAGAGCGAATGCAAAACTGTCAAGGGTACACAGAGAAAGCCTGTCTGGAAAAAAGTCATGAAAAGTAATAATTCTAGGTGTATTTATTGATTTCAGAAATTGGAGCTTTTGGTATCCTAGCACATCATCCCTCTTTTTATAGGGGAGATAAACATGTTTTTGTTTTGATCCCAAGTGTGGAATGAGGAAGATAGCAGGATTTTTACTACTTAGATGTGAGAAAATTGGACGTTTTTCCACTTAGAAATTGAACCACTTCATGGGGGAGCTTGGTTGCTGTCAGCTGAAAAACATCCTTAAACAGACTGAGAGGATATGGATGGATGGATAGATAAATATGTAGATAGATGTAGAGAGAGAGATGATAGAGACATACACCCAAAACAGGAGGCTGGGTTTTTTCTTCGGTCTTGGTATTGTTTGGCTGATCATCACTCCTAAAGAGAACTGCTCCAGGGAAGGCCTCAAGGCTTTAGGCTCTGGCTGAGGCTCCAGGGTCCAGCAGCAACTTTGCTGGACTGGCTGATCTGCTGAAATCCTGCTGACTAAGCCAGGACAATTGTTCCTAGGAACTGATACCCAACTTTCATTCTTCTTTTCCTTAATCTCCTTTCCTTCTTATTTAGGCTAGTCAGGTCATAAGGGAGGTACATTCGTTTAATAAGTTCATAATAAAGTATAATTGTTAAGATAATTGAACGTTAGTGTTTTAGTGTTAATTTTTCTATTCTGAAAATAGTACCAGCCATTCAATGAGAATCAAATGGGATGTTAAAAGGAATTGGTTGAAGCCCTGGAGAACAGAAAATTCCTCCTTGGTTGTCTTATGTTTGAAAAGAACGGGAAGCAAATTGCCAGTTTTCATGTTTTATGTATTCTCCTGCTTTCTGCCAGTATTCTGGGTTTTCTGACATGCACCCTTCTTAATCAAGGACTTTCTATCTAGTGGAACATTTTCTCATTGCTAATACTCATTAATTTGTATCTTCATACTTTTGTCTTGATTTTTTCAGTATTTTAATTATGACCATCATCAGTCTTTACTGATGTCTATACTTATGACACTTAAATAATATCCCTTCTCCTTCAGTATTTTCTATTTTTAGATATGAAAGAAAATTTTGGCAGAAAATATATGTCTTAAACTCAATTTTAATTTTTCTTTCTTTTTTTCTTTCCTTTTTTTTTTGTTTGTTTGTTTGTTGTGTTCTGTTGTTTTGTTTGGTTGTTTCTTTGATTGATTTTCTGATACAGACTTTCTCTGTATAGACTTGAATGGCCTGGACTCCTTTGTAAACCTGGCTGGCCTCGAAGTCATAGAGATCCACCTGCCTCTGCCTACAAGGGTGCTGGGATTATAGACGTGCACCACTGTGCCCTGCTTTCTTTCTTACTTTTTTAATGCTATAGTCTGTTTATATCATTTGCTTTAGGAGTAATATCTATTTACATTAAAAGAAGTTATTGAAGGAAATACATTTGTTATTTTTTAGAACATTAAGTGTGGACACTTTCTGGGCGTAATTGGAATCTCTGTGTATTTAAAATTTCATTATCTTATGTGGAGTTTTTTAATATGTACATTTGGCCATTTCAACTGTTCTGGAGCATGGTGTGTTCAATCCTTTTGCTTATTTATTGATTATATTATCATTTGCTTCCTTTGTAATTTTTTTATAAATTTTAAGCTACTTTCCATTGTACTATAAATAATAGCTAATGAACGTATGTGCTGGATAGGCTGTTCCGCCCAATAACACGCCACAGTTCTCTTATACCTGCTCATATTAGCCTAGCCATAGCGACAACACATTCAACCATGGCCTCTCTTAACGCTGCTATTTTTTCTTTTAAAAGTTAGAAATGGAGAGGTGTGAGGGGCAAAAGCACCAGTAAGTCCTAGAGAAGCCAGTGAAGTTAAACACACAGCTTACCTCTTCAATGGAATGAAGTGTGTAGCTGTTCTTCCTGGAATGCCAGAAATGATGTCGTTTTACAGCCTGGTGATTCTTTGCTCTTCCCATATCTACCAAAATTCATGTTTTTTTTTTTTTTTTCTTATCCCAGACAATTTCCCCTAAATCTTCAGCGTTGTTTTTAGAACATAAACCTACTCTCATTAATGATGTCACTTGTGCTTTACAACAGTTTGTGTGACTTCTGTGCTATCTTCATGCTATGACAATCCAGAGACCCACGGGCATTCTGTTTACCTCAGTCAAGATCCCTAGACCCTAAATCTTGGGCTCTATCTCTGAGTCAACAGTCCCATTCTTGTGAAAGAAGCCAGCTACTTTGTTAAGAATCGCAATGTAAACATGTCTTAACTTGTACATTGGGACTGAGTTAATTGTTCTCAGAATACTTTTTTCCCACAATTGTGCTGTGCTTAAATATGGCCCAAGCAACATGATCTGAGCCAGACTCCAGAAGTCTTGCTCTAGCACTGGTTACAATAAAGTTGATCTGAGCTGAATTTCATTCTTACCTCACCCTGATTGTTTTTTTTATTGCCTGCTGTAAATCCTGCAGGAGAATCACCACAACTTTTCACTAAAAGAACATACTTTACAAAGATTGTTCTTAGTAACAACTACTATGTATCTGGGAATTGATACCAAAAAAAAAAAAAAAATGGTCCAATGTTCACGCAAAGTCTAAGGATATAAAAATTTAAATATGCTCTAAGGATCTCAAAAACAATTTAAGATATGTAGATATAAGGAACATCTCAGGTTTCTTTCCCCTTCTGTGCTGCTATTACCCTGAGATTTCAGAGGTTTGAAATTTGATGGAACACTGGTTGATTAGTCACAAGCAAGAGTTATGAATTTTCTTTAGTTGTCTTCTTGATATAATTTTAATGATGGTTTTCAGTAGGCAAAAACCTCACTGTCCAATCTATATACCTTGCTTTTTCATCCAAGGAAAAATGTTTTCATGCCTTTGTTACCTAAAACTATAGTCTTTGCTCCCAAGACCTCGCAGGACCACCCTAGTCAATCAGCAACTCCACTTATGTATGAATAATTCCTATGAATAATGAAAGATTTTGCTCTTCCATGAGTCCCCTGCTGTATCCTCGCCCCTTCCTTGTGGCACACAACAAACACTTTACTGTGAAAAAGAATGGTTTCCTGTTGTGAGCATGGCTGATTATTTCCCAGGTCTCCTCTATTTGTCTACTCAACTGAAATTTATTATGTTTCATATTCTCCTACATAATTATTCTGATTCTCCTGTATATATTTTGCTCTAATTTACTATGTATTATGCTGCTTTAGCAAAGAGAATTGTGTTAATTTGTGACTATGTTGAAATGCACTTATGTCTCCACCAATTTTAAGGAAGTATGTTTCTGGGTGCAGCAATAGTATTGGCAGTGCTCTCTCTGTCTAAGCGTTAAATATCTTTCCATGGTCTCCTGTCTTTAGGATGATTATCCAGACATCTGGTGCTTGGCCTCTCACATGATTTGAAATTGTTCTTTAATAGATTTTATTAATTTTCGCTTCCTTTGTCTCCTTTATGTAACAGAGCAGCAAGCCACCTATTCCTCCTTGCTGAAAGAAGAGAAACAGCAAGAAACGGCTCATTCTCCAGGAAATATGTTTGAGGTCAGTGGTCATGTCCATTATTTTTCTAGAAATGTTATATTTCAAGACACTGAAAGTCAAAACTGGGAATAGGCTTGCTCAAGACCCAGCTATTCCACTCCTTGGAATATACCCAGAAGATGCTCCAGCACACAACAAGAAAATTTGCTCAACCATGTTCATAGCAGCCTTATTCATAATAGCCAGAACATGGAAACAGCCTAAGTGTCCCTCAGTAGAAGAGTGGATAAAGAAACTATGGTACATATACACTATGGAATACTACTCAGCTATTAAAAACAAGGAATTGCCGAAATTTGTGGACAAATGGATTGAGCTAGAAATGATCATAATGAGTGAGTTAACCCAGAAGCAGAAAGAATCAAATGGTATATACTCACTTATGTCTGCATACCAGCCCAAGGGGCATGTCCCACAAAAGCCTTCACTTACCAGGAAACTGGGACAGAGGGGAGGACATCCTATTGAGACTCTAGATGAGAGAAGCATGGGAGAATAGCAAAGTAGAAGGATCCAGAGCGTCCTAGAAACCTACAAGTAGAACAATATGATAGGCAGATTTGGGCCCAGGGGTCCCGCTCAAACTAAGGCACCAGCCAAGGACAATAGGGCAGTAAACTTTAAACCCCTACCCAGATCTAGCCAATGGTCAGAATATTCTCCACAGTTGAGTGGAAAGTGGGGTATGACTTTCACACGAACTCTGGTGCCTCACATTTGACCATCTCCCCTGGATGAGGAGACCTGGTGGCACTCAGAGGAAGGATAGCAGGTTACCAAGAAGAGACTTGATACCCTATGAGCATATACAGGGGGAGGAAATCCCCCTCAGGAACAGTCATAGGGGAGGGAATAAAGGGAAAAAGGGAGGGAGGGAAGAATGGGAGGATACAAGGGATGAGATAACCATTGAGATGTAACAAGAATAAATTAATCAAAATTTTTTTAAAAAGACATTGAAAGTCTTTCACGTTTTAACTTTATTATGAAAAGGGTTGCAAACAACAAAAAAATTCACATACTGCAATTAACCATCCCAGAGACTATGCAACTCAAAAAGCACTTTCCCACTTCTCCTGTATTTGTCTATTCAAGTGAATGGAATATATTTATATATATACCATTTTCATTACACATTTATCCATTAATAGACAATTGAGTTCATCCCAATTTGTGCTGGTAAATAAAACAGCAATAAACATAGGGTATATTCTCTAGCGTTGGGTGTGAAGTTCCCTGGGTATAAGCCCTGGTGAGAAAGAGCTAAGTCATGTGTGTATGCTAGTTGTAGCTTTAATTTTTTTTTTTAATCATCTCCAAGCAGAGTTTCATTTCAGTGTTGTAATTTATACCAACCAGACACACACACACACATACACACACACACACACACACACACACACACACACACACACACACACACACAAAACACCCCTACGGTGATTGAGGTTTCCTTTCTCTCCACATCCTCTCTAACATTTGTTATCAGATTAGTTGATGACAGCCATTGTGCCTGGGGTGAGGCACTAATTCCAAGTTGATTCAATTTGTGTTTCTCTGATGCTATTTTAGGGATCATGACCACTTTTTACCATATGTATTGTTCCATGGATTTTAATTTTTGTAATTCTTAGGAAATTCTGCCTATGAGCCCCTATCCAGAGTGTTGCTGGTACAGAATCTCTCCCATTCTGTGGTGTCTGTGTGCTCTGCTAATTGTTTGCTTTGGTGTACAGTTCTGTTTCAGTGGAGTTAGTTTGTGTGCTGTGGGTGCCTTTTTCTAATCAATAACCTATTGCCCATCTGTGTCCTTAAAGGCATTCCCTATGTTCCCTAGGTTACTGTTTTTCTAGTTTTTCATAAGGTTTTCCTCCATATTAACGTTACCTACAGGTACAGCATTTCAAATCACATCTCCTTATCATGAATTTTACTTGCGAGACATGTACACTATGATCCTATGAGACATAAACACAGTATTCATGCAAGATAGATGAACATGTGTACCCTTATGTTCTTGCTTCATGGATATGATTTTGAGACTCTCGTGTTTTCACAGAGTTGGAAGATTCATTATAGATTCATGACTATAGTAGAAACCATGTTCTGCATAAATGTCCTCACTCATCTACATCCATAGTTTCCTTAAGTCTCTTTATATCCAGGAAAGCACTGTGCCTGGTGTCACGGGGTCAATCTGTCCTTTTTGTTTCAGGGTCTGTTGACATTCAGGGATGTGGCTGTGGACTTCTCCCAGGAGGAGTGGGAATGCCTGGACTCCGCTCAGAAGGCTCTGTTCATTGATGTGATGGTGGAGAATTACAGCAACCTGGTCTCTGTGGGTGAGGACATTTTGCTTGTAAAATTTCTAACTCACCCATCATATGTACCGATTTAATAGATTATAAACTCTCTGTTAAGCTGTCTTAGAAAAATCAGGACACTAAGGACAATTTGGCAGCATAAAAGAACTTTTTCATGGTATATGCTCTTTCCTTTTTTTTTTTTTTTTTTTCTTTTCTTCTTTCATTTACAGGCATCATGCACCCTTCATTTGGGTCCCAGTACACAATCAGGAGCACAGTAGCATATAATATTTCCACCCATAATATTTTTTTTCTTTTACCTAGATTCTTTTCATATACAATATATCTGGACTATAGCTTCCTGACAATATTCTTGGATATCTGGCAGAATACTTGTTTTCCATTCATACCTTTTGAAAATCCAATGCTTTATTTATTACTAGTACTACTACTACTAATGTTGTTGTTGTTGTTGTTGTTGTTGTTGTTGTTGTTATTATTATTATTGGGAAATAACTTCCTTCATTCTATTAAGTGACCTCAGTCTTGAAGGCAATTGTGTCTTCTGAGCAGTACTCTTTTTTTCCATTTGTGAGTACATATGCTGGGAACTTGAAATTGGAAAAGTTTACTTCATTATCCTTATCTCAGAAAAAGAAAAGCAGTTAAAAATACAGACATGTATTCTAGATATAATCAATTAATGAGCTCATTCCCTATGCTAATTATTAATTCCTCAATTACATGTTACATCTTCTTTGAAGGCTGTCACTGTTTTGTGAGATTTCATGTACTAGTAAAAGAAAAAGTTTGACCTCTGGGACATTCATTCTAAATAGTTGCTGCTGAGAGAGAGCATAGGCTGGCAGTTATTTATCAAATGTCTAATTTTGGACCACACCCAAATAATCTGAATTGTACTTATTTTCTAGAGAACTATTGCATATGTGATACTGGCCATCAACATGTGAATACTGAAAAGCAGTCTTGTCAGTGTAATGGACTTGGCAAATGGATTCAAGAACGCTCCAAATGTTCACTTTACAAAAATAGTCCAACTACAGAAAACTCTAGCAACTACAGAAGTAGTAATCACAGGAATGCGTCTATTTACTTGTCAAACCCAGAGAGACATAAAAGCCTTAACAGTGGAGAAGAACCTTGCAAAGCTAAATACTGTGAGAACTCTTTAAATTTGTGTCCCAACATTACTGAAGATCAAAGACTCTACACTGCAAAGAAAGAGCACACACAGGAGGAATATGATGACATTGTTGGTTCAACATACAGTCTTTTACAACAAACAATCTACCTTGAAGAGAAACCACACCAGTGTGGGAAATGTGGGAAATGCTTCAGTACCTCCTCAAACCTCAATGTACATCGCAGAATTCATACTGGAGAGAAACCCTATAAGTGCAATGTTTGTGAAAAGTCTTTTAACCAGTGTGTAAGTCTTAAAACACATCACAGGCTTCATACTGGGGAGAAACCTTACAAATGCAAAGAATGTACAAAGTCTTTTCGTCAGTTGTCAGCACTCAAAAGCCATCAGAATACACATACTGGAGAGAAGCCTTACAAATGCAAGGAATGTGACAAATCTTTTACTGTAAAGTCGACTCTTAAAAAACATCAGAGAATTCATACTGGAAAGAAACCCTACAAGTGCAGTGTTTGTGACAAATCCTTTACCCAATGCTCAAGTCTCAAATCACATCAAAGACTTCATACTGGAGAGAAACCTTACAGCTGCAGGGAGTGTGGAAAGTCATTTCGTGTGTTGTCAGCACTTAAAAGCCATCAGAAAATGCATACTGGTAACAGACATTCTGTAGAGACACTTTACAAATGCAATGAGTGTAACACAACATGTCTCCACTATTCATCCCTTAAAAGGCATCAGAGATTTCATTCTCTAGAGAAATTATATGAATGCAAAGAATGTGGTAAGTGCTATATTCAATTATCACACCTTACAATACATTACAGAACTCATACTGGTGAGAGACCTTACAAATGTGAGGAATGTGACAAATCCTTTACTTCAACCTCAACTCTTAAAAAACATCAAAAAATTCACACTGGAGAGAAACCTTACAAATGTATGGAATGTAACAAATCTTTTATCCAGAAATCACATCTTAGGAGACACCACAGAGTTCACACTGGAGAGAAACCTTATGTTTGTAAGGAATGTGACAAATCTTTTTCTAAGTCTTCAACTCTTAGAGAACATCAGAAAATTCATACTGGAGAGAAAATTTACAAATGTAAAGACATAAAAGAGTTCATTCTGAAGTGAGACATCACTTCTGTAAGGAATGTGGGAAATCTTTTACTAGGAGCTCATATCTTAGAATACATCAGAAAATTCATACTGGAGAAAAACCTTACAAATGCAAAGACTGTGACAAATCCTTTATCCAGCTTTCAAAACTTAAAGTACATTATGGAGTCCATACTGAAGAGAGAACTTGCATGTATAAGAAATGTGGCGAATCCCTTTCTATGTGCTCACTTTTACAAGCACATCAGAAAATGCATACTGTGGAGGAAAATAGTGTTATAAATATTGTGACATAGCATTTATCTTGTATTATCTGCTCACCAATCACAACAGTATACATAATAAAAACATAAGGATAAGAAATGTGTGACTGCCTTTAAAGAAGTTTTAAATCTTAGAAGGCAGTCAGAGAATTTATATTAAAATTAAATTCTGCCACTCTGTCTGAAAAGGGTTCTTTTTAATGTAAATAGGCATTTTCACCACATGTGTCATGACCCCTCCCATGGAGCCTGTGTGACAAATACTGCATTCTCTGAGGCAACGACCCCAAACCAGGTAGAATCTCCTGGAACAGGAATGATGTTCCTGACAGGAGAAATTTGATTGCAGGGTTTGTTTGTTTGTTTTTTTTTTTTTTTTTCTTTCTCATTTTGTTTACATTTTTTGTCTTTATCCTAATTTTTTTTCTTTTTTTTTCTTTTTCTTTTTTTTATTAATTTATTCTTGTTACATCTCAATGTTTATCCCATCCCTTGTATCCTCCCATTCCTCCCCCCCCCCCATTTTCCCATTATTCCCCTCCCCTATGACTGTTCCTGAGGGGGATTATGTCCCCCTATATATTCTCATAGGGTATCAAGTCTCTTCTTGGCTACTTGCTGTCCTTCCTCTGAGTGCCACCAGGTCTCCCCCTCCAGGGGCTTTATCCTAATTTTTAAAACTTTATTTTTAAAACTTTATTTTCTCTATCTTATTTTTTAAACTTTACTCTCAGATCAAGATTTTTTAGGTGTGTATCTTGTTATGAGATGTTGTTAACACAGGACTGTAGCCAGGGACTGTTCAAGCTTAAAGTTCATTGTCAAGCTCCACTGGTCTTCTCTACATATCAAAGAAACCTAGCTAAGAGTTAGTCGTTTGGTACTATCTTGTGATATTTACCAAGAAACAGAGTGTTTCAAAAACTACCTTGAATCCTGTAACCTCAGCACCAGATGCTGGACAAAAATTTAGTAAGAGAATTCTGACCTTTGACAAGGAAAGCATCTGTGTACTGATACCAAGCCAGTTGCTGAGGAATGATGATGTCTTTTACTGTGCGTTCTGTACCCTGTATTGCTTCATTTAAAGTTGTAATTCAAATTATGACAACATTATCTGTACCCTGTTCTGTGTATGCTTGATTGCTCACTGACCCCCTTGAACCTACTCCATGGAGACTGTAACCACCACAAAGCCCCCCTGCTTTTAAAATAAATGTTTAAAAACTTAAACTGGTTAGCTCCAAAATACACTGAGATGCAAAACTCAATTTTGAGTTGCTCTGTTTGTCAACTGCCTTATCTTCTGGTCACCGACGCTCCAAGAACTCCCGTTCTCAAGGACCCAGCCCGGACTGAGTTGGTCCGTGACAAGTGGCGCCCAACGTGCAGCTTAAAACAAGGTAAGCTAGCTCTCCTATTTTTAAATACTTTTTTCAAACGAAAATAAGGACCTCACCATAGAGACTCAAAAAAAAAAAAAAAAAAGCTAAACTAAGGAGGCAAGTAGGTAAAAACTATGGGACAATCTCAGTCCAAAAACAGAGTTACGTTTCTCACAGTTTCAAGTCATGTTAAAGGGTAGAGGTGTAAAAAAGAGTTTGGCAAAATTTTATAACTTTTTGTTAAAAGTGAGTCCCTGGTTCCCAAGGAAAGCCTGTCTTTAGAAATCTAAACCGCATGCCTTTAATCCCAGTACTCAGGATTAAAGAAGCAGGAGGATTGCTGTGAATTCAAGGCCAGCCTGGTCTACAAAGCGAGACCAGGACAGCCAAGGCTAACACAGAGAGACCCTGTCTCGAAAAAGAAAAGAAAAGAATAAAAATAGTCTATAAAGCCCATGGTCCAAGTCAGATACCAACACAGACATTTTCCTTGTGGGTAAATATTAGAGATTTGTTATCAGACAAACCTAAAATAGACTTGTTCACAAAGGAAGCAGCCTCTAAGGAGGAGGCTGCTCCATTAAAGCCAGACTAAAAGAAACACTAAATGAGATGCTTCCTCCCTCTAAAGGATCAAACATATTATTAAAACAACTTACATAAAAAAATGCCAATACTCTCTGCCAAAAACTAATTTAAAAACAGGGACTGTAGATGCCTCAGCCAACGCTGGGTTCAGAAAATAGCTGCGCTATAACTTTATAAGAAAAACATTTTTATGCTGTCAAAACCTAAAAGAAGGTAAGGATTAAAAAATTTCATATTTTTCTTGTGGTCTACAGGGTCACCTTAGAGGTGACTACTCCAAAGAAAAACAGGCCTCCAAAAGATAAATACGCCTCTGGGGTGATGTCCTTGGTATTTAAAAAAAAAAAAAAAACATTAAAAATATGAGTGTAAATCAAAGTTTCACAAAGATGAAACCCCCTTATGGATGGAGAGACAAAAAATGAGATGAAGGGCAAGCCCTCAACCCAAAAGTAAAAAAAGGACACACATATACACACACACACACACACACACAAAACAAAGTAGCTTAATTCCTCTTGCCCTAAATCTAACATCTTAGGCCTGTGAAAAACAACACCAATAAGTACAGCGTCAGATCTTACAGTAGATAAAGATTATCCACTTTCTCTTTATGAGAACATACAATTAGTAAAAACAAGATTTAATGGACAATTACCATAAAGGTAAAAAAATTCAAAAATATTGAATTTATACAGATAAAATTTCATAGATAAATGAGGAGCCTGTTTAGATTTATCAGTGGCCCCTCATACAAAATATATAGAAAAATATGGACATTAAAGCAACTTGTTAAAAAACAATTAGATACAAGGCATAAAAAATAAAATAGTCCATAAGATAATCCTGTGTTTGTTATTTTTTTTAAAAAAATCAGGGAGATAGAGATTTTTACAAGATTTTAGAACTGTAAATAAGACTATACATGATATGGGGGGCCTTCAACCTGGTCTCCCTTCCCCTATTGATATTTCCCAAAACTACTATATTATTGTCATAAATCTAAAAGATTGTTTTCTCACTATTAAATTACATCCAACAGATTGTCATGAATTTATATTTAACATACTTTCAGTTAACTTTCGAAAACCTTTTCAAAGGTATCAGTAAAAAGTTTTGCCACAGGGAATAAAAGGTAGTCCCACTCTTTGTCAAAAATTTGTGGATCAAAGATTAAAATCTGTAAAAAGTAAATATAAAAACACTTTTATTTTACATTATATAAATGATATTCTTATGACAAAAAAATTGACTAAATTCATTCTTAAAGATATGATTGAGTCTTTAACTCAATATAGATTAGTTATAGCCCCCAACAAAATACAGTATAATAAACCAATTAATTACTTGGAAAAAAACTGTAACAACTGTATTATGTCACAAAAGTTACAATTTAAGATTACTTAATGATTTTCAAAAATTATTTAAAAATATGAATTAGATTAAACCTTATTTAAAAATTACTACTAGACAATTACATCATATGCTTAAAACTCTAAAAGGAGCCGGGTGTGGTGGCGCACGCCTTTAATCCCAGCACTCGGGAGGCAGAGGCAGTCGGATCGCTGTGAGTTCGAGGCCAGCCTGGTCTACAAAGTGAGTCCGGGATGGCCAAGGCTACACAGAGGAACCCTGTCTCGGGAAAAAAAAAAAAAAAAAAAAAAAAAAAAAAAAAAAAAAAACTCTAAAAAGAGATCCAGATCCAAGATCTCCCAGACAGTTAGCACAAAAAACCTTACAACAACTAAAACTAATAAAACAAAGGATACAGGATGCCAGAGTACAACAAATTAATTATACTAAGCCTTGGTCTCTCATTATATTAAAAATTACTTATTCACTCACTGCTTGCCTTTGGCAGGACAGAGTCTTAAAATAGATATATTTGCCTCATCCACAAATAAAAATGGTTTCTTCCTACCTGTATATGTGTAGTCAATTAATCATAAAAAAATTAAGATCTCAAACGTTATTTTTTAAAAATACAAAAAATAATTATTGTTATAACAAAAAACAATTAAAGACTCTTTTACAGACATGTAACAATTAGAAAATTGCTCTATCATAATATATAGGTCAAATAAAATTTCATGTACCTCAACACCTTATATTAAAATTTGTGAAAGAGACAAATATTATTTTTCCTTCAAAAATAACAAAGGATCCTGTAACAAGAGCCCTTTTGTTGTTTACTGATGGATCCTCAAATGGAACTTCAACAGTATATACTACAGATAGACCACCAATTATAAAAAAAGTCACAACAGATTTCTACCCAACAAGCGGAGATTATTAGTCATCACCACTTTTAAAAATTTACATTAAACATTTAACCTTTATACAGATTCAAAACACATAGTTCATCTTTTTCCAAATATTAAAACTGCCTTATTGTCTAAAAACTCAAAAATCATTCTGCTGTTACAAAAACTATAAAAGTTGTTACAAAATCAAAGTCAAAAAAATCTACATAAGACACGTTAGGGGACATTCTAACCTTCCAAGACTTTTATCTTTAGGTAACCAAATGACAGATATGCTTACTAAATTACATATTATTACAGAATTATTAAAACAAGCTATCAATAGCAGTGCTTTACATCATCAGAATGTTTTAACTTAGAAAAAATGTTTAATATCACCAGGAAACAAGCTAAACAAATTGTAAAAACTTCAGACAATGCCCTGATGTTTATCATCCACTAGAGATGAGAATTAATCCTAGGGGATTAAAGGTTCAGATCTTCTAACAGGTAGATGTCACCCATATCCCTAAGTTAGAGAGACTGGCTTATGTATATGTGACAGTGGACACCTAGTCACATACTGTAATAACTACAACTAAAACTAGTAAAGCTGTAAAGGTTGTGATTCAACATTCTTTGAGACTACCAAAAATAAAAATAAAAACTGACAGTGGTCCAATTTATAGCTCACAAGCATTTTCTAAGTTCTGTACACAATAAAAAATTAAACATACAACAGATATTCCTTATAATCCACAGGGCCAAGCAATCATTAAAAAGACTCATCAAAATATAAAAATACAACTTCAAAGACTTAAGAAAAGTGGTCATTACTATTCCCCACAACAACTACTTAACCATGCCTTATTTGCTATTGGAAGGGGCCAGGAAGCAACATTGATATTGAACCAAGGGTCCAGCTTGACTCGAGGCCAGCCACTCTGTGCTGAGGGTTCAGCTCGACTCAAAGCCAGCCTATCCTGAGGGTCCAGCTTGACTCAAGGTCACCCAGCCTATGCTAAGGGCCCAGCTTGACTGAACGCCTGCCAGCCTGTGCTGAGGGTCCAGCTTGACTGAAGGCCAGCCAGCCTATGCTGAGGGTCCAGCTTGACTCAAGGCCGGCCAGCCAGCCTATGCTGAGGGTCCAGCTTGACTCAAGGCCAGCCAGCCTGTGCTGAGGGTCCAGCTTGACTGAAGGCCAGCCAGCCTATGCTGAGGGTCCAGCTTGACTCAAGGCCAACCAGCCTATGCTGAGGGTCCAGCTTGACTCAAGGCCAGCCAGCCTGTGCTGAGGGTCCAGCTTGACTCAAGGCCAGCCAGCCTGTGCTGAGGGTCCAGCTTGACTGAAGGCCAGCCAGCCTATGCTGAGGGTCCAGCTTGACTCAAGGCCAGCCAGTCTGTGCTGAGGGTCCAGCTTGACTCAAGGCCAGCCAGCCTATGCTGAGGGTCCAGCTTGACTCAAGGCCAGCCAGCCTGTGCTGAGGGTCCAGCTTGACTCAAGGCCAGCCAGCCTGTGCTGAGGGTCCAGCTTGACTCAAGGCCAGCCAGCTTGTGCTGAGGGTCTAGCTTGACTCAAGGCCAGTCAGCCTGTGCTTAGGGTCCAGCTGTATCTAAAAATATTCGACTACCCCTACCCCTGGAATATACTTACCCTCCTAGGTAGCCTGCTAAATTCTGCTTTTACAAGAAGATATAAAAAGCACTTGCGCCTGCTTTCGGGCGGTTGGCAGCTTGAAAGAGCTTGTCAGACCTCGATGCGCATCGACTCAATAAAATTCCTGTGTGTATTGCATCGACATCGGACTCCGTTTCTCTCTGGGGACTCAGACATAGACTAGAGATCTCTCTGGAGGTTTCAGTCTTACAGTATTAATCATCTTAATACAGATGATAAAGGTCTGAATCCCACGCAGAAGCATTGGACACCTCTCCAATCTTCTGCTATGCCTACAGTAATATAAGACTTACTGATGGGCACCTAGAAAGGGCCAGACATTTTAATTACTTCAGGACGAGGATATGCTTCCGTGTTTCCACAAAATACAAAGTCACCTGTATGGATCCCAGACCTACAGGTCCCACCTTTCAATCAAAAAGTCCATTGTCCAAAAGAGGGGAAAAAAAGAAAAAAAAAAAAACTTCAGACAACAATATCACAGATAAAAAAAATAAAAAGCTCATTCTCCACCAGTCTCAAACTGACTCTTCACTGCCTCATGGGTCAGCACAGAAACAACCTCCAAATCGGGGTCAGATCCAGTTTCTTACCACTCATGCCTTACAGACCTCTGCTGCCCTAAAAAAAAAAAAAAAAAAAAAAAAAACCTCCTAATATCTATGCATAGCCAGCTGCTGAGAGGTAAAGAGAGACCTTTCCTTCCTAGACTGTTATGGTCTCGTGTGAGACCAATGCTAGTACAGCAGCTGTTGGTTACTGATTACACTAGCTGTGAGGAGTCTGGAGAAGGGCATGCCTTAGCCTTTCCCCTCTTTCCCTTATGTCCTAATTACCTGTTCTTCCTCAGTGTTCCCAGAGCTATAATGGGATGAGCTATAATGGGAGGGTGCAACTGACTTTTTAAGAACTAGACTCGTATACTTTACTTATTTTCTGCCTCTGGGACAGCCAAGGATCTCTGCATCCACCAGAAACCTGTTTCATCCCACAGCACTTTTTGCATGAGCTACAAAAGCCTACTTACTACTGAGTTAGTGTAATGGCAACACTACCATCTAGTGGTGAGAGCACTACCCGCGGGATGAATTATTTCCTGGGCTCTTTTCAATGAGCAGTACCACTGATTTCCACCTGTTTCTTTTCAAGATCTAAGATCCGCAAATGTCTCCGCCCCTTTCCCCTCCGGCACTCAGAATTGCAGTATTCGGCTTGGCTTCTTATTTTTGTGTTGGAGATAAAACCCTGGCATCTGAATTTAGCCTCTTATTGTTTGGTTAGAATATGTAGCACATAGGTTAGTAGTCAAGTGGAGGGGTTACGCTGTCTATCATTGATCTGATTGGTTCAGAACTCACTAAAGGGTCAGATATAGGGTACAGCGTCCTACTAGATCCAGTTCTAATCTAGGATGGCAAAGACCACGTGAGGAGCCTGTGCAGAGCGGTTCCAATGCAGCCCTTCCGCTGGAGGTCTCTGGGACGCAACCTGAGACCGAGAGGGAGGGACCAGTATCAGTGGGGTGCGGCCATTCACCCGGAAAGAGAGTTTCAGAGCCTATGGGGGAAGTGCGTAGAGTGGGAGGAGTTAAGAGGAGTGACGTTGAAAGGAAACTAAAACATTGTAGAAGAGAGGTCACGGAAGTTGGACTGAGGAGCCTAACCTGAAGTGGCATCGGACCATTCCTGGAAAAAAAAAAAATGCGGGTCTATATCGTGGAGAGTCTCCTGGTGCAGACCTGGGACATTGCTGGGCCTCGCAGGGACGCTTGAAATGCCCTGAGTCAAAGGTGCAGGACTGGGCGTCTTGAGAGTCACCAGTCAGCGGCACAGCAGCTGGAAACACAGCCAGGCAGCACTGGAATTTCCCAGGTCAGAGGAGCTATGGGGCTGGGAATGCAGCGGGAGGAACCAGGGTCCAATCGGTTTCTCTGCTGTTCATAAGGAAGCTTGGTCTGAAATTCTGCTATGGAGGTCTTCCTTGTCGATAAATTTTAGGTCAAGTAAACTGGAATAATCCTGATTTTGTTTCAAGGATCCTCTAGTTGCAAAATATTCTTATTAGAATACTCTAGTAGAATATTTGAATTTATCTGTTGTATTTACAAACACAGTTCTCGTGGTGAAAATGAAAAGAACAAAGCTCTTTAATTTACAGTCATCAATCCTAACTCCCCTGATGTACCCGGGAACTTACTTGGTGACTTGGCATCCCCTGAGAGCTTTCAGATACGAGTCATGAAAGGAGAGGCTGCAGAGTTAATCAAATCTGAAATATATACTATTTTGTGTATTTTACACGTACAATTATAAATATCATTTATAAGTAAATGGTTTTTATCCATCATTACCTTCTCATCTCAAATATATGCACTCTGTGAAGTAAATACAACAATCTGAAAAATGTCTTAGCCAGACCTGGTGGCACAGGCCTTGAATCCCAGGAATCCAGAAACAGAGGCAGGTGGATCTCAGTGACTGGAAGACCAGCCTAGTGGACACAGTGAGTTCCAGGACACCGCATAGCTACACCTGCAGACCCTGTCTCAAAACAAAACAAGAAACAAAGGAAATGTGCACCTCAGAATCTGAGAAGCACAGTCTGCTGTTTGAGGGTATGAGGTCACAGTATTTCCACAGTTAGAAAAGGCATTATAAGCCAGGTGGGGTGTTGCCAAACCCCTCATTCCCAGCCCTCAGGAGGCAGAGGCAGGAGGATCTGTGAGTCTGATGCCAGCCTACTCTACACATCCAGTCAGGACAGCAGGACTTCTGAAGGGCCAGCCTGACTCCATCTTAAGGATGGAAGGCATTTTCTTATAAGGTCAGATAAAGTTCATTTATGTTTGCTGTAAACATTGATATTGACCGTGCTTTAAACACTTTTTAGAATTTGACATGCTCCCCACCCAATGTGTGTTTGACTCACAGCTTGAACATACCCTGATAAGACAAAATGTTCTGAAAAATAATTTTCAAATGTTTAACCAAGTTCCTACTTAACCAAAATACCTCTGGAAATGCCCAACCTTTGACCTCTAACCCACCCAAGCCCTCTAGTTTCGGGGATATGTAAGCCCCACAGTCTTGTATGTTCAATACTGTCTTTTCAAACCCCACTTTATGGAAAAATCCCTGTCTGACAGAAAATAAAGCTAGCGTAATCCGATCAAAGAATTTGGGTAATTGTTTTTACTCTCATTCAGGGAGATTATACTACAAAAAGAAACCCTGTCTCTAAAAAAAAGAAAACAGCTGGGGAGATGGCTCAGAGGTTGAGAGGACTGCCTGCTCTTCCAAAGGTCCTTAGTTCAATTCCCAGCAACCACAATGAGATCTGGTGCCCTCTTCTGACATGCAGGCACACGTGCGAGCAGAATATGAATAAATAATAAATAAATAAATTTTTAAAAAAATAAAAATGAAAAATGAAAACGAAGAGAAAAGGAATTACAGCATACGTCAGAAATAGAAAACATCTTTTCAATGACTGTGATCACTTATGTATCTCAAAAAAAAAATTGTCTGCAACAGTGTTTTTCTCCTGGGTTCAAACAGAACCCATGTCTGTTCATAGACACATGACAAAGTATTATTTCTGAGTTCTTCTGTTTCCTTTCTTTGAGACCTGCACTCACTGTTGGTCTGTCTAGTCCAGAACTCACTATGAATACTAGACTAGGTTGGAGTTCACAGAATTCCACCCACCTCCTCCCAAGTTCTGGGATTAAAGGTGTGCACCAGTACAACTGTTCAAACTGCTATCTTTAGTTTTGTGCTCATCTGACAGCCAGTGGTATGACTGTGGACTTCTCCCAGGAGGAAGGGCACTGCCTGCACCCCACTGAAGGGCTTTGTGTGAAGACTGGATGTTGCAGAATTACAGCACTCTGCATTCTGTGAGGGAGAATAGTTTGCCTGCTCTCTGCCTGGCTCCTCCTCGGGGTCCCGGGAAAACAAGTCGTCATGAGTGTGACCTCTGTGTACAGGAGCCTCACATCTCACAGGGTGAAGTGAAAACTCAGAGGAACACTGAAAATGTTCATGAATTGTTCCCTCTTCTTATAAGTCCCTTTGGGAGGTGTAAGGCTTCTATCATTTTTGGTCCATGGTAAATTCACACCCTCACTAGGGTATAATATTGTCATCCCAATCATTCAGATTCATTTTGTTCATTCACCTTTTATTGATGGGTGATTGAGTGTGGCCTTCCAGGTATGCTAAATGAAAATGAATTTTAAATATTCTCAGTATTCTGACACACTGCATGGCAGTTGGGTAATCACTTGTAGAATCCTCCCTTTATCTACTGAGCACAGAACTGTGTTAGAAATCCAGATGCTTTCTGAAGAGTCTCTTTCTCATGTGCAGGGCTCACTGACCACCCAGACCTTCTGAGCTGTGGAGCAGAAAAGAGTGGCCTGGAAGATGGAGAGGAAGGAGACAGGAACAAAGGATCCAGGTATGCTGGAGGGACTGATGAAGGGATGACGAGAGGTTTAAGTGAATGGGAGAGTGGGACATGAAATCAGTTTTACCACATTCTCTTTCACTATAAGTAGTTGTGGAGACCTCCACTGAGAAAAATCTCAGGATTATCCTATTGTAGGTATGAGAAGTCTTCCTACAGACAAATCGATAGTAAGGAGACAAATGAAATTGTGTTTGACTGTGCATGTGAGTGATGCTGACCTTATTGCTTTCACGTCATTGATCATGCCTTCATACCATAATTAAATGGTTTTCATTTCTATAATTTTATTGTATTAGAAAGTGATGGAGGTGGGAGCAGTGGTGCAAGCTACAATCCCAGCACTCAGAGAAGCAGAGGCAGATGGATCTATGTGAGTTCTAGTGCACCCTGGTCTACAGAGCGAATGCAAAACAGTCAAGGATACACAGAGAAAACCTGTCTGGAAAAAAGTGATGAAAACTAATAGCTCTCAGTGTATTCATTGATTTCAGAAATT